>NC_045741.1:22429718-22450792 GCF_008692095.1 Etheostoma spectabile | reverse complement strand
TTTAATCTGCGTTCGCTGTGACCTTTCAGCTTCTGAGGGACAGTCACGACTAGGAGGCAGTAACACTGCAGACATAAAACACAGTGCTGATCTCAGTCAGCTCTCAAAGGTGCAGCTATGGGACAGGAGAGAGGAATCAGTGAGATAACACTGCCCCCTGTATCTTCACCAGAGTATCCCGAGACCTTTGTGGCACAATGCTGCCGCTTGCTGAATAGGAAAACACCTGAAGCAGAGGGACTACGAGTAAGGCCTCGGAGGAATAGATACCAATGCAAGCAGCTCGTCACTGCTGCAGACCACATCTGCTCATCAACAACAATGTTCTCAATGTACCCAGTAGTGTTGGGTTATGATGACCCAGCTTTACACCTTTATAATCCAAATCACACCGGAGAGCATTACAGCGGTTGTTGAGGAGATAATGGTTGTTAGGCTGCGATATGTTCAGCCACTCTTGTCTTTCCATTCCCGTTGTTAGCAACTTAATGATCCCCCTCTCTCATCAAGGAGAAAGCAGATGGGGAGGACATGAGTCAGCGTGTGCTATCAAGACTCATTTGAACTGACTTCTTGGAGGTTTAAAGGCAATATAGTTCAATAAGCAATTGCTGATTTCATCTCTAATGTGGTGTTATAAAATACTTCTGTTTTACACTACTGTGTCTCAGAACGTGGGTAAACCAAGACGTAGCATGATAAAAGAAATCTCTCATGCAAACGAGATGCTGAACTTCCATAGGAAGTGAAAGTGCTCTCGTTACGGGGAGTTGTTGGTTTTAACATGACTCAGTTCTCACCATATTCTTTCACCAGGTGCAACCATATGATGCTGCCTCTCAGTTTCTATATAAACCACTTTTCATTTGCCTGGGTGAGAGCTGATCACACTCGCTCCATGGTGTGAATGTCAGCATCCTGCCGTGCTATGATGTAGACGGCAGTTCTGCCAAATGACAAGCATGAGCCTCACAGTCGGAGGCATATTATTTCATAAGGAGCAACTTGTCTTTGACAAATCTTACGCAGTCAAATCTCTGCAGTGGGGGAGCTGCTGTTGCCCTCTAGCTCTCCTTGGTACACACTGACATTAATGGGATACCTCTATTCACCTCTTTGTCCACTTTAGAGATTTCACACTGCCTAATCAAAAGGCACTCAACTTCACTTCATGTTATTTATTAACCGAACTGCTCTCAGATGAGTGTGCAGTCCACTTCACTTTTTGTTTTGGCATTAACACATTGATCAGCCTGATAGACTGTCTGTTTAATAATAAAGTTTGTTTTAATAGGTCATGTTGCTGTGTATATATATGTGCACCGTTTATTCAAGTTAGTCTTTGAAACCAACTTCTGTTGTAATAAAGTGTGCCGTGTTATATCTTCCAACGGCACTCTTAAGACTCCTCTTCTAAAGCTTATTTTCACTTCCTCTTCGTAACTGATAGTGTTGTGATTCTGCCCGTAATAAAGCCTATCGTTTTGGCATTGTGTAAATTTACTATGCACTGAATGACTGAATTCAGGACATTGTGTAGAAGATTTGATGGGCCACCCAGATACTGTCGCATCTTGCCTCTTGATCAATCCTGTATTATTACTAGTTTGAGTGCCTAAACAACAACCACACAAATCAGCTATAACATTTTCTGCGTGAAATAGTTCCTCCACTCCCAGAATTATACCATAAACCTGTATTTTTTCAAGACGTTAGTGGTGGTTCTTTTAGGATAAACACACCTCTATAATACAATACGGGAACACTGGTGAATCTGATACAGTAGTTGGATTACAACTTTTTCTAAAAAGGTGGGGGGGGGGGAAATCAGTTTTTTAGCTTACTGTAGTTAGCTTAAGCAAAATTAGAAATACAAGACTTCAGTTATTGAATGATATTGGGTGTGGTTCTATTTGCATCTCATTGCTCTTGGTTCTCTTTCATTCTACATTGTTGATGTTGACAATCCGACACAAACTATTGGTTGTCACAACGCTGTTTTGTTATTTATTTGCTGTGACATGCTGTGGATAATCGTTTCAATGACTTAGCATTCTCAGGATTTCCTACTTTAGACCAGCAATTATTTGTTGCCAATTTAAGTTGTTTCTACCGAGGTCACTTGAAGTGTGCCTGCATAAAAATGCACTGGTAGATTTGCATCTCTCTCAGTTTAACAAGCTTTTTTGACATGAGTTATGTGAACAGTGATGGCATTGTCGATGCTGGTACTTCCTTGGAGAGCAAGAGACACTCACAAGGGTCTAATAAAGCGCTGGATCCCATTCAGGAAGTTTCAGTCCCTGAAGGCTCTGCTTGCAATCTGCTCCCCTGTGAAGTCTCTTAATTTTAATGCAATATTTCCAGCACCATGGGATCAAACTGTTCTTGCTCAGGGGCAGTGTTTTCTTGTACACACAATCTGTTGCCATGTTGTGATGTACGTCGCAGCATCACAGCAACGCACGACTCACCAAAGCAATGCTAAACTGAGATGTTTAACTGAGACTGACCAAAGTAGGAACAACTAATAACACACATATATATATATATATATATATACACACGTATATACACATTTACATATATACATATATCTATACATATATACACGTATACATACATATGTACATATATACATATATAATATAGAAATATCATATCATTACACATCAAGCATACTACACATAATACATACATACATACATACACTATACATACAACATATATCATACACATACATACATACATATAAACATACACATATATATTATATATATAATATATATATATATATATTACACACTACACCGTTCAAAAGTTTGGGGTTACATTGAAATGTCCTTATTTTTGAAGGAAAAGCACTGTACTTTTCAATGAAGATACTTTAAACTAGTCTTAACTTTGAAGAAATACACTCTATACATTGCTAATGTGGTAAATGACTATTCTACAGCAAATATCTAGTTTTTGGTGCAATATCTACATAGGTGTATAGAGGCCCTTTCCAGCAACTATCACTCCAGTGTTCTAATGGTACATGTGTTTGCTCATTGGCTCAGAAGGCTAATTGATGATAAAAACCCTTGTGCAATCATGTTCACACATCTGAAAACAGTTTAGGTCGTTACAGAATACACAACTGACTTTCCTTTGAGCAGATTGAGTTCTGGAGCATCACATTTGTGGGGTCAATTAAACGCTCAAAATGGCCGAAAAGAGAACTTTCATCTGAAACTCGACAGTCTATTCTGTCCTTAGAAATGAAGGCTATTCCATGTGAGACATTGCTAAGAAATTGAAGATTTCCTACAACAGTGTGTACTACTCCCTTCAGAGGACAGCACAACAGGCTCTAACAGAGTAGAAAAAGAAGTGGGAGGCCGCGTTGCACAACTGAGCAAGAATAAGTACATTAGAGTCTCTAGTTTGAGAAACAGACGCCTCACAGGTCCCCAACTGGCATCTTCATTAAATAGTACCAGCAAAACACCCAGTGTCAACATCTACAGTGAAGAGGCGGCTGCGTGTCTGGGCTTCAGGCAGAGTGGCAAAGAAAAAGCCATATCTGATACTGCCAATAAAAGAAAAAGATTAAGATGGGCAAAAGACCAGACGACTTGGACCGAGGAAGACTGGAAAAAAGTGTTGTGGACGGATGAATCCAAGTTTGAGGTGTTTGGATCACAAGAAGAACGTTTGTGAGACGCAGAACAAATGAAAAGATGCTGGAAGAATGCCTGACGCCATCTGTTAAGCATGGTGGAGGTAATATGAGGGTCTGGGTGTTGCTGGTGCTGGTAAGGTGGGAGATTTGTACAGGGTAAAAGGGATTCTGAATAGGAGGCTATCACCCATTTTGCAACGCCATGCCATACCCAGTGGACAGCGCTTGATTGGAGCCAATTTCATCCTACAACAGGACAATGACCCTAAACACACCTCCAAATTGTGCAAGAACTATTTAGAGCAGAAGCAGGCAGCTGGTATTCTATCGGTAATGGGAGTGGCCAGCGCAGTCACCAGATCTGAACCCCATTGAGCTGTTGTGGGAGCAGCTTGACCGTATGGTACGCAAGAAGTACCCATCCAACCAATCCAACTTGTGGAGCTGCTTCTGGAAGCGTGGGTGCAATTCTCCAGATTACCTCAACAAATTAACAGCTAGAATGCCAAAGGTCTGCAATGCGGTAATTGCTGCAAATGGATGATTCTTTGACGAAAGCAAGTTTGATGTAAAAAAAATCTCATTTCAAATACAATCATTATTTCTAACCTTGTCAATGTCTTGACTCTATTTTCTATACATTTCACAACGTATGGTGGTGAACAAGTGTGACTTTTCAGGAAAACACAAAATTGTTTGGGTGACCCCAAACTTTTGAACGGTAGTTAATAACACACCCACACACACACAATGTGGACTGTTGTTCTTAAGTGGTTCTGACTACAGTGGATTAGGATTATTGTTATGTGGTCAGTAGTGTGTTATTAACATTTGGAGAAATGTATTCTTAACAAAGGTTTTTTTGCAATTTCATATAACTAAATGAAAGATTCTGTATTCTGAAGAACTGTAATACTGATGTAAAGCTTTATACTATCTAGTGACGGTGCACTCGCTATTTAAAGAGAGATCTTCTTTCTAAATTGCCAACAGCTGCATCATTACCCTATGCCTGAAATACATATCCATAAATATAAGTATGTTGGTCTTTATGTACTCATAAAGTTGCAAGTAAGCAATATAAGAAATATAAACTTAAATGTATATTGTGATATCTTTTGAACTATATATGTTGTTCTAAGAACAATTATAGTATGAATGTACTGTATGTGTGTGCAGAATGATTCTTGCAGTCAGAATGAGCCCTGTGCGTGTCAGATTAAACAAGAGAAAGTTATAAATATGCATTATAATCATTAGAATTTAAAAGATCAAGTTGCCAAATGTACATGCCTATTGAAGATTTAAAAACTGACAGAATACCAATGCAAGAAATATTCTAAAATGTTAGAGTGGCCTTGCTCGCCCTCCTCATTGGCATGCGCCAAATGGCAACGTCAAATTAACTAAGCTGTTTTGTACATTATGCAGCAGAGACAAACAGGACAGCACTTCATCCACTGATGACTGGACCAGCAGATGGTGTGTAAATAATGTATGTTGTCTCGTGGGAACATCTAAGTCTGTCTCAGTTTGGTTTGATGCCTCAACCCTTCGCTCTCACACAAAGTGTCCCTTGCAATGTTAAAGATCTGTGGACAAGGTATAATGGTTTGGGATTCATGATCTATGCAATGGCACCAAAGACTTTAGCTTTAGCTTTTTTTGCTGCTTTGTTTACATGATAACACCAGAAATGCTCTTTTCACTCTGTTGAAAAGGGGAAGTCAGGGAACAGACTCACAGTTGCAGAGCAGCTCTGCTTGGAGCTGGGGGTGGTTACATGTCTTTCTCAAGAGCACTTCATCGGAGGAGATTCTTGTCATGATGAGGGCATTCTCCAGTCACAGTGTGATTTCCTAATAAAGCAAACAGCCAGGACAGATACTGGGAGAAGTGATGACATCCTCAACTCTTTCTTGCTCATGTTGACTCTCTTTTTACACCACCAGTTCACCACAGTTCACAGCTGCAGTGGTGAATTGGCGCTCATGTTTTACTTCTAGTTTTGGCCGTGAAGACTGCGATGTTGGCATCCCCAGCATCCCTTCAGCAGCTTCAGTAGTGACAATGACATGCAGCTTTCACAGCTCAGATGTCTGTGACTGTTGACCACAGCTTCCAGATCAGTAATGATGATAGCAGTGGCTGGCAGTGTGCAAATACAAAGGTATTGTTTGGAGGGAGTTGTTTCAGCAAATGCAGTGTTGCTTTTTCTGTGATGCTGATGGCTGTGATAACGGTGTTGATGGCAGTGGCTGCAAAGATTAGATGGTGACACATTGGCCACTTTCTGAGGCAAAGGGAGCTATATTGTCTTCAGCAGAGACAGTGATTGGCAAACATGCTAAAGTTACACTTGATAGCAGGCGTACTGAATATAAAGCAGACAGAAGAGCACAACTGCAAGTGTTTTTACAATATAGTGTAAAGAAAAACTGTTAATCTCCTACTCTATTACACAATTGTCTTCATTGTCAGGTTTCCTTTTTTCAGAGACCGAGGTGAAGGGGAATTCAGCACTTTTCCCCTTCACACCTTGAACAAGCATGATACATGATGAACTCCATCAATATGCAAGTAATTTACCCTTTAGTCATGACCAAGTTGAGTCATGGTTGTATTATGAACAATGGTTCATCAAAGTTTTAATATTGGATTAATCTACCAAAATGCATAGCAGCTCTATGAACAAAGCGTAAGATTTGCACCATTACTGTCCTTTTACAAGGTAGTTGCATATCACGAGTTTTTCAAATCTATGCTACGTTAAATGTACTTTTTACTCCATTACAGTCATGCAACAGCTGCAGGTGCTTTTCATAGTAAGATATATAGAATACAAACAAAAAAACATAAGATTACCCGAGTGTTTCCCAAAGTTTCTGATGTCTATGAGTTGTTGAGATAATTATGATCCTGAGATCTTTCCCTTCTTATTTATTGCATGGACTGGTTTAAATGTGTTTAAATAAACAATAACAGTGTTTTGTTCTACAACAGAAAAATACACATTAGGCATCAATCTGGGTAATGTCATATAATATGATTCTGCAGAAAAAAAGGTAAATATGTAATGTTTCTGCATTAAATTTCTGCCAATATTTCCATCCCACCAAGATTAGAAATAAGTGAAGAGGAAGACAATTCCGGACAGCTTGGAGATTTTTGTCATTACACTGGCCATCAGTCATCTCCTACATTCCCATAATTCCCATAACCATCTCCAGCCACCCCCACTGCAAAGTAAGTCTCTCAGCATCGTTGAGTAAGAAACCCCTTTCCGACCGGTGCTAAAAACATCCAAAAAGGTGATACTGATGTGTTATATTGTGATATTGTGTTTTTTTTTGCTTGCTAATATTAGCTTGCTAATGTTAGCTTGCTTGCTTACTGGTCAGCTACCAATACAAATCAAATCAAGGAAAACTTAATTATGTGGGGGAAATTGCAGCTATTTCATTAGAATAAATGGAGTAATTGTAACGCGAATAAAACTTGAATGGATAAACCCGTCCATCAACGGATACAGTTTAAGCTGCAATGGTGTTTAACAATGAAAAATACAACTTCCAATTATCCCACGCAACTTCACAACATTGTTTTGTCTGTCTAGCGGCAGAAAATTACATGTTGTACGTACATTTTCCTAATAACACTTCCGTACTTTTACTTTGACTTTCTAAAATTTTAAATGCAGGACTTCTTGTAATAGAGTATTTTCACACTGTTGTATTGATACAAAGCATTTTATTTGTTTTCCCTTCAATATCTGTAAATGCTGACTTGAAATAAAGACATGTTTACTTTTTTTGTGATCAAATTTTTGTTTTTATATTCATAAAAAATAATAATGTAAACATAACATTCACAAACAACACACTGGGACCTAGGAACGCATCCCAGGGCCACAATTTCACAGAGAGGAAAAAAACGGGAGGGAGGGAGACAAAAAAACACATGCAGAAACAGACCGACACAAGACAAGGGACCAATCACAAACGCAAACACAAGAAAAGGCTACAGTGTTGCCTTCAAGGACTCAGTAAAGCTGTGCCAAGTCTCCAGAGGGTTCATGTTTACTTTTTCAACATGGGACCAAAACCACAATCTTTCTCCAGCCTCAACCAAAATGTGTTAGTAGCCTACTGTAGGTCTGGACCTAACCACATGCAAGAAGCAGGACGTGAACCCTCGTCTCCTGCGTTTTGTACGCAGACATCACTCCGTCCACCTCCTTTACGACTTCTGCGTGGTACAAAAGCACAGCACTTCCAAGACTACAACAAACTGCCAGTTAACATAAATTAGTTAGCAATTACATTTCCGTGGTCCGGTCTTTTAAGTCCAGCATGTTCTCTATGGGCTTTGGGCACTGCCATGGCTGTGCCTTGTCACAGATTCTTTGTGATTTGCATTGACATAATCTCGAGGACTCTGTTTTTAAATTGAGCCACGGGCCCCTCAAAATTTCTGTGCATGCCACGGCTCCAGATTATAAATACATACACATTGCCCCTCATGAATACATTAACTCTGTCGCTGTGTGACTGTTTCACCAGCTCTGCCTTGATGTTTAATTTTTGGCATTGGTAACAGTGTGCAGTACACTTGTATGGCATCCACAGTGCTGTTATTTACTGCTACGACGCTGATGGCTGTGATGATGGTGGCGGTGACAGTGAGAGCAGTATTGGCTAGCAGAAGCAGCAGGCACCAGATCCCCTCCTGTTTGTTCAGAGAGACACACAGCAAAGCTTCACTGTGTTCAACCCAAGGCTGCAAACCCCCAGTAAAACCAAAACACTGGCACTGGTTAGAGCACATATTGTTTTCATGCCATTTTCCAAATTCATGCCCGTCTGCCTGAGTGTTTGTCTGTGCATCTGTCTTACAGTCAGGCTGTGTGTCAATTTATTTGCCTGCCTGTTTGAGTGTCATTATTATGTGCTTATGCATTTGAAGGCTTTTGTAAATATACAATGTTCCTGATTGGATAGTCTGAAGTTATTACCAAAGATACACATAGATAAAGACCACACACTCTTTGTACATGTTTTCACATGGGTACTGTATGTCAGTGCATGTGCAGACATTTAACATGCCTTCCTGAATGTGTGTGTACGTGCAAGGTTGTGCAAGTCCACATATGTGTGAGTGGGTGATTTCAGCTCTGCAAGCCCAGCACCCAACCATCTGTCACAGAGGGGCCACCGCGTTCTGAAGCCAATCATCTCCTTCCAACAGCTTCTAGGATCCTCGCTCTGCTTTCCAATAATGGTCCGGCACGCCAAACACACATTCACACACAAACAATGACGTCTGCCACATGCTCCTATCAGTAGGCACACACACTCACACACAAACTTAACAATCACACAGACGCTTGCCTTGAAAACTGTTAAGGCCCTATCCCTCACTGGAGAGAATCTGGCTTTCATCGCAGTTCCAAGTATTCACTTGTTTGGTAGTTCAGAGGCACTGTGATTGGTTGCTGCCATCAACTGTGTTTTTTTTTTTTAATCTATTCTATATCTTGTATTTTGCACTACGTGGTTTAGGGAGACGCTTCACTGTCTAATTTTATACAATGACAATAAAGATACTTGACTTGACTCATGTTAAATATTCTACATAATGATCACTTTGTAAGTGAATACTTTCACTTACAGGAATAGTTGGACATTTTAGAACACACTTGCTTTTGTGCACAGAGTAAGATGAGAAGAACCTAATGTTTGTGTTTTAAATAGCTTTCCACAGCATCCGGTACACTTTGTGAGTGCTGTATGTGAGTTTATAATCCAGTTAAATGGATAAAGAACAATACGTGGTCCTGTCTCACTTCTTTCTGTGTACCTTTTCCTGCTGTTACAGGTCAGTTTCCACCACATAAAGCAATAAAGACATTTATAAGATGATCCTAGTCACAAGCAAGATGGTATTGGCACACTAATATGTTGATAATTATTTGCCATTTAGTGGTTCCTGCCAGTGCCATTTCAATGCAGACTTACCACATTTTCCTTGCTCTGGTATTTGGGTCATGGAGTTACTATATATTAGACAGATTATCTTACTAACCTGCTGAAGGGTGCCAAGCCGGTACCCATTACAGTTGCATATTGTCTTCCCAGGCTGAGAAATCCCTCCTCGGTTGCTCTTTCAGAAGTTACTTACTGTTTTTGTTTCCATTTATTGTTTTTTAGGGGAGTTTATACTTTCCGGAATCAAGGGTCTAAAGGCCAATTTCTGAATCTGCATTGAATCGACGGCATGTGTTTTTACGTACAAGTGTACATACGGACAGGGGATAGGGGTGAGATTTTGTTTCTCCCTCCACGCCTCTAGAGTCGGTAATCGCTTCAAAGCGAATCCCCGTCACTCTCTTACTCGCTCTACACACTTGTTTGCTACACACTAGACACCAACGCACAAGTATAGACTTCAGTCCACTTACATAGGCTACGGCAATAGGTCAGCGGTCCTGTGTTGTATTATATGTGTTTTGTGGGTTGTTTTTGTGGTGGTGGTGGTGTGATCTGGTTTGTGATTGTGTACTGTCATGTATAGAATGTTGTGTTTTGTGTGGACCCAATGAAGAATAGTTGTTGCTTCAGGTACAGCTTATGGGGATCCTAATAATTTAAATCTGTCTATATTGTGTTTTGGAATTTTTTGTGTACATGCTTGGAAGAGTGCTTCTATTGTATTTGTGAGCTTGACTTCAGTTTCTATTGCATTTAGCCCAAGAGAAACAAAAAATGTCCCCCTTTATTTTATGTGTTTCTTACAGTTCAATTGACAAGAGCATCCAAAGTTTAAGTGTGAACTGACAGGAACTTCAATAAATATGTGAGTAGTATGTCTAAACACAGAGCCATAGAAGAGAACAGAACAAACTGCTTGTGATAGGGATGTAGTTGACCGGAAATGTCAGAAGCTGTGTATTGTTTTGTTAACATCCTGGCTGATATCTCATTGGTGAAAATCATGTGTTGCAGGGTTTGAAATAATTTGTGAAAGGTTTCCCAAGTGTTATCATCACTTGGGAAAAGATTGGCACTGTCCTGCAATTATTTTTTCCATGGGATTATTTAACTTGGACAATAGAAACAATAGTCTCCGTTTTCAGAAGTCTCCATTTTCTATGCCTTTGAATAGTTCAGCTCTATTCCTCACTCTCTGGAGCTGCACTCTTAAAGATATGTGTTTTAATAACATAATGGTATTAGGGCCCACTATCAGCCTCTCACAAATCTCAAACATTTCGGAATCCAAATAATTTTAGTCAGCTTATTCTTTAAAAAAAAAAGAAAAAAAGCTTGGTTTACAGTATCAAAGTTGGTCAGACTTGTAAGGCCTTGCCTGAGCATTCATTTTTTCCTTTTCCTCACTTACTATACTTTATTATTCCCACTCATAGAAGCGCAGCAACCTTTATATCCTCATCACATAGGAGCATTAAGTTGTTGAGAAAACGTGGCCATACAGAAAGATGTGTATATCACATACTATGTCTCAAGGCATCGGCAGGTCATTTTTCCAGGTTTCATGTGAGCCGCACATCTTCCAAGCTTTAAACGTACACCACGTATATGTTCCACCAAAACAAGTTCTTTCCCGAGGCAATTTTGTAGCGGCACCGTGGCCTTGTCACCATGATGATTGTGATTGGTTTATCCTGTTAAAATCCACCTCTTTTGCTAGATTGTAATCTATTTCTCATTCCCAAAGGGAAAACCTTAGAACAGAAGAACTGCAAGGCCATAGTGCATGTACAAGGCTTCATTTGAAACCTAAATTATCCTCCATCCATCCATCTTCATCCGCTTATCCGGTATCGAGTCGCGGGGGCAGCAGCTCCAGCAGGGGAGCCCAAACTTCTCTTTCCTGAGCCACATCAACCAGTCAACTGGGGGATCCCGAGGCGTTCCCAGGCCAGGTTGGCAATACAATGAGTCTTTCCCAAGGCCTCCTCCCAGCTGGATGTGCCTGGAACACCTCCCTAGGGAGGCGCCCGGGAGGCCTCCTTACCAGACCCCCGAACCACCTCAACTGGCTCCTTTCGACACAAAGGAGCAGCGGCTCTACTCCAAGCTCCTCTCAGATGACTGAGCTTCTCACCCTCCGAGATGTCCGAGAACCCGGACACAGCTCTCGCTTGGGTCATACAGAGATTGGATGGCCCTGAGACGGGACCCCCTCAACCCATACTTCCGCAACACCTTCTACAGTGTCTCCCGGGGGACCCGGTCATACGCCTTCTCCAGATCCACAACGCACATGTAGACTGGTTGGGCATACTCCCAGGCTCCCTCCGTGGTCCCTGCGAGAGTGAAGATCTGATGTTTTGTTTCACAACCAGGACGGAATCCGCATTGGTCCTTTTCAATATGAGGTTCGACTTTTGGGCAAACCCTCCTTTCCAGCATCTTGGAGTAGACTTTACCAGGGAGGCTGAGAAGTGTGATACCCCTGTAAATGGCATTCATCCTCTGGTCCCCCTTTTTGAAGAGGGGAACCACCACCCCGGTGTGCCACTCCTTAGGCACTGTCCCAGACTTCCACGCAATGTTAAAGAGGCGTGTCAACCAAGACATCCCCTCCACACACAGAGCTTTCAGCATTTCTGGACGGATCTCATCAATCCCTGGGGCTTTGCCACTGTGGAGTTGTTTGACTACCTCAGCGACCTCCACCAGGGAAATTGACGACAATCCCTCATCATCCTCCAGTTCTGCCTCTACCACAGAGGACGTGTCAACTGGATTTAGGAGTTCCTCAAAGTGCTCCTTCCACTGCTCTATTACCTCCTCAGTTGAGGTCAACAACATCCCATCCTTACTTTATACAGCTTGGATGATTCCTCACTTCCCCCTCCTGAGGTGGCAAACTGTTTTTCAGAAGCACCGTGGTGCCGACTGGAAGTCCTTCTCTATGTCTCCTCCAAACTTCTCCCACACCCGCTGCTTTGCTTCTGTCACGGCAGAGGCTGCAGCCCTTCAGGCTGTTGGTACCTTGCAACTGCCTCCAAAAGTCCGTTGGACAGAATGCTTCATGCACATTTCTTCACATCATATCTTCTTATTTGCGCTTGTACTTAGTGAAAATTTTTAATGAAGAAAAGTGTTTGCCTATTACACTTTCGTCTTCAAATTGTATCTCAGGGTGGGGGATGCCATTAGTTAATACTGTAATTTTGGCAAGGTGTTAACAATCTCTAATTAAACATAAATACTGCAGTGACCCCTGTGCCCAATGCTGCATAATGGCACTGCTGGCACTGCAGGAGGACTAACCCCAAATGGAAGAATCGAGAGAGAAAGAAACTTCAGGCACCATAACAATGACTGGCTAATATGCTGATTTAAATTCCATTCCCATTTCTTGGTTCTATGTACTGAATGGGTCCAGTAGAGAGGGCACCAGAACAGTGCCATCCCGGTCCAAATACAGGTCCTCCCCACTTTGGGGGAAACAGGCTGTTTCTGAAGGGTAATGGCAGACAGCTAAGTGTTTTATTTTATAAATATTGTACATAATCTTCAACTTTATCACTAAGGCTTGTTTGGATACAGTATACAGTTCTATTAAATTTTGTATATTTCTGGTATATCAAAGCTGTCCCTGAGTACCGAAATGTCTGCTGTTTTGGACAGTATTATTAATAGTAATATTAGTTCCCTGTTCGTGTGCGGTTAGAATACGGCTGTGTCTCATGTGACCTTGTTATTTGTACACCCTGCGACCATGCAAATCACAACATGTAAATAGGAACATGTTGGTGTTATTTTGTCACTCATTGGGAGCAGTAGACAGTGTTACAGCACACATGGAGATGAGAATGGTATGTATCGACTTGTCTAACTCTGGGGGTAACGGTGAATAAGCTGAAATCCCAATAAGACAGCATGTTCCTTTAAACTGGGCAAGCCAAACGCCATTTTGTAATTTGCTCTGCGTGCACTGCGTTCCGTTTATTGTAATTGGTCCAGACTAAGCCTCCTGGGCACTGCCAGGTGCTCTTGAGCAAGCAACCGTACCCCCCTCATTTATAAGTGTATGGACAAAACACAGGAGATAAGTACTTACGGAAATATTCGGATTTATAAAACCGTGAGCACGCCCGTCCTACGCTGGATTGCCTTTGTAAATCACAATGGACTCAAAATGTGACGCAGCGTTGGCGGCTTCATGTCACGCCCATAATTGCCCTTAAATAGTCAGTGAAACACCCAAAATTAATATTCATACAGTATATAGCGACATTATGCGCACAGGGGAAAATAAAGAAAAGGACTTTCACTCAATGTGAAGTTGTAGTTCTTGTTAGAGAGGTGGAAAAGATGAAAATATCGATCAAACAAGTGTTTGCGTAGGATAATTATTGTAAGAATGGCTTTGTGAATTCTTCAAATCATCCATGAGAGGAAATATTTTGATTTGTTTCACACAGTGATCTCAGTGTCACGTGTTTCATCCATCTGCCGTTGGTGTTCCTGTTTCTCAAGTTTGCTTTTTATATATCCAAATTATTGCGCCGAGATTGGCATATGTCTTATTTTGTGCGTACGCTACGTTTAGAACTGAGACCCCTGAACACTGATATTTAATTTCCAAATGATAATATTGTTCATGTTGTCAGTACCCCATCCACTCACTGGTAAAGAACTATAAAGCTGTATTTACCAACTTCTTCTTAAACCTATGCTGTCTATACAGCTCCGTATAAAACCAAGGACTGGCTGGATAAAGTGTGTGTAAGTGTGTGTGTGTGTGTGTGTGTGTGTGTATATGTAAAGTGGTAATTAGCAACATAAAGGATCATGTGTCTTCTTCCCTTAGCCGATAAATCCAAAAGGGAATGGACCCACAAAGGAGAAAATCCTGATCAAACAGTGCACTTTGTTTAAAGTGCCCACAACTGTTTTTATCAAAAACATTTTTCAATTCAGTGTGATGTGTATCAGTCCATCTTACGGCAATTTGAGAAAAGCAGATAACCAACACAAAAACAATTGCTAATAAAGCTGCAAGCTGCAATCCAAGTTCAAACCTTGATTTGTGTCATTCCACGTCTAGAGCATTAAAAGCACCTCCTGGTGGTCAATTTGAATGAGACTTGCAGTGTATGCGTGAGGTTATTATGTACATTTATGACATTTACTTGAAGTTTTGTGTTGATTGGACAAACATTTAGTCATGGATAGCCTGATTTGTGTTATGTCACCTGCAGTTTGTTTGCAGTTATAGTGCCCCCTGTTGTTCAATTTGAATGAAACTTTCAGGGCGTTGTTACTTATGAGGACATATCCTGTGAGAATTGTGAGAATTTGACCATGAATATGTGATTTGTAGTAAAATGTGTGTAATTCCACTAACCTATCTTGCGCTTGTAGCGCCTCCTAGTGGCGTATGTATATAAAACTGTCTTGGTATAACTGGGGCACTTTTAATTTCAAGTAAATCGGATTTACAGTGTGGGAGGCGTGGCCTTTCAAAGTTTGCATTTTGAAGCCTTAATTACAGCGCCACCATGTGGCCAATTGGGTTCACATTTCTGTAGACGCACATGTACACCATTTCCAGTTATTCCCCCAAATTTCATGTTTGTAGCTCATTCCAGCTCATGGGAATTTGAGCCGGCGTGGCAGACAACTAATAATAACAATAATAACAACTTAAACTGACAAAATAGAAAAGCACCAAGTTCATCACAGTAAATCACTTTGCCTCACTCCCTGCAGTATTCACTTTGTGGAAAAATAGGCAGTCTTCTACCATGTGCATATTTCTTTAAAAAGGAGAACTGCCTGTCCAATCTCCAATTCCCTTGGTGTTTTTTTCCAAGGAAATAAAACGCTTCATGGTTTCTATTTAAAGAAGACTGAGTAGTCCAGGATGAGGTACTAAATAGAAGAGACATGACAGCGTAACCCAGGTAACTCTCACAGATATTAAATTTGATCCCCACAGTGCAGTAGCCAGTGTGTCCTTTCATACATTACCGACCTTAAGCATGAAGCGTGAAACATGGCGCTTAACTCTTTATAGATCCAATGTACTCCACAGTGCATTGGAACACATTAACACAAAGGGCCATTACGGCAACGCTATCATTTTGGTAGCATCTGCAAATATTTTGGAGTTTAAGAATCTCTCTCCAGAAGATATCATCTAATAAGAGCAGTTCATTGAATTGTTGGCCTTTGTCTTCACCACTCTGCATGCCTCCTAGAGATAACTAAACGCAGGTATTCTGTCCATTTACAGGTGTGAAGTGATTCCAACCATCTGGAGGCCCTGGCTCTGAATTAACAAAAATGAAAATGCATGATGATAATGAACCATGATCTTAAGAGGAAACTAATGTACATACTTTATTTGTGTACCCTGCTTGTGTATGCGTGCCTGCGTGTGTGCAAGATTGGTAGAGGGGTAGTGATGCGTAGCTTAAATAATCTTATTATATTATAATATAATATTGCATATTATTTTCCTTTCCTTGTGTGTGATGCAACCTGATTTCATAATTGGTCAAAATGTACCTTGTCTGCCGGTTTTGAGAACTACCAATGTTTGTTAAGCGTTCTTAACTTTGTTTAAAATGTATGGGTTAAATGTTACTAAAAAGACCAATGACAAAATATATGGAAACCACAGATGAGCTGTATGTTAAAGTGAAGTGGTCTGACGACGTATGCTGTGGCCTTCTGCGCAGTGAGGACAAATGGATGTGGTCATCCTTCACTTTTCTCAACAAGCAGTAAATTGGGTTAGGATGTCCTTTCTTCACATGGTTTAGGCTCACTGCCAAGAAGATGTGACTAAATACAAAACCAATTGTTGTGGTCACAGTGCCCCAATCTACAGGACATGAGTGTTCTTTTAATAGTTTGATGAGCATCAACATCCCAATAAGTTTGAAGGTCCCAACACTTTATGATCTGCAGAGGCATTAAGAAGCTTATCAAGTGATCTCTGGTGGATGTTCACTTTACCCAAATAACAAAAAGGGCCCCTGTGATATTTTGCAAAATTGATATCTCATCATTTCTATATGCTAAGGAGCTTTGTTTGTGGTTCTCAAAATTATGGCACAGTGAAAAGAGTTTGCACAAGTTACCTTTCAAAAAGAGTGAGGTCAACTTTGTCTCTTGTAAGGATTAGACTTTAACGCACAAAGTTCAAAAATCAACTGAGTCCTTGGACCCACTGTCATTCAAATTGAGAGCACTAATGAATGTAAGATTAACTTTTCCTACAAAGGCATTTTTTGTAGCTATGTATTTCATTGTGTACAATGTTTTCTAAAAGCCATTTCAGAAGACATTGTTTTTTTTAAAAAACAATGGTTTCTGTGGTAGTAGGCTTTTGGATATATTTTAATATTGCACATATTCTCCTTTTGTTTTTTTGATTCAATCCCTACAAGTAAAATTATCTATCCATCCAACTTTAAATTAACCCATTACATTTTTGTTTTTTATTAAACATGCATATATTGTATGTGTCACTGTGATCCTAGCAAGCATATTTTCTTACATTCTTCTCTATATTCAAATAAATCTAATTTATTTGTTTATAAGTGATTTGGACATTGTGAGTAAAGATAACCATAGATGTAATATTCAACTGACCACCCCCACTGGTAGATTTGACAGTTAGTGGTTATTACTTTTCACTGGGAGAGGTTTAGCTTGTCCACTCTTTCTACAGCAGGTCAATTAGAATCCAACAGAGTAGTGCACTTCACTAATGGAGCACACTAAAATCTTTGACCCTCCTGATTGCACTGTGTCCACTAACAGTATAATGGGCTAAGAGTGCTGAACTACTCATCTACTGTAAGTGTCGGCCATTAAAAGTTAGAGGGACCATATCTAAGTCAATATGATCTATGAGAGACTTAATAGCCACTCAGAATTTAGATTCATTCACAGTACAGCTCTTGGTAGTGGTAATTGATTTTTACAAATTGTAGTGCAGCAAAAATAAGCTCTCTTTTCAAGAAAGCTATAGGCATCTTACAACATCAGCAACATTTAGCAAAGATTGGTATACGTACTGTTGACATAGTAAAACCGACAGTTTGCTGTTTTATGTAAAAATCCAGTGGAAAACAGCAGACTTTTAAAGAAATAAAAACTCTCCTTCTGTATTGTTGATACACATCTACTCAGCAACAAAGTTCCTCATCCCTCACAGATGAAATGGACGTGCTGCCATTTTCAGGAGTCAGCTCTTCTGTCTGCTCTCAGCGTGGTCAAATTCCTTAAACACATTCGCAAAGACAAGGCTTCCTCAGCAATCCGCTTGGATGGCAAACCAGCTCAGCTCCTGCCCTCCAAGTTGTGCTGCTATATTGAACCGGTATCTGATTCACTGACCTTCTCGCTGCCTCATGCCTTGCTAATGTAATCTAGTGCTGCTGTTGCTGGCTCATGTCTCTCTGTCGGCAGCTCTCTCTCATTCTCCTTTTTCCGCTTTTCTTCTCACGCGTGCAAACAGCCAGGCACAGTCCCTCACACACACATTTGCAAACCTTCAGCTAGTCTCAGATAGCTGTATGTGTATCTCTTTTTTTAGTTTGTTACTTTAACTTTTTACCCACTAGGGCAAGTTATCGTTAGATTTCTTTTTGATACTCGTGCCGATATGATACCTGAGATTTGGTAGAGATGCCAAAGTACAGTATCTTTCATTGGGGAAAAAACATTTATTGGGATGTTTCACAGAAAAACAGCTATAAAAAAGCTATTTAAAAAAGCTATAAACATGAGTTTATTGTAATGTGCATGTAAGCATACTAACCTGCTTTTTTTGGTGTTATACCTGCTTTATGTCTTTTCTTCCCTTTCTTTGTGCTTCTTAACGATAAGAGATTCACAGGAAGGTCTTCAGTGTTTGAGTAAATTCTGCTTGAAATAAGACATCCCATCTGCTTTATATGTGGGTGACCAGCTGGTTTGTGGTTGTGATGCTAAATATCTCACTCCCCTGCTCTCTCTCATTCCTGATTCACTGTGCAATCAGGGGAATATGTATCAACATTTTGCCTCAAGCTATCCAGCAGTCCAATCTTTGAAATCAGGCTAAGGTAGGCTACACACTCTGTCCCAAAAAGCAGGGATCAGAGGATTAGAGCCAGGCTGGATGTGGACATTGTAGGAATGAGGGAAGAGAGTGAGTGGAAATAACAGGAAAATGGGGATAGATTTGGGGGTTAAAGTGCAAAAGGGGGGAAGAAAATCATATAGTTTTGTTTGCCTAAATATGGCCATATATCTCTCAAACATACTTAAGCATCCACATGGTTGAAAAGTAGCACACAGAGACACACACAACACTGATTAGAAGCACACAGACATACCCTCCTACCAAATATATAAGAGCACACACACACACACACACACACACACACACACACCTAAGCAGGTGGAATTTTGCATGCATGGCTTCGCTTCCCTTAGCTGTGGCCACAGTTGCTAGGCTACAGGTGATTCCAGTCTTTGGAGGGGACCTGACATTAGGGAGAGCAAATTGACCACAGGAGGCTTTAATCTGCTGTGAAACAGCAGCTGGAGCTCACTCCCATACACGTGCCATTAGTACTGTAATTCAACATTTACTTCTATTATAAACACATTATACATCAATACATTGTACATATGACCCTTTCTTTATGCCTGTCCATCTTCTCCTTTCTCTCGCCCTCTCACACAGATACACACTCTGAGCTAGCAGACATCCTCTTTGGGCCAGTATCCTGACTGTTATGGGACACCCTATTTCCCCCGGCCCAATAGGGAAAAGTCTCTTGGAACTACAGTAGTTACCTTTGTTAGGGTGTGTACATGTGTGTGAAGGTAAATAGGAGTCTGATGTGTGCACTTGCCAGTATGCTAAGATGTTAAACGAACAATTCAGTCAAACTGCGTTCATTGGCATTGGAAAAACGTTTTTCCCCAGTGAAAACGTCATCAATCACGTCACTTCATGTGGGAATCAGAGGTGGGAAACTTGGGCTAAATTTTGCTAAAAGAGTTTCCCAGTTGGTGACGTATTGTTGACAATTGACGTTTGATGTAGGTGACTTTGGTTCACTGAAAATATTTCAATGACAACAAAACGGTTTATTGTGGACAAACACCTCTGCCAAGAAACATACAGACATAACATGTTTCAAATTATTCAGAAATAGGCCTATGCATAAAAAAACGTATCTGTGTCCTTTCCCATTCGTTGTCCTGCAGATAACACAAACTAACACCTGTTGATGTGCTGTTTGAAGGATCACATGGGAAAAACAGCAGCAAATCTTTGTTATTGTGGCCTCCATGCTTTCACACAACTGATGCTTTAGGCTACGTCCAACAGTTGGTTGTTTTTCATGCAACAAGTTGTCATGCCAAATGGCAGTATATAACAGAAGAAGAACACACATCCCGACTGTCTGTACCCAATCTGTGCTGCCTGCACGGTCCATCATGTGCATGCGCAAGATGTTCGCACATGCGCAGATTATAATGCTGTTTTATGAGGATATACAGCACTGCACGATCTGTTACACGCTCCCGGTTGTAGTCTGCCGTTAGCCTCCACCGGCAATATAACGTTAGTTTAGCTAACAGCTAATTTGGCAAATCGCTAGCTGACAGCTTGATTCAATCTAAAATAACGTTAACTCAAACTAAACACTGAGAGAAGCAGGCTACAGCGAAATTAAGACTTTACAGTTATAACTATAAAGACAAGTAGTGATTGATTGTATTTTACATTAGCACAAGTTGCAGCTGTTTATATTTTAACGGTTATTTTCAGGGTCTTTTAAAGTTATTGCATGCTGTCTCAGCTAGTGGTTAGCCGAATTAGTTGTTAGCTAAACTAAAGTTAACTTCCTGGGGGACTACAAGCATAGGACAGATCGCGCAGTGCCGTAAATCATCAAAACAGGATTATCATCTGCGCATGCGCTTGATGGATCGTGCTGGCAGCACAGATAGGGCACCTACACCAATATGTGAACGCTGGCAGCAGGACAAACAACGTAATCACGGGGGCGGTCCCTGATATTTTCAGATGGCATGAACGCACCAATACATTTCCTTATTTTCTGTCCTATCTATGATGTTACAATGTCAGATGTTCATATTAAATGTGGCCAAAGCTTCTGTTGAGTTTTAAAAAGTTAAAATGTCTGAAGAAGCCAAGTTAGAAAATTATGCATGCATCTGTCCCCATTTTCCCCCTCTTTTTAACATATGGAAAGGGGTTTCCTGCTATGTAACAAAAGGTGGTCTTCTGTCTCCTGTCCCCCGTAGTCTTAGTCTAGGCTAAGACAAAACAATCTTGATTGGACTGTCTTGATGTTAGAGTTTCACATTTACACAACAGAACCTTT
>NC_045741.1:22404376-22429708 GCF_008692095.1 Etheostoma spectabile | reverse complement strand
TTCTGTAACCAAAACGACCCCCAAAGGTGCAGAGTTTGAAAGCAGGTCAGTTCTCATTGGACAGCGAAGATGCACTCGACATGTTGTCATGACAACAACGGACCAATGAGAATGGATTTGAATGTCCCAGGGAAAAAGAACCGCCCCAAGGTGCAGGGAATAAAACTGTGTGTTTTAGGAATTTTCATCACTGGTTTCACGTGACTCCATCATGGGGAAGCATGGATCCAGTCCGCTGTCAGCTGCAGTGTTATTATGTTTGTTTTGTGTCTTAGTCTTATCTTCATCACTGCTGTTGCATTAAACCTTTTCTTAATTCTCAATTTGACCCTTAGCCTCCTTTTCTCAGAGATCCAAACGAACGCGAAGGTAGTTATGAATTTTCTAACACAACCAATAATGAGCTAAACGTATGTAAAAAAAATAACCCCAAAAAGTTTTTTTATACTTGGATTAATTTAGGTCATCTGCTCCAGGCAGTGCAGTGTCAACATCACATACACTGCTGCATGTTGCTAACGTTTACACAAGGTGAACCCTGTATTGGTTGCAGATGTTGACAGTACAGAAACGCTGAGAGAACAGATGCGGAAGGCTCTAAAACACTAACCAATCGGGGCAGACTGGATTTTTTTTTACTTAAAGGTTTAAAGAGATAGGCGCTATAACAGAGCGTCTCAGACAGAGGGTGACATGTAGTAGAAACACTAATTACTCCTGTTTGACTGATGTTTGCTACGAACTACAGTGCCCAGCTTTTTCAGGAAATTAATTATCCCTTTTTTTAACCCAAGTTAAAGTATATAGTTGTGAGTTGTTTTTAAAGAGAACTGTCTTCAGTAGGAACAAATGGGTTTGGGGATGAGAGCCAGAGTATTAAGAGACAGACTAACCCATTTTTTTGTTCTATTCATAGGATTTGTTGAATAAAATACCAGCCTCTTAAGTGCACAGCATACAGCACAGTGAGTTTGAGATAACTGTTTTAGTGTTGTGCAAGGCATCTTTGACAGGGTCAACCTCTTCACTCATTTCAAAGTCCATTTAATTAAAATGGATGAAATGTCATAATAGTCACAGGGCTCTATCCCTCTGCTTCTCCAGACACAGACACCACTTTGATAATCTCTTTAACATATTCTTGCTCAAACTCTTGAATTTGCTGCAATTAACATGTATTTGACCATTTTCTCTCTGCCTGCATTATCTAGAAGTCTTTCAAATGAAATTGTGTTGCCATCCGATTTAATTGCCAATGCAGATGATTCTGCTTTATGAGCAATAACCCATTCACCCCAGGGGTATATCAATCCTAATGCATCTATTAAAGTCTGTCTATGACATTATTATGATTAGTCACTTTGTTGTTCCCGGGCTGGACCAGTACAAAATCTCAATGAAGAAATATTGACATGATTATCTGCTGTCACCGCACATTAATCACTGCTAATCTGCATTACTGTGATTTTAAATGTATTGGTGTGTCCTTTTTCAATGTTCTCACCTTGTTTTTGAGAAACAGATGGTGTCAAGTACTGTTAAATAATTATTCCTAGAGGATGCCACTGTTTTTTTTAATGCAGAAGCTTAATATACATAAACTGATGTCATTTGGCTTTCATGTCTGGGGATTTGCTGTTACTAAATAATTCAGTGTGTTGGCTGTAGCAAACCGCTGGAAACTCCATCCAGCATTAAAGGAAATATTAGGTATGTCACGTTTCATATTAGGCAGTTTAGTAACAGCTACTTTAACTACAACCATTTTAAATCCACAAACTGGACATCTACTATGTGGTAGGTACATCCAAAATTCCTATATTGGCCTTTCACCTGTCAGAGAATAACTGGACTAACAACCCCACCAAGTGGTCAGGTGTGTCATGTCTATATCCAGACATCTGCTCGTGACTAATTTACTCTCCAAATAAATCTACGGCAATTTATATTTAGTGAATAAAAATTGGGATAAACACTGAGAAACTGAAAGTAGAGAATGAAGCAGTATAGCAGGCAAGGATGGATAGCTAACCAGCAGAAAGTTGTGGTACTAAAGCTGACATTAAAAATAAATAATATAGTCATATCATCTCAAGGAAAGCATTTACTTTTACTAATGTTTTTAGCTTCACAAAAAAAATAGAAATGTACACTATGGTTGAGTTAGAAACGATACTACTTACTTTACATCTGACAGACTCTCTTCTAAAGTATGAGAACTATCCTTCAAGTAAAAAAAAATTATAAAACACATTTACAGTCCTTAGGGAGAGGAAGAACATTTTTACCAGTGTCACATTCCCATTTTTATCTCTCACATATTCTCCTACAAAGAGTAATACAATAGTATATTTTGTCATTCACTTTGGAATCTGCATACAGAAACATACGGATAATGGTCACAAAACTGAAGGAATGTGTCATCTGAATGTGTCATCATGGAGGCAGAAATATCAAGTTATTGGTTGTCCTCCATCATAGAATATTTAAGGACATTGTGCCCACAGGTTTCTACATTTGTAGAAAACATTTATGACAGATACAACTTTCCAGAATTTGTATGGCAGCAAGTGCTTTAAACATGTGAAATTAAAGAGGTTAAAACCAGAGCTTAATCTCAGGTTTCACAGCAACACAAATAGTAAATGAAATTTAGAAAATTGCCTCAAAAATATCCAAATTAAATCTGTAAATCCAACGCAGGATTTGGCAAATATTACCCTCATTTATTGTACAGTGAGCCATTCACACCAAACCAGTGGAATCAAGACTCCCTGAAGCACCTTGACACATAGCTGTTCATGAGCTGGCACACAGGTGCTCTTAAAATTAGTTTTGCATTTCCATAAAGTTGGAAAAAAAACAAATTAAAAACAGCGAAGACCGATATTCAGACTTTTAATCCCTAGTGTGGGTCAAGCTCCAAAAACGCGGGATCCTACATTTCCCATGATCAATTGCATCTTTTCATTAGACCATCCCTGTCTGGTACTGTAAGTATCTTCCAAACGCCACTGTACACAAATGACACACTGGTCACACAACATGGCCAATGTTAGGACTACTGTGAAACTGCTGCACATAGAGCTGTGATGACAGACCTCCTATATACTGCTGCCCACCACTGCTTCTTAAGGGAAGGACACCCTGACAGAAAACCACTGGCCCTCCAAGCTTGGGGGGTTGGGCAGAAGGCTAACAACCTACTCCCGGAAAACAAGCCTGTTACCGAAACAACGGACATCATAATGCAAGACGACCAAGGCCACCCAAAAACAACTTGGCGGAAAATGGTGGAACTGGAACGTAACGGTGCAGGCTGGAACACGTGGAACACAGCACGACGTGCAGCTGCAAACCGAACCCAGTGGAGGAGTGATGTCCAAGCCTTGTGTGCCTCCTGGCACGGAGAGAATTAAGTACCACTGCTTCAGCACCTTGAACAGCTCTACTTCACTCAGCGTCTCACCATAGACTGCATTTTAAGGCCTCAACATATTTACTAGACTGTCAAAGAGCAATCAAATACCAAACACGTAGTGCCAGAAAACAAGAAGGCCTGATGTGTAAACTGCAGTCTATGAAAAGAGTATACATACATAGAGATGAAAGCAGAACAGAAATTATGTTTACATCTGCATATATAGCATCCAAAGCAGTGCAAACATACCACTACTGCTTTGAACAATCACAGCACAGAGTTACAGTAATGAAATACAGGTTTAACCCTTAAATTAGTTACTTCATTGACCTTATGTGTGCAAGCTGATCTGTCAAGTTCTAAAAAAAATAAAAATAAATAAAAATAGTCCATCAACCGCCAGCAGAGAGATCCCGGGTCACTCCCGCTGAACGCTGTAACATTATTTTGTGATGACAGCAATATGATGGCAAAGCTACTGATGGTGAGTAAATCTTTAAGCAGTATAAAGCATTATTCTCTTGCTAGAGTTTGATTTTTCATGAAACAAGAGTGCAATAGATCATTGGTAAAATAACTTTCGATCTGACCTGGGTCACGCACATTTCTCTGTCCCATTCTGAAATAGTGCAGAGTCATGATGAAAAGTTCTTTTCCCAACTTTCTCAAAATGGTTCTCTGTGATTTAGCATCCACAGAAATGTTGTAATGCTGCTTCTGATGACCAGGTGGGAACTGACCACCCTTTTCTTTGCAGCTTCCCTCCAACCTCTTGCTACCTGGTGTGCTTGGAGCTGCTGCTGGCCAAATCCCTTCCTGGTTTCTTGCACTGATGCTGAATAAATGATAGGGAAGTTTACGGTTTTGTTCTAACAAAGTGACAAATTTCAAACTAACAGCAACTTTAGATTACCACTGCCAATTACATTTTTATTTTTTATAAAAAGGTTATTACTTTTGTTTTGTTTTATCTTTCTGGAGTTACCTCAACAGCACTTTTTATTTATGAAATAGTGTGGCCATTTGGCATTATAATCTGGGTTGGAGATTAAGGGCACAGCAGTAGTCTCTTTATGTGGAAGCTATACTATACTTGTTTAGTCCTGTACCATTTAAAGTTTATGCTGACTGCCACCAGGGAAGGAAATTTTCTCGATGCAGAGAATTGCATTGTTTCCAGCTAAACCTCAAGGTTATAGTACTGTATATTAAAATACCAAAGATTATTTGGAGCAGCTGTACATGACTAGAAACACGTCATAACCATCACGTTAGCATGCACTAATTAGCACAGTACCACACATCTCTCTGTAATATAACTGAAATCTGTGGATGGGAGAGGCTGCAAGTTATTGACCTCCCTCCCTGTGAGTTCAATCTACATCCTCTGGCACATTCTCTTCTGCTGGTTTCTCCATCTGAACGAGATCAGCATCTTCATGACCTTATTACAGGCAGAAAGGAGGAACAGTTTGTGTTTGTGTTGTGACCATATGGCCCCATTAGTAGGGTAACGACCCCACAGTCCCTCCAGGACACACACATTTGTGGTCGCAGGCCAAATGGTGCATGGAGAAGCTTCATCTGTGTAAATGGCCACTGGGGGCAGTGTTAAGTGTCCTGGAGGGTCTCCAAGGTCAACACACACACAAAGCATCATGCTGGCCATGCACTCATACATAATTCGCACACGCACACGCACACGCAAACGCACACACACACACACACACACACACACACAGTAAAGTCTAACAAAGGGCAACCTGGCAGGGGTCAAAGTCAAATAGATCTTTCCAGACTGCCACAAAAACTGTGGGGCTCTGTCAGCAGAAAACAGAAAGCATCAGCTGTGGAGATGTTAGCGCTTGTCAGCCGAGTCATTCTGAGCTGTAAACACAGAAGCAGAGGTCAGCCTGCCGCTTAAACCTCATGCTGTTCTTCCTGAGGAGTCAAGCACTTGAGAAATTGTATCTGTTTTTCCCTTATCAGCTTATTTAGAAGTAGTCTCACGTTTAACATTACTGACTAGTGATGTCTGTGACTGTCTCTGATACTGTATGCGCTTTTCTTTGAGTTGTTTGTAGGTTTGTGTTGCATGTATTTGTCCTTCAGTTTTATCTGACTTTGCTTTTTATCTTGGAAAAAAATCTTGATCCCAATAAGAGTACCTGATTAAATAGAATCACATGGCTGTGTATATAGTATATTCAATCAAGGTTCTACCTGTATAACCTACTAAACTAAAGATGCAGAAATCACATGAAATGTAACATAATCATCATGATCAGAGAAATGCCACAACCTCTGCTGTAGAAAGGAGACTGCTGTAGTCCAATAGAGTGCAATTGTTGGTACCCTTTTAAAGGAATTCCAAGTAATGTGAATCATCCAGCTATGTTGTCCTGCCTCCTATCATTCAGTCCACCTACTAGCATCTATCTCAATTGGTTTTCTCAGAGTGATTTTTTCATTTCCTTTCTGAAAAACTGAAAATGTTCCCGGGGATGAGCATTAAAGTTCACTCTTGACCTTGGAAAGTAGTTTGACAGCCATTTCTTTTCTTATTTATTTCCGGCTCCGGAAAAAGCTAGTACATGGACCTTGTTGTAAATGGTAAATGGACTGATTTATACGTCACCTTTCTACCTTACCAGACAAAGTACCTTTCATTTCACCCATTCACGCACACATTCATACACCGTTGGTGGCAGAGCTCAGGATCAACTTGGAGTTCAGCGTCTTGCTCAAGGACACCTCAACATGCTGACAGGGGGAGCAGGGGGTTTGAACCAACAACCTTGTGACTAAAGGACGCACAACAATAGGATTATTTTTGTCAACTTTAAGCTAAATGAACATCCATTATCTTTTACTGCCATGATAACATTATCATTATTTATTAGGCAATAACAACATCTTATCACATAAATCTTAGCCATTGCTATGCTAGACAGTCTAAACTCCTACAAGTCTATGCTCAGCTCCTTCATCATTATTGTTGCAAGACAGTTTCCAGCACCACTAATAGCAGTGTTACTAAGCCTTTAACCATCCAGCTGCAGAGTGAGGAAGAATGAGCCATCTTTTGACTGTACTTTGGTTATATTGAGTGATTGATTTAATGTAATTCACCTGCACACCATCAGAAAAAGTTATGTTGTAGTACTTTGTTGTGGTACTTTTCACAAGGCTGAACATGAAAGGGGAAATTCAACTTCATCTTGTGAAAACACTGGGAGGGAGACAACTACTGAAGACTGATTGCTAGCAACAAATACTGTTGTCAGTAGCTTAAGTGTGTGACTTTAGCTACGCAGAGAAAAGAGCAACCCCTACTGAAAGACACTGTAGTATTGCCCCTAGCACTGACTGACAAGTGACTTCCCAGGAACACATATCACAGCAATATCCAATCATCACCAAGGATGTCACAAAAGGAAGTTAACAACAAATTTGTGAGTTATCGCTTCAAAAAAGACATTTACAAAAGAGGTTTAGACAGAGTAACATACAGTCGGGTATCCTGTGATTCTCTGACAGCTGTCTTCAACTGGGGGGCCTCTTGTGTTAATATCTCAGGGGCACAAACTAAGACTTCACAGAGAAATTCACGTGTTTGCTTACGTCATTTTATTTTGTAAATTTTTCATTCAATAAAATTCTACATTGTGTTTGAATTCTTTCCTTCAGTGCTTTGGAGGTAAATAGTTGACCAGCTGGTCTGCATTTCCTCTTTCATACCAGTCTCTCTCTCCCACACTATCTCTGTCTATCTTTCCATCAAACCCTTCTGGGTACCAATTAGGGCTCAAAGCTGCTGCAGTGTGTATGCATAGGTGTGTGTTTTCCTGCCTGCATCCTAGCGCTTTTGTGTGTGCCTCGCTGCATGTGTGATAACGTCAGCTCAGACAACAAGTTATAGGCAACCTGTCCACAGGCACTTGAATGCTTACCATCTGCTCACTCCAGAACAAGGTCTTCATTTACCCACCACTCACAAACCAACACTATCATAAAGGAGAGAAAAGCTTGGTGCTGATGACTGGGATGAGAAGAATCCTTTGTGAGTCCATTATCGGCATGCTCCGTGTGCGTGCGTGTGCTGCACCTTTACTACTAACCAACAGGTTATTGCATACATGCCCCAGGTCCCTTCTGACATCCCTGTGCTACTCAATAATTTGTTTATGTATTGGTGACAGTGCACATTAATCAACATTGACATTTTGAAAAAAACTTCCTTTGTACATGTGCCAAGGTTAGATCAACAGCTAATTTGGGCCTGTGGTCCCAAATATCCCTTTTGTATTCAATAATCAATAGTCTTTCAAAGCAAAGATTTTATGTCAATGAGAGGTTTTTAATTAGAAAAAGGGTCAAGTAAACAACAACCTGTGAGACCGTCAAAGTCCTTCTGCCTGGAGTATTGTTGTAGGAAGGTCACAGGTGTGTACAAACCAACTCAATTTAGAATAATGTGAAATTTACCACACAGTAGTTTTCCACTTGAGCGAAAATGTTAAAAACAAAAAAGATATTTGCCATCTCTCCCCACGTTGTGCCCTTCTCCCTCACATGCACACTTTCCACCACCCCTTGCTATCTTTTTCTGTATAATGTCATGCAGACATACATTGCCTGCAGCCTTCAGGCCATGGGGATTGAATACACTACAGCCTATATAAATAGAGGGGGCGATCTGTTCAAACATATGTTCCCCTTAACAAAGTCATCAATGTCAAACCCTGCTCTCTAGGGCTCCACTAATGCTACATTTAGCTTTGCATGCATAACATTATCAGGCAGCTGGACCAAAAATGTTGGATTTAGAGTGAAAGCTAATAAGCTATTCTGTTGACCTTTGTGCGTCCCAATAATTACTTCAATAATAGGTGAAGTAGACTTTGGAGAATGCGTGTTTGTGATGATGTGGTGAACTGGGACAGAACGTATCCCAAAGACTGAACTGACTATCAGCCTGGACAAAATATTATTACCCCAGTGTGAACTAAATGGTTTCAATTTAATGTTAATACACAGAGTTCTGTATCACGTGCATGAAAAACTCAAGTCTGTTTTACTATTCATACGTCAGTACAGTATGTTTGCTAGTAAACTGTGTAATGTCAAAACAAAGAGCAATCGTAACAGAAAAAAATAACTTGAAGGTATTGAAACACGGTGAAGGAGGACAGGGAGAGTTAAGAGTTATGTTGGTCGTTAGAGAAAAGCTGATTCCAGTTAGAGGTCAGAGCAGACCCTCTTGGCTCAGGCTGCAAAGAATCACATACATATTGTTCTCAATCTCCTTGAGAAGGTCCAGAAGGACCCAAACTACCAAGGTGAAGGTTTGGCAGCAATTAAACACTTAAATCAGCACACAAACCAATGCTTCCATTTGTAATCCATCAACCAAAAATAAGTGCAAGCGAGGACTCTTCTTCATGCTGTGTTCAAGGAGAAAATCAATTTTCTGATGGAGTAAAATACATGTGATTTATAGTTTAGACTACACATATCCCAGGAATGACCTGGAGAGGAGGAAAACCTTTTACTGCTCAGAGAGCAGAAGAGCCTTGAGATGAAGGCAGAGGAGTTGGAAAGTTCCAAAAAGATTTCTCAGCAGAAGAATAGATTGCTCAGAAGAGCAGGATCAAGGCTGTCCTGAGTCACAATGAAAATCAGATGAGCAGGAAGACCTTTCACAGTAAACAAGAGGCCCTCCCTCCTCAGGACCATAGCTTAGACCAAGGGCCTAGTTTCTGGACTGCCAACATCTCTAGCAAGTCAAACAGAGATGCAAGATAGAGTAGGGGTGGGAATCACCAGAGGCCTCACGATACCATCACAATAATTACGATGATATACATACATACATGCACATACACGTATATATATATATTTATATATATACACACACACACATATATATATGTATACACACACATATACACACACACACACACACACACACACACATATATATACTGTATATATATACTGTATATATATATATATATATATATATATATATATATATATATATATATATATATATATATATATATAATATTCTGAGATATATTGCAACGTATCACCTTTTTTCCAACTTCTGTCCCCAAAAGGAAACTTTGTCAACATCTGTTTTATCTAAAAAGGTAAACTGCAAAATGGTATTGTCAAGCAGACAAATTGACCAACACATATATAATTAATCAATACTTGGCGTCTGTGTGTGGGATACAGTATTGCCACGAAGAATATCTCAAACATTGATTTTTTTTTTTCCCCCACCCCACCCAGCTCTGCTGAGCCAGTGAACAGAAGAGATATTGGATAACCCAGATAACTACATACACTGTTACCATGCAAAGGTTAGTGCTGAGGTAAAGGATAAAGCCAACAACGTCCAGATTTACTGATGTAGAAATGGAAATAAGACATTCCAGAAGTTCAGACATTTCCTAATGAAACAGCTGGATGTGTTTTCTTTTTTCAGATGCTTTTATTGGACAACACCAGGAAGCCACACACGCTGAGCAGAATCATCACAGCCCTGACAAAGAGGGAGGATGAGGACAAAGAAGGAAAGAATAATGTAGAGAAGGTCCAAAAGAAAATGATGGGATTTATGAATATGTTAAGACTGGCCACATCTGTACTTCACCACACAAAAAATTAAAAGAAAATCTTTAAAATCTTTTTGCATCAACTCAAATGCAAAAACAAGTTGCACTAGAGGACTCACAGCAGCATAGTTATTATTTGAAGTTCTGCAGTAGAGAATTTAAAGTGCACCAGCTATGGAGCTAGATTTTAAATAGTCAACTTCATAAAATGAAATTATGCTTATTCTGTCCGTTTTTGATAACGGATGGCTTTTTGGTATCATTAAATGACAGGTGAAGTTGTTAGAGAAAGTTCTTTCCTTAGGTGCAGTGCTTTCACCAGCATGCATCTAATCCCTGCTAATAGCACTCTCATGCTCGTCTTTTACTTCAAGCACTTAAGTGAAACTATTTACATATTCCCATGCGAGAACTCCTCTGTTAAAGAGCTGATGCTGTCATTCTGTCTATCCTTCTTACATTTTTAGTCCATTGCTCCATTTTCCCTGCATTAATACTGCTTCCCTCAATATCATATGATAGAAAGTACGAAGTCAAAATGTCCCTTTATACTTGGCAGTGAGTGCCTGCTGCTTCTGCTACAGAGGACAGCTGTGGAGACGGCACAGGCAGCGGTCGGCTCTTTCTGAGCAACCAGCTAAAGTGTTTTTTGTATAAAAAGGGAGGCCACACAGAGCGATAATATAAAACCTCACAAATCTCAAAGCTCTGTATATCAACATAACACCCACAGCCCATGATGCATCAGCATCCCAACACTTGATGGCCAGATTCTTTCCAAGGTCTCTTGCTCAGTCTCTCACTCTTTAACCCTGAGCTTCAGTTCGACTATCCAGGCAAAATCACGCTGAGCAGGGGCCACATTCTGCCTTGTGTGCCCTATGGCAGAGCCATGTATTATGTACGCATCTCTCTGTGGATAATGTGCTCAAAAAATGCCCCCTGCCTGCCCTTGTTATTGGAAACCCTCTCACAATGAATAATGACAGACATCAGGGTGCCAAATGTCCCGTGCAGGACACCGTAGGCATTTCTCTGCTAACAGGAGGGGAACAACATCTGTTTGGCTGCGGAATGCATCGCTGATTCATCAGTCTCACAAACACACCTTGTATCTTAAAGTCGCAGTCAGCGGTTTCAGAAATGCACTGAGGGATGAGTTTCATACAATGTCAATCATATGGCATAAACACTGGCACTTATGGCTAATCCAATCATAAATAATCAAAAATAACAGCAACGTATGATGGTAAATGACAGGAGAAAGGCGTCTTGATGCTCTCACGCTGCTCGATTGATGACTGTACCTTTAATCAAGACTTGGCTCTGGTCTATGACTACTCTGAAGGACACTCAGCCTGATGCAAATTCCCCCACGAGGGGAGAAAATTGCAGACATTTCATTTTAATGCCTCTGCACTCATCAAACTTAGAACTTGCTCAGTTTGCAGTGATGCTGAGAGTGTAGGTGGTGAGGGTTCATGTGACCCATAATAGAGGAACATAAGAGACAGACGAGCGGGCTCTTTTTTTCACTGCAAGCCTCTTTTTGTCATCTTGAAGTATCCTCGAGGATTAATATCTGCCTTTTTGGACTGTAACCTCCTTTGTCCGCCTCATTTTGTTACCCCGCCGTCAGGTCAGGTCACATCACATGTGTTAGGGAGACAGGCTAAGTCGAGTTTACAGTCTGCATGTTAACAGAATCAGTGCCCCGACACCTCCTCAGTGGAAGTCATTTTCACAAGCCTCATTTTGAATGAAGGCGTTTAATACAAGTCAAAAGTGCGAGAGGATTTCATTTCGTATTCCTGAATAAATCTGGAGGGGAAGGATTGTGGAGGGAGGAACTGACATATGAATGGAGAGGAGAAAATGTATGCCTCGAGGAAGTAGACTGGGGAGAGAGCGCACGCATAGACAGAGAGGGGGGGGAATAGGGGGGTGCAAATAAGCATAAGTCATTTGGAGTAGACTTCCCTGGATTCAAAGGAACCACATCTCCTGTCTGACAGGTAAAGATATTTCCCTCTTAAATACCCTTACCTTTCACTTTCTGTGTCTAACGAGGGTTCACTACAATAGAAACCTACAAAGATTGTGTGGCAAATCAAACAATAGCTACTAAATACAGGAGGGAATGGGAACTTTTTTATCTTACTGAAAAGTCCACAGGCAAAGAAACCGACAAACAATACCATCCCCGTCTACTAGAAACTATGTCCACATAGTTTGCAACAGAACATACAGGGAAGGAAGGACAACTAATGGTACCTAGATTAGATTTTTCTTCAACATGATGAAACATTGTCATGAACATACTTATCTGGCAAGTCACAAAATGTTGACATATTAGTAAAATGTTGACTGAAAATGTATTTCATTTGTTTTCTGACAAATATCTGCACATAGCAACCTTATTTAAGCATTTCATGGTTATGTGGTTATGTTTAAGCACACAAATCCCTGGTGAGTAAAAAATCATGTTTTATGGTTGTTTTTATTTTAAAATACAGTGCATCTGTGCTATGTGGACATTATCAACATCTGTAAACATGTCTCTTGCCAATATTTGTATGATCCTCCTTGAAATGTATGCAGTACGGGTGGAGACGCACACTGCACCATTTGCTTAAAAGTCCCACAAACTGCATCCGAGGCCTGGAGCACCAGCTTGGTAAATACACTGCATGTGTCTAGGGCAGGAGGTGTCAAACTAGGCCCTTAAACCGGATGGGGCATAACTGAATCCATGATTTCTCACATCACTTATTGGGACTCGTGGTAAATGAAAAAAAGAGATGTGCCTTGCAATTTGGCTGGCAACAAGTCAGCTTCTACTTGTTACTTGGCCTAAAAAACTGTGGTTCTTTAGCTTCAACCATGGAAGCTCCACCAATAAGCTTATCTCAGCCTCAAGAGGCAGCTCCACTTCTGAGAAAAGTTTCTATGAAAGGCTACTGCTGCCTCTTGTGCTCATTTAATCCCAGCAAACACTAGATGGATAGATGTAGGGAAGATAGTCTGCATCAAATTGGAAAAATCCTATATCGTCTTTTTTTTCTCTTTTTGTTGCTCTCTTTCAATCATAAAGTCTCAATGCCGTGTCTCTCTTCTCTTTGTCTCCTTCCATCTTAGTTTCCGTCTCCTCCCTCAGGCCAAGACGCCCATGTCCAGGGAACAGATATGTTTATGAGCAGCCCCACTGGAAACCCACGGATGAATGTCACTGTCTGCAGTGAAATTAAATATTTAGAGAGTGTCCTTAGAAAGTCCACCAGTGCTGGCTAGCATTTCCTTGCCCACTTCCTGAGTTTTGTTGTGTTCAAGGAGAGAGCAAGGAAGAGGCCGGCTGGAGAGGGACTGTGAGCCAACTGCTTCCTACTTTTGAACAGAACTCTAACAATGTTGTGTAAGTTATTTCAGTTTCCTCCTTTTTCCATTCATTCTGGAAATGGCTTCTTTTTTTTTTAGTATCTCTTACCCACGCCCTTTTATTTGCCACATTTGCATCCCAAAGAATAAAACATCTTCACATGTTGCTCTTTTTCTGTTGTTTACAGATTGAGTGTTAGACTAATGGTCTAGGAATGTTTCCTTGCTCTGATCTGTGGCTGCATCCCAGCACCCACAGCACCCACAGCAGCCACAGCAGCCATTTCATGGCTCAGTCTGCGTCTGGCGTTTATGGCCACCTAACTTAAAGAGGCCCTTTTCTAGAATTAATGCACATTGAGGTGTGGCAGAGGCAGAATGAGAGCTCTCGGGCGTTTTAGGGGACAGGTGTTTTATTTTCTGTGTGTGCATGTGCACACACACTAGACTGTCATAGAGAATGTCTGTGTGTGTGTGTGTGTGTGTGTGTGTGTGTGTGTGTGTGTGTGTGTGTGCGCGTGTTGTGTGTGTGTGTGTGTGCATCCTCCGTGGTCTGTTAAAGGCCTGACAGAGGTAATCACTCAGTGAGATGGAGGGACGAAGCAGCTTTAAACGCAGACTCTGTTTTAGGCTTCACTGCATAACCAAATAACGCTCTGTGTGTCGCAGAGGCTAATAAGGCGTGTTCCCTTTCCGAGCAGCTCAAGGGGAAAATAGCCTTCCTGCCTTGAAAAAAACTACTTTTACGAGATACAGACTTTTCCTTTTTTCCCCTCTCTTTTTTTCTTCTTCTAAGCTGACAAATAAATTGCATGCATTTTAATGTTTTTTCTTCTTCTCCGTGCTGTCGGGAGTTGAAATGACACATTTCACTGCCCCTGCAATGTCTTCATATGGGTATTTATCAGCCCCCGTGACTCCTGGCTGTGTTAATAATCCCATAGCACTGGTGTAATGGATTCAGCCAAACCCCTGCTTTATTCCAGGTATCCTCCATTTCTCCTGCTATAATCCACAGATTATTACAGAAAATACTTTTTTCTCTCTTATACTTTGTGCTGTCAAATTAGCTCTTTTAGCATCCCGGACCTTTAGAGGAATTACAGGACTTATTTGGTTTTTGCTGAATGCAGGATAATCACCAGTTCACTGTGGGGTTTTAGAAACACAGCTCAATCTATCTTGCCTTCTTTTCTCTTCTAGCTCACTGAGCTTGAAGTCTTTCATTTTTACTGATAGATTAGATGACTTTAGGCTATAAGAGAAGGTTAAATTGTTCAACTTCATATCGCTGAAATGGTGTCGTTACTGTTTTTATCTTTTTATTTGTAAATTATTTTGTGAGGAACCTTACTGTTATATACTGTACATAGCATTATATTGTATAGTAGACTGCAATATTTAATGTAAAAAATAGAGAGAAGAAATTATGAGTCTGATCATTCATGATTCACAATTCACTTTAGATCTTTTCATGTCTGACATAAAAACTGACAAATGCCAAACATAAACCTTGCTTGAACAAAATTATGTTATGGATTATATAAATGACCTGTGTAACTTGGCCTTGTTTAATTATGTTGTTTTATAGTATTTAATATAATTATTTCTGGACAAATCTTTACAAACTTGTTATTTCTATTTACTTTTCTCTAGATACTGTAAATGGGGCATTCTGTCTGTCTGCCGTTTGTTTGCACATATATCTTTCCACTTTCACATAAACTTGCTCGTTCCTTTTCAGTCCCATTCTATCTTTTCCTCCCCTATCTATCCATCAATGCATTCATTTATCTCTGTATAGCAGTTTCTGATGACTAGCATCCAGCACAATGCCTTGTTCAGGCAGGCAAGGTCTATGGATGCGTGATGGAGTGCTCTGCTCAGCAACCTGGCAGCGACGTGAACAAATTGATTTTCTGACAGATTAAAAAGATTAAACCAGCCATAAAAACAAGCAGGAAAGTGCTTAATGGACCATATGTGCACAATAAGCTTTCATATGTATTCTTTCCCAGCTTTTCCTCAGGCCATCCATCTTATTTACACTGACAGGTCATAGGCCACCCTAACGTGACTGTCATGACGGCTAGAGTATGTCCTTCGTGCAATTTTGCAAAAGTTGGGCATATCCTCAAATTTCAACGGTACACAAAGCTGCAGGTAAATGCATATTTCACGTGTCAGTTAAATGAAACAATCTTTCTGGTTACAACACATGTTGATCTTGCTGTGGAGCAGAACCAAGTTGTTATGCCCATTCATGCATGAACAAGTTAAAGGGTAATTTCATGTTTTTCTTTTTCAACCTGGACCCTATTTTCCCATGCAATGGTGTTTAAGTGACTTTGAATTGGTCCAGTATAGAGCAAGAACACTGTAACCAGAATTGCCCATTAACGTTGCATTGCAGCTGCAACCGGACCAATTTCAAAGATTGTTGTTCCCATCAGTCACTTAAGACACAAGAACATGGTAAAATAGGTTCCAGGTTGAAAAATAAAACAAAGCTAAACTATAGGTTGTTTGTGGTATGCATGCTGGAGGGGTTCATCTGTGACATATAAACGTCAAACTATGCTGAATCACCATTGTCAATGAACAAATCCAAAACTTTTAGTGGTGGAGCTCCCCTCTTTACTTCCTTGTTAAAGCTTGTTAAAAGAACAAGCTTTAACAGTTTAAATATTTAGGCATTGAGGTTTTCCCTTGCCTAAACCTGATTGTTAGGCATAACTATTCCGTTGCTCTAAACAACGTTTTAAAGGATACAGAAAAATTGATGGGTTTCCCCATGTCTATTCAAGCCTGTATCTTTGTGGTTAAACATGCTTTGACAGAGCCTTGGTCACTTATGACATTCTTTTTGCCAATATCTCTAAAAAAAACAGTGCCAGCTATGCTTTGGCCCCATTATCTCTCATCCTATCAAAACTTAACTAGCTTGTAATTGGCTCACTTTTTCTCCATTATTCAATAATACAGCACTCCTGATTGGTGGGAGGCCCATACCAGCTCCACAGTGGAAACAGAGGGGGGTTCCATTCACTTAAAAACATTTTTATTAAGGTTGGCTTATTACCTTTTTTTGACGTACAAAACGCATTCAATCAACCACATTCCTCTTTTTCTTTTACTTTCAATTAAGATCAGCACTCAAGGCATATTGTGTCCCCTGGCAGGGGTCTCTGCCCATCCATCCTTTCCGGAAGTTATTTACTATGCAGCCAAAAACCTATGGAATGGTATCAAGGCTTTATCAGTTCTTGGTGATATCTGACCGCTTTTGGCCTTCCTATTGAGAGGATATGGGTACTCGATTGCCCAGGCCTGCTATTGATACCTGTGTTAGAATGGGAAGATGCATAAAACTAGCTAAAAATGAGTGGGCACCTCATCCTATTAAGATGCATAAAACAGCCTCTGCTCTCATTTTGCTCCTCATTTTGTCAAAATAATGAACAAATGTCTTATTTAAGGATTTTTTACAATGTGAAAAGCATGCAATATGATGTAAAAATACACCGTAAAACACCAAGTACAACACAGCTCAACTGAGGCTTGTTTGATGAAGTTCAGCAAAGTAGCTAATGTCTTGGATGGGTTCATTTTTGGTCAGCAAAGATGAGCTGATGTTAATACTTGGCTCAGGCTCTGACTATGACCTGTGTCTGAGGATGTAATTAACCAGCAATTAGCCAGGCCCAGAGTCAGAATCCCTCATGATTGAGTTCACTTTAGCTTTGCACAAGTCAAAGGGATTCTGGAGTTCAGCCCGACGACGCTCACTTTTAGGGTCAGAAAAGAAAAAGAATGCAAGTTCCTTTTTTTTTTTAAATCCTTAAATTTCCTTGACGCTATTGGTTAAGTACATTCGACTCAAATACAGCACATGGATTATACCAACGTTTTCCTCCTGCTTTGGAAATTTAGGCTTTAGATTCTATGATCTTCTGAACCTCTGAGCTGATTTGGACTTAAGACAGAATGGACACAAATATCAGCAGGAACCATAACTATAAACTGTTAAACCTCACAATTTGTGCATTATCTGTGGCTGTTTAATCACTGGCTTTACTTTGAAAACACACAACATAAACAGCTCTCTTGGCCATTTTCTGTAATTGGACCATCAAACATCAGTGCTGCAACAACACTGTAGAAACATGAAGCAGAATTTCTTTGACAAAGTACACTGAGTAGCACAATGCGACACTGTTGGCTTTGAAGCTGAGGCTTATGGGAGCTTTGGGAAAGGATGTCTCCTCCAATGTTGTGTATCAAGTGTTTTTCCAGTATGTGCATGGAGATAAACAAGATGAGGAACACAAGTTTGTGGGGCATTTGTTTCAAATTATTGTACTTTTTCTGCAAAAACTACAGCCTCAACCATGTCAATCTGTACCCAGTCAAAATCCACCCCATGCTAACACTTAGCATACAATATTTCAAATGAACTAGTATCTTGAATGTGCAAAAGCTAAAAACACACACAAGCTCTGCAGTTAATTTGCTAAGCAATTTCTAATGATAATTTATATGATAGTAGTGTGTATAAGAGTATTTTGATTATGAAACACTCACCCACTGTTGACTTGAAAGAGGACTCACATTTGGTCTTTGCTTGAATCAACTGAAAAAAAAAGTTTCATGGGCAATTTTTTACTGCTCCGTATAAAAATGTTTCTTCCATATTTTAATTTGTCCACATGGAACCAGCTATATGCACCAAAAGAGAACCCACTACTAAAAATTTTAGGATTTTAACTTTCTTGGTAACAAAGAAATGACACGCACATGTAATCTATAGTTACTTTGGCTTAACATTTAGGTTTTACAAGACTACATGAAAAAGTGTTCATGTTTATTTGTAGCAATTTAGAGCATGGTGAGAAAGTCACAGTTTACTAGTATGTCAATACTTATGATAGGCTTACAGTTCATCAGTCAGAGCAGGCATATAAATCCAAAAGATGTTCGGAAGGGTGAAAGTTACGGAATAGATGAAGGGAAACCAAGTGTAAAAATTTGAGGCACTGCAGTAGCAACGCAACACAGCCACTCTTGCAGACAAGACAAAGGAAACAAGACTTTATACACTGTCAGTTAATGAACAATTGAGACCAGATGTGTAGGCAGGTGACTAATCTGGTGACAGCAAAGTGTGGAGAGAACAGTGTGGGCAACTAGTGGAGAGGTGAAGCATGACAGGGACTGGAAAGATACATAAGACATGTTGGTGCAAACACAGAAAGGAAAGTCTGAGGGTGAAGAGGCAGATGACAGAAAAAGAAGGCTCTTCTCATTTCTCTATTGTGTTTCTCCTCTCTCATCCATCCTCCTGTCTGTGACCCAGAAATCGATTTCAGCACACCATTTTGAAGGAGGTATCAATTCCTGAAATGCATCTCGAGGAGAGAGGGGCCTTGCCAGGGGAGCTATGAGCAAGACGCATAGGTGGTCTATCCTTTGCAGAAGTGTTTTTGGTACCTGTGACGTTAGAAGAGGTGTGATACACAGCTGGAATATGCAAATCATGGAAGCTGTGGCATACATATTTAATTAATGTTGCTTTGAAAATGATCACATTTTGTGAAATTTCCGTTGTCTCGACTCGTCTCTCCTTGTGTATCTTCCTGGCCTCTTCTGCTCTCATCTCAGGTGAGAGGGACTGAGACGCGAGGAAAGGAGGCGAGAAAAAGAAACAAGGATGTACAAACTGAGAATTAAGAAGAAGAGAAAGCTTCAGCTAATGTTTGTGTACATAAAATATGACAATGTTGACTGTGTTTCAACTTCAACAGTTTATTTATATATTTCCAAAGAAGTCTCTGCACACTTTAGAGATTAAATGCAAACATCAGACACAAACATATGGGTGCACATACATAGGCAAGTCACTGTTTTATTCATCTACACAATAATAACAAAACTGAAGTTACTGGTTATCAGGTAGAACTTAAGTCTCTGGAAACAACAGAGTGTAAAGCACATAAAGGACTATTCAGAGTAATAAGAAGTCATCTAAAGCCTTGTAGATCAGAGGGAGTATTTGGAAATTGGGTCTGGTTTGTGTTGGTATCTGGCAAAGGAATCCATATCCACTCCGCTTTTCTAGTCTTAACTACTCAAAGCTCTTTTACACACAGGCACCATTCACACACATACACTGTGGCCGAGGCTGCCATACAAGATGCCACCTGTTCATTGGATAAACATTCACACACATCCACAATCAGCATCGGGATTCAGTGTCTTGCCCAAAGACACTTCGACATGGGACTTCAGCACCGGTGATCAAACCATCAACCTTTCGCTCTACCACCTGAGCCACAGCCAACAAAGGACTGTATATACAAGGATTTTGTAACGGTTTACATTTGCTCAGCTCCAACCAGTGCCTATATTTGTATCTTTTAACCAAAACAAAAAGGCTTCCTAAATATAAAGATAAACTTGGAGGGTTAAACTGTTCTCTAACAAGCTAAAAAAAATAAAATAAAAAAATTGAAGTGATTGGTATATATATATATATATATATATATATATATATATATAAATCCAGTATACAATGAAAAAAGATCCACACAATGTAGGCATTAAAACACTACCAAGTGTGTCTTTACTTCACTCAGCCTCCAATGGAAAGCTGCTTTGTGAATGAACCTTGGATTACATCCCATCTACAATAGGTAGGTGCACAAAGAATGAGATGAGGCATATATCCCTCTATTCATTCCCTACCACATCAGCTTAGAAACAACACTGCTGACAAGACAGGAGGCAAGAAAGATTAAAATACCTCAATTTAGCGTAAACTAAGGTTACAGACTGGGCCTACAGCAACAGGATGATGATCTCCCAGCCAGTCTTTCTCTTTTAAATGTTGGCTTTTCACAGTCTTTTGCTTTCCCTTCCCCTTTTTATCTTTTTGTCCCTGCTTTTTTCTCCCCATTTCATCCACTCTCTGGGACCTTCTTCCTGACACAAGCCCCGGCAGCTGCAGTCGGCGGAGCAGCCCGGCTCGCTTCTTGATTCAGTCGCGTCTCCACAGATGCCTCCCTGCAACGCTGCAAACGGCTATTACATAAAAGCTGAGTGACTTACAGGCAAATCCTCTCTACCCCAAAACTGCCAGAGCAAACTGCCAAACCAGAGAGAGAGAGAGAGAGAGAGGGAGAGGGAGAGGGAGAGATGCTGGTGTATTTTGGGTGGAACTGCAGAATGTCAGCATTTAATCCCTCCCCAGCTCCCCATTTTTTCCTTTAATTCTTTCTCTTTCAGTCTTCAGTCCTCAGCCCTCTCCCCACCCACAGCAACACCACTTACACACAGACACACACACAAATACTCATGCAACACAAACACGCATTGTAGTTCAGGTTTTACACAATGCTGGGGGAAGCAGCCTGTCAGAAGTGGTCCATCTTTTCCCTTGTAGTAAGGATGTAAACATGTTGTAAAAGGTGTGTGTGTGTGTGTGCGTGCGTGCGTGCGTGCGTGCGTGCGTGCATGCGTGCTGGCCTGGTTTAAAATCTGGCTTCCCAACACACACCAAATATGTGTTTGTTGCTCTAGCTTCTCTCTTTCTCTGGCTCTCCCTCCTTTTCACATCAGTTCTGGGCAAACAACTAAAAGTGGCGAGTTTAAGTATGAAGTTAGTTTGAGTTGCATCAGATGTGTGTGTGTGTGTGTGTGTGTGTGTGTGTGTGTGTGTGTGTGTGTGTGTGTGTGTGTGTGTGTGTGTGTGTGTGTGTGTGTGTGTGTGTGCTGTAGCATTATATTGAAATAAGAACAAACAAGTTAACTGGTATGAATATAGTAATGACAGCACACGCACTTGCTTACACAGAGAAAACCCATTTAAAACGAGGCCAGTGAAGCGTGCGCGCACACACACATTGACACTACAAAAACACACACAAAATATGTACAAAACACATTCACATACAATGCCCTGCCACACACACCCACAAAAATGCTTGTAGTAATATAGACACATACACACACTGACACTGTGACAGTGATCCCACAGCATCTCTGGCTGGGCTACAGCGCCATCGCAGTGTGTGAGCGCCACACTCTGTCACTCTGCCTCGCTGGCAACCAGCCTATCAAAACGCAGCAGCCCACACTTCCTGGTGTGATGGAATTGAGCCTTTTTCTCTTCTCTCTCTTTTTTCACTTCCGAAAGATCCCGCAGTTGTCAGGAATAGTTGTGTCAGGAATTTTTCAGACAGAAGATGCTAATATTTCTAAACACCTCAGTTGCTATTGACTCAGGTGGATTAACAGTCATTAGAACGTGTGGGCTTTTGTGTGCTGAGCTCATTTCTGGCAGGCGCACATCAAAACAATGTAATAGGATTTCCTGACAGTGAAATGCAAATGTTTAATCTTTTACCTTTGAAGTGTTAATTAGTATAGGTAAATAGAATCCATATCACCAACAATACATGAAGCTATAACAGTTATAAACAGCCATGCTCTGTAATTCAGTCTTGTATTTTAAAACTGGTGTGTGGTAAATAATCAGTCATCACGTACAAAGAATGCCTGTGGTTGCAGATTTGATTCCCACAACAGCTCATGTGTTTAACGTCAGCGGTTTGTCCCCTGTTCTAAAATTTCCTTCAGTAGGTCATTCAACTGCCCACCTACAGTAAGGCACTCCAGATAATAACATCAGCTACAGTTCCAAAACACAATTTGTCTCTGATGATTTCATTAATTTGTCAGTGCAAGAGTTTAAATTGAATTAAGTTTCTGGACTCCTGGACAGGTGCTGGTTTTACTGTAAGTGTTCCCTGAAGGTAACAATGCCATTACTGGCTGATTCTGTTGGGACAACACACTGTTTACCTTCATCCCGGCTCGGCCCACAAGACCAAACAAAATTGAGGAAAGCTGATGTCTGTGTCCTTGACTCTTAAAATGTTTCACTCCCAGGCGCTTCCGACTTGGCTCGGCACTCCATCAAAGACAATTAGCGTAGTGTAGGTGCAAAGCCACTGGGGGATAATTTTCTTGTCACTGCACTAGCGACTCCTACTGGTTGGTCAGGACACATGTGCAGAGTAAGCTGAAATACGGGGTTTGTATTGTTTCCCCAGTAGTCACACTACTACTTCTCAGTGAAGCTGAGACATGTGGCTGTTTGAACTTCAAGCCACCAGTGAGCACGGGCAATGACAATGACCAGAGCACAACATTTTTTTAATGTTCAATGACAAAATTTGTAAAGTTACTTCTTTCTACAATATTTTGCATGCCAGCCACGGTATAATAAAGTTAGTAAACATTATGCTATGACAATTAAATATCCCCTGTTATGGTTTAAGGAAGGAGGACCCAAATGCAGAGTGGTAGGAAGCTTCAACAAAAGGCTTTATTAACACAGTCCACAAACACAAGGAGCCAAGTGCGGAATCCAAAAACACTCCACAGTCAAAAAGCAGGATAGGAGGGCTGGTAGATTAATGAGAAGTCACAACATGAACACAGACTGGAAAGACAGACAGGAACACTGCGACTGGAACGCCAAACTGACAAAACGATCTGACAAGAGACAAAGGAAACACATGGGTTAAATACAAGAGGTAACGAGGTAATGAGGAACAGGTGAGACGTCAGGTGAATCACATTAGGGCGGGGCAGGACAATCAGACAAACAAAGTAAAGCTAGACTAGACAAGACAAGACAGGAAGCTGACTACCAAAATAAAGCAGAAAGCAGAACAAACAGACACAGGGAAACATAAGACATAAGACCAGGGAGAAAACTGGGACAAAAACACAGGGAAGGCCAGACGGGAAAATAACCCCAAACAACAACATCCCCTCCCATCAAAAATGTATTTGTATGTCCCCTAAAATGTCTGACATTGACTTTACTGACCGGTTTCAGTGCAAATTTTGTCCCTAGAGAGGTGTTTTCACATTCTACTACTGTAGGGGGAGATGTTTTGTGCACTTCCCTAAAATCTGACGTTGAAACTTACCCCCTAGATTTGGTACGTCAGAAATCCAAAGCTAATCACTGTGTAAAACTCAAATATCTGAAAAAAAAAAACCTGAAACCTCCAGCGTAGAGCGAACTTTTCAGTACAGATAGCAAAAACGCACTGTAACATTGTAGCCCAACTGGTCAACATGGAAGCCAAAAAGAAGCATGTAGCACCTTCCAGCACTTTGGGAGGCTTTGTAGCTCTTCAGAATCCTTTCTTCCTGCGTGAGGCTTATACATGTCTACCTCGATCTTTCCAATGTTTCTAGCCATTTTGATGCACACTGCTCTGTCAACGGTCAACCTAGCGCAAGCAGCGGTGGGCGGGGCGCCAGGCCAGAGACAGAATTTCTCAACCAGGGAGAAAGAGCAGATGAGCTTCCAGACCCATTTTAATTGATGTTGTCGTCTTTGTCATGTACTGTATGTCAATTGCTTTGCTACTGCAGCAAATGAATCGCCCCTCGGGGAGAAATAAAGGTCTTGAACTTTTGTCATTGTATTTTGAAAAGAAAACATATAAAACACAATATTAATCATGTCAGAGTACTTTTACATACTTTAAAATGTGTCTGGAGGAAGACTTTAAAGTATAGTTATTACACTTAAGACCAAGGATCAGAAAAGACTGATCAGTTGTAACAGTTCCAGGTCTGAGACGAGATGCAAACTCTTATCTCCTGTACAAAAGGTGAGCACATTATAAGCCACCCACCACGATGCCCTCTATGACCTTACTTTCCTTGCTAAGGCACCTACAGACTGTGCTATAACAACAATCTAACAAGTTCCCTCACACTGTGCCAGGTAACTCTCTCTCATGGTCTTGGTCCCCATCTGTGCAAATATCACTTTTGAGACATGTCAGATGGTGCAATGAATGTCTAGTGATAAGTTGAAAAAAACAATCAAGCATGACATGTTGTATCATTCAAAAAACATCATAAAAGGAGGACATGTACTGACATGTACATTACACTTGTTGAATTACACCATTTTCATCACTGACAATAAAAAATCGGTACCCTGTTATGTTGCAAGCTTCACATGTCATTCAAAAAGGTTGTTGAATTGACTGAATTGACAGAAAGCGTTTCCATTGAAACTGAAATATATATTTGTTTCACACTTTTTACATACTTAAAAAAAAATTGATGTACAAGTAATGTGTTAAAGGTCCCATGGCATGAAAATGTCACTTTATGAGGTTTTCTAACATAAATATGCCCCCCCAGCCTGACTTTGGTGCCCTAGTGGTTAGAAATGGTGACAGGTGTAAATGAGCCCTGGGTATCCTGCTCTGCCTTTGAGAAAATGAAAGCTCAGATGGGCCGATCTGGAATCTCGCCCTTTATGAGGCAATGTTACCTCCCCTTTTTCTGCTTTGCCTGCCCAGAGAATTTGGTCCACCTATGAGAGAGGCATCATGACTTTCAACAACCAAAGTGGCAGTTGGTCAAGGCCCCCCCCCCCCAGCCTCCACCTAGCGCCCCCCACCCTTCCTCAAAAGTTACAGACTCAGGCTGACTCTAGTGGCTGTACCAAGGCTGGATTTTGTGAAAGTGACTTCCGATACAGTATTAGAGGACCACTTAGGTCTATATAAAAGCATCCAAAGAGCACCATGTCATGGGACCTTTAAAATGTTAAAATATGATGCTAGCTATAGCCTTGGATGACCAATATAAATGCTGTTTTCATATTTACCAATATATGCATGACAATGATGCCAGAGGCGGACTTACCATTAGGCAAAGTTAGGCAATTGCCTTAGGCCCCAAGCTACCAAGGGCCCCGTAAAACGCCTCATAAACCTTTGGTTACGAGTTGTTGTCTTACTCTTCACCAATTAATTATATCTCTAAACACTGATATGCTAAAGTGCTATCCGATTGTGTAAT
>NC_045741.1:22404209-22404366 GCF_008692095.1 Etheostoma spectabile | reverse complement strand
AAACTCCCCCCAGTCCCCACTACATTTGACTATTCCATTATCCTACTGCGCATCTGTGTTAGTTTGTAAACAAACGGCTCAGCATGCGCTAAGCTGGAGGCTAAAGACGGTTGAAAAATGAAGGGAAGCTACCGAAGTGGTTCTGAAAAAAGGAAGA
>NC_045741.1:22403829-22404199 GCF_008692095.1 Etheostoma spectabile | reverse complement strand
GAAAGCAGAACGTTTTTAGCAAAACTTCCAAAGGTAACAACCTTTTTCACAACGGCTACTGAATGCTAACACTGAGGAGCTACCCACCGGCAGCGTCAGCCCAGGTTGCTCTAGCAATGCTAACACTGATTAAGAGTAGTGTCAGCCCAGGTTGCTCTAGTGATGCGGGGGCTACATACAAGACAACCTTACAGGATCCTTTGAATGGAGATGGTTACGGAACTGCTGCTTTCACTGTCCATGATGATAACTATGGCAATGACGAAGATGGTGACACACATAATACTCAGCAAATAGACCCCGTGAGTAGCCGTCACCCTAATCAATGTGTTATGATTAAAGATGATCCAGCACTCTGGCCAAAACAGCT
>NC_045741.1:22387310-22403804 GCF_008692095.1 Etheostoma spectabile | reverse complement strand
GTGAGTAGCCGTCACCCTATCAATGTGTTATGATTAAAGATGATCCAGCACTCTGGCCAAAACAGCTGTCAGACAGAGAGCACGTCTTTCTCAGATAAATAAGGACTGACAAGGGGGAGAACAAGGGTTGTGGAGGGCCCCATGCCTGTGTTTGCCTTAGGCCTCAAAATGACTAAATCCGCCCCTGAGTGATGCTATACTTACTGTAACAAAATGTCTTAACAGCATAAACTCAAACATACCTTAACTGTTTGCGGATAGTGTAAGAATAATTAAATAAATATTGAAAATGATTGTAATCTAGGATTTAGCACAATTGATTTTGGGATTTCCCATTTAGGACTAATGAAGAATTATACACAGTAAAAAATGTAAGAAAGTCGACTAGCGGAAATGTGTCAGCAGTCAAAGGTACAGTAGGGTACAACAATCAGAGGCTTACAGCAGTAACAGTTGTCACTTGTACTCTAAATAACACATGTATATAATGTAGTCTCCACATGCACACATTCAGATGCACTTATTGACACAAATGCACACCCAAACATAGTTACAGGCACACACTCTCACACACGCACATGCACGCACGCACACACAGACACCCACGCACACATACATGCACACGCACGCCTTTCTGTAGGAGTCTCCTCTGGGTGCTGCGGCCAAGGTGAGTGTGCTGGTTGGCAGCTCCTGAGGAGTTGGTAGGAAGAGATAGCTGAGCGAAGCTATTAAAATACGGGCAGGAATTTCCCTTATCTCTCCCACCGAGGCTGCTTGCGCCGCTTTGTGCTATTATGGAGATAAAATGCACAGAGGCTTGGAATGAGGGAGAGAGGAGTGAGGACGAGGAGGGGAGGGCGAGGTTGTGGAGGAAGGCGTAAGAACGTCAGATTTATGGAACTAGGGAAGCTTAAGGTTATTAAATCGGAAGATTACTCAACTGCGAAATTGTTGAAGTTTACGAGAAGTTGAGGGATTTAGGCCGGTATTAAACAGCAATGCATTAGGAGGCCAGCAATATACATTATTCACAATTTATTTTTACTCCTTTCTTCTATTGTGTTCACCCTTTTCTTTAGTCCCCCAGTCTTTCTTCTCCCTCCTTTCATCAAGCTCACAGACAATATCGAATTCCTCCTAAAGTCTTATTCAGAGGAGCATCTGCACCTCCCATTTCTTCTCCCCTCTCTCCCTCTACGGTAGCAGTGTGTACACAGAGGAGAAAGAAAGAGAAGACAGAGCGAGACTCAAAGAGAAAGAAAGCGATACAGCTAAAGAGAGACGAAGGGAGACAAGGATTCTTTGACTGAAAAGATTATCCCATTCAGTATTGACAGTGTGAGGCAATGCATGCTTCAATCAAAAACATTCATCACTGTCAACCTTTTAGATCGGAGATTGAGGGAGAAGTGACTTTAAAAGCAGGGGATGAAAACAACTCTTGTGTTTAACATTCAGATTTGAATGGTGTAAGCTGAACTTCACCTACATGTTTACTGTTTACCGAGGCTACGGAGTCTCCAATACACTGTGCACTATAGGCAAATTGCTTTCATGGTGATGTGAGCATTACATGACATTGAGTGTATGTTTAGGGCAGATGAATAGCAACACTTATCTTAGAAGTTGTTGCAGTTGCAGTGAAGGATTGGAACCAGATAGGTCTATTGAAAAATAGAAATATTATATTTATTATAATATAATATAATACACATTAATACAGTCCAGCTTTGTTTACTATTGGCTGTAATGAATGATAGTATGGTCAGAAATATTAACCTGAGTCCTTGGTTTACGAAACAAGGGATGTTGAATGATTAACTACAGGGTAAGACTGATTTATTTTGTTTTTTGCACCTTTACAGAATTTATTTGTGAATTTATATTCCTAACAGTGTGCGTGTGTGTGTGTGTGTGTGTGTGTGTGTGTGTGTGTGTGTGTGTGTGTGTGTGTGTGTGTGTGTGTGTGTGTGTGTGTGTGTGTGAAATGGGTTTGTGAGTGCCCCCCCTCCAAGTTTTCCTGAAAAGAAAAAAAACTTTGTCTCCTTCAAAAGGGCCGTTACAACAGTGAGTCATCCATAACGCATCACACCAACTCACATCAAACTAGGGTGAGAAATGTGTCTGCCCCCCCCAACACACACACACACACACACACACACACAGATCTTCTGGCTGGTGGACAAACTTGCACCCACTGTTCTTCAATGATGCGTATCATTATGTGCTTGGCTTCAAATTTCTCTCTCTCTCTCTCTTCTCTCTCTCTCTCTCTCTCTCTCTCTCTTCTCTCTCTCTCTCTCTCTCTCTCTCTCTCTTCTCCTCTCTCTTCTCTCTCTCCTCTCAGAGAGGAACATCAGGAGGGGAAAAGTGAATAAAACATTTCTTTCACAACAAACCCTTTTGATAGCTTCCTCCATCTTGCAGTGCCTCTCCACATATTCCTGCATTTCTTGTCATGGAAATTATATCTCCATGCATTGCATTTAAAGCTACAGAAATTCTATCTATTTTAAATAGAAGATGGCAGAGAGATTTCTTTAGCGATTAGGGCTTTGTGTGTGTGTTTGAGTTTGTGCGCATGTGTGTGCGTGTGTTGTTGACGCGGGTAAGCTGGTAAACATACGGCTGGCCGTGCTCTTTGATTCACCAGGAGGCCTTGAGGATATTTCACACTTCTTTTATAGTTGTGTTCTGCAGCAAACTTTCTCATCCTCTTCTTCTCTTCACCTAATTTGCTAAATTTCCCTCCATCCTTCACTGACTGCATTAACTCAAGGAGAATTTTTTTTCAAAGCCAGCTAGCCAAGTTATTTGTGTGTATTTATGAGTATGAATGGGCACGTTTGTTGGTGTGTAACTCTTCCATGCAGGGGCATTGGACGGGGGGGGAGGGGGGGAGGGGACTGAGTATCAGGGCCCTTGTGCCCAAAAAGATGCTAGAATGAATAGCTGTGAATGTGGGAAGGGGCCCATAGAAAATGCCTTTCTAGAGGGCCCAGAATTTTGTGCTACGCCCCTGCTTCCATGGATGTTCATGTATGAATGTGTGTTTGCACACATGTTCTCTCTCATTTTCTGTTCACATCTGCTTGTGATGCTTGTGTAGTGATATGGATTAAATTAACACCAAATACTGGTGAGACAGAAGCACAATGCAGCTAAATATGGCCAGCTACGTCTTGTCGTTTATGAAGGACTCCCCCACTGTTTGTTGACACTCTGAAAGAGAGCCAGCCATCTCCCGCTTCACTAGATAATTCTCCTCCGTGGCATAGCAGAGAGAAACTTCATTAACCCCACTGCCACACAGTCAATCCTGAAGATGTTCATGTGTAATGTGGCTAAAAGCAGCCTTTTAACGCTGTAAACACTTACTTGCTAAACGTCAGGATGTATTATACACTTCAGCTAAATCGTTGAGAGCTGGTCTACCAGCTTTTTTAATGGGCTGTGGATAATTGCAAAATTATGTAATTCATATTTGTAAATAAATGTGTCAACAACAATGGAATCACATTACATTTAACATTTGTATGTTGAATGTAGGTTGATATGACACTGCACCAGTGTCTCTTACTAAAATGAGGAATGAGGAAGCAGCATTTCAAAATATCTCTGTTTTAGGGTCTCGGAAATGCCTCTAGTGTGGACATGAGGCGTAGATGTAGCAAAAGATAGGCATTTTATAACAAAACCATGTGATTTAGCCTAAATCCGTTTTAAACCTTGTTTTACATATTTTTTTAGCCAGTTGGGGGCAACAGAAACAAGCCAACATATATCATTTTTTAATATGATATGTTGAAACTTGTAAGTAAAGAGTGCTTCTTTACCAACAAGTCCTCCAAACCTGTCCTCATATCTAAACAACAGAACATGACAGTCACGGTTTTAAACACGTCGTTAATGTTGTGAGAGTTGTGTGTCGCAGTTTTGTTGCGTTTAGGCAACAAAACCGCTTAGTAAAGTTTAGAAAAAGATTTGTGATAATCTTAATCTTCATGATTTGGGTTAAAATCATCTGTTACGTTACTTAACTTTCGGTTACGTGCATGATGCAGAATGTGACGTAGTTCCGTTTGTTCCGCAAAGTTAAAAACAACAGTTTACTTTTATTTTCACTTGGGATACAAATTGCTGTCTCCTAGTGAAACCTGCATGCCTCTTTATGTGTAATTTGGTGCTCTTATGCTTAATCATCTTACTTCCTGCTTTGGTCCCATAATAATTATGGGAGGTCACTAGTATGTGCCATCATTATAAACATTAATATGAATCGTAATTGCTGATGAAAAAGCAGTTACGTGTTTTATAGGGGGAGGAAATTTTTCTTTTTTACACATCCAGCTGATGTACAGCAACATTTGCGTCCATCTGGAGTTGTGTTTCTGACCAACTAAATGCTAGCCCAATATTTCCTCTGCACTAGCTCTGTTTTGCTCTCTACCGACTCCCGGGGAAATTATCTGGCTTTTTAGCTATTTAATGCTCTACAATGCTCACCAGCTAGTTGCTTACTTTGTCTGTCGGCTTGACAGGTAGCATACAGTGGGTTATTGAAGGGTGGGCGAAAATGATGGTATGTTAGCAGTGACCAGAAAACCAAAACAATTAGCTGAAAGATGATAAAATGTTCTATTGAGCTGAAAGGAAGTGCCGTTTTAGGTAATAATTCTCTGTCATTACTATAATAAAACCCTTTCAAATTACATGGTCATTTGATCCACTGTCAATGGAAAAATATTGAATATTGGAGCTTCAAGGAAATGAGACTGCGTAATGGAATCATATTGCAAAAACATGTGCTTGTTTGCATTCACACACAACTTTTATATCAATCTCAATCTACAAAATGCCTGCCGCAGATGTCGTATGTGTTGTAATCAAACATACACAAAAATAGACATGTGCACAAGCAATTCCTAATTTAGAAAATTTCCTTCCGGCTGTAAGTGGCTAAATAAAGCCTACAGGGGCAAATTGAGCCACCCAGAACTCCATCCAGCATCCATCCAGTCCTCTCACTCCGTGAAGCCCACAAATATGCTTCCTCCTGGGAAGCTACTCCCACTCTGCCTAGAGGCTGGAGTACATATGGATGATTTGAGACCATCTTGAAAATCAAGAGAGAGAATAACACAGTCAAAATTAAAGTTGCAAGCAGAGTTGGACGGTCTCTCACACCTCCTTGCTTTGTGTAAATCAGATGATGTCTGTCATATAAGGCTGATTTCCTGGTGCGGCGCTATGACAAAAAGTCAATATCTTTATTTCACACTTTAAAGAAAGCTTATAGTTGTCCTCAGGCCTGGACCTTTGTCAATTGTGAGATATTTAGGGAAGATATGACAATGTACACTCAACTTCTACATTCATTGCTAAATGCTTAAAATAGCCACCATGCCACGTCCACACCGTTGGACGAAAAGTTTCGCTTTTAATAACTTTTCATCATTAAGGTCTTTAGAAGACACAGCCTGAATTTGAAATTGATTGGATAAAATCTCTCAGAGTAGTTTATTAAAGTATAACACCTTGACTTTTGGGGCCTACCTCCTGTTGCCACTATGGGGGGGCTATGACACCCATGCCCTATTACGAAATGTTTTTCTTTTAATAACTCTTCATCTTTAAGTTGTTCAGATGGCACAGACCAAATGTGAAGTCAATCGGATCAAATCTCTGGGAGGAGATTGTTAAAGTATGATGTGGAAATGGCCAAAATCACACTAATGTCAAACTTTCAATTGAAAAAGGCGGGCTTCCTGTTGGGTTTAGGGCATGGCTTCAATGAGCTGTATCGGACGTCTTGACATGCTACATATGTGTACCAAGTTTTGTGAGTCTACATCAAACATACTGCAGGGGCGCAATTCTTTTTATTTTGTAGGGGGCGCTAGTGAGCCATTTTTGTGTGCCTATTTCCAAAACCCTCAAAATGTGTAACTTTTCACCAGGCTTGATGTGACCGCCAATTTTGGTCAGTTTTTGAGAATGCTAAGCCCCTCAAAAAGGCGATCGTTTGTCAGAAAAAAGAAAGAAAGAAGGAATAATAATTCATTTAGTTTCAATAGGGCCTTTGCCACTGTCGGCGCTCGGGTCCTAATAAGGGTTTGCACAAAATTATGGATTTCTAAATGTTGAAAGATGAATAGAATGGTTTTAAGTTAAGTAATGACTCTGGGAGGACACACAGTCAGGAATTGTCTTCCATGATGGCACCCAGTGTAAACTTTGAGCTGGGCAGCTGCCTGCATGTCGTTTATTTCCTCCAGTATCTGCCTCCAGCACACTCATGCGTACCAGCCAACGGGCTCCTTCTGTTCCTTTATCACGCACAGTGATATTCACACATACAGTACTAAAGGAGTGCAAAGGGAGTAAACAAACACACACACACACACACACACACACACACACACAATGAAAGGTACAGCGACTGAGGGAAAAATAAGAGAGAGACAGTGAAGATTGCAGCTTAACCTCTTGGCTCCGCTGTAAAGCAGCACTCACTCTCTGGAGCCTTGCTGATAGCCATCTGTCTGGCAGGGGGAGAGACGGCTTCACCTTCCCAACACATCAGCACACTCACAAACGCAGGGGCGACCACTCACACACAACTAGCCTACACTCATGGGTGATAAGCTGACAATGGGAAAAATACATTTTGAGTGTGACTTTGCTGCTGTATAATTTTCATTAATCCAACAGAAAGTTTTGATGATTCTTCATCCGCAAAATTAATCATGTGACCCCTTAAATTCAACCTGCATGCTCCCAAGTCTCAACATAAAGTTATTTTTCTTCATTCATAAAAGGTTTGCTTTTTTAGATATGCAGCATGTGCACCCATAGCAATGATTAATATCTATTTAAAGTGAGCATGGTATATTCATTGACAATAAATGAGCAATAACTTTGAAATCCTAAACAGAATCCAAAACACTTTGGATGCTGGCTGTAAATCTGGAGCTTAGTCAATAGCTCCCTCTCAAGGTGATGGCTGAGCAAAAGAAAACCTTTGCTGTACCCGCATCCTCAGCCTCCTCTCCCCATCCTGCCATCCTTTAGCCCCACTCTTAAAACATAAATTCCTTGAAATCCTCCCACTCCTTCGCCTCCCCTCCACAACTGTCTCCCCACTCCTCGGTGTCCTCTCCACCCCTCGATCCATCTCTGTCTTCTCGATCAATAATCAATCTGCAGGGGCCGAGGCCATGGGGCCCCAAGCCATCTGTCTCCATCGGCAAACCTGAGAGAGAGAGAGACAGAGAGAGAGAGAAAGAGAGAGAGAGAGAGAGAGAGAGAGAGGGAGGAGAGGGAGGAGATAGAGTTCAATCTATCTCCATCCGTGGTCAGGTACACTGCTAGTATAGATCATACTTTGGAGAGGTGTAATTGCTGGTCAGAGACTGGGGGTGGATGCTGGGGGGGGGACAGGGGTGTCAATAATGTTTCTACAGTGCAATCCTCCCCTCTGCCCCACCTCCTCACTCTCCTGCCTGACCCAGTTTCCCTCTTTTTCTCCTCATCTTTTCCTCTCTGTCTTCTCACTTCTCCTGTTATCTTCACTTTTCTCAATTTCATTTACAAAGATCCACAGACCAAAACAACATAATTTATCACTCGTCTTCTACTCTATGTAAGTGTGTGTGTGTGTGTGTGTGTGTGTGTGTGTGTGTGTGTGTGTGTGTGTGTGTGTGTGTGTGTGTGACCAGCACCAACAACGCCTACCATCAGTGTCTATGCTGACACACTTGACATCTGGTTGAGTGTTTTCTTGTCAGAGGAAGATGTCGCTACTTTGATAGTGATCTACCTAGTAACACCTGCCTCAGAAATATAACTCTTGGCTTGATAAATGAAATGTCAAATACACTTAAGATTGTTGTGCCGAGCTTGCCAAGACCCAAAGGAGATTTTTCCAACGCCCTAATTCGATCACACTATTACCTAAGCAAGTATGAGCCTGTGATAGCAGCTGTATAAGAAACCTGTCCAGCAGTGTACTCATCATGTTTTTTTTTTTCTTGGATCCCTGAGAGAATGATGAAAATAAATCCGTACATTTTGTTTCATTTTCCTCTCATTTGTAACTTGGGGATATGTTTACTCAGTCAGAAGCATTTTTTATCTGATAAATGTGATGATTCTCATCCTTTACCAAGTCAACAGTAATACTAGCCATTCTGTGAAGCAATACTTTGGCACAGCAATAAGGGAATGTCATAAGTGTAACATGAACCAAAGTATTAGACAAAAACTAATTATTATGGCGCTATATGGAAAGTGATGGGATCACCAAAGTGATTACAGGGGGACATGAATGTGTGAACCACATTTCATGGCAATCCATCAAACAGCTGTTGAGACATTTCATTAAAAAACACAAACTGGAGGAAAAGTCAGGAAATCACCAAAGTCCTGAGGATACATCCTCTAGGGACCATGAATATCTACAAAATGTTGCGCCATCCATGTAGAACATGTTCTGATATTTCACAGGATGATCGAGGAACATCGAGGGCATCACAAAAATCAATATATCAACATTCATCATCGTAAAACTGTCAACCACAGAGGAACACAGAGGAAAGGGCAGTTATCACCAAAGTGAGTAGGACACATCCTGAATATCTGTACAGAAAATGCATGGATGATGGTAATGGATCCAGTAGTTGCTAAGATATTTCAGTCTTAAGACTGAACTGTCCCTGGAGCCATGATATGGCTACAACTTGTAACTTGTCACTTTACGGGAATAGCCTTCAGGATGTCTTTTGATTTGGTTGGAAACTTTTGTTGTTCCCATTTTTGCTCACTTGAGGAATGTGTTTATCACTTAATGCATCCTAAAGTAAATTACTAATTGACAAACATTGATAAACAGCAAACAATTTAAAAAACATTCTGGTAGTCTAGTTGAATTATTCAGAGTGTATTTCCCATTTCTATTTTCCTTGAACCATTATAAACCAGTGTAAAGCCCCTGTGCAATCTTCAGGGTTCTGTCAGGTCCCATAGGTCTGACACCGAGTATAGGTGTTGCAGGTAAAAGGTGAGGCATGCTGTCACGTCATGGTCCCCTCTGAGCTGTACAACACTAATTCTTTGACCTGGTGGGGGGCAACCTCCCGCCAAACAACTCACCCCCCCCTTCTTTCCTGCTCCACCAAGCTGTGCTAACAATGCTGTTAACCTGTCCCATCTCCTATCTTCAGTTAAAATATCAGCAAAAAAGGATGTGCTAATTTGAGTGCACACAGAGAGGACATTTACAGTCTGTTCTAATTTTCCTCCTGCATGCTATCACCAGTTTAAACTAGCATGCACACACACACACACACACACACACACACACACACACACACACACACACACACACACACACACACACACACACACACACACACACACACACACACACACACACACACACACACACACACACACACACACACACACACACACACACACACACACACACACACAGTACCTGGTCTGTGAAGGATAACCATAGGGGACACAAAGAGCCAATAAAACTTTAATGAGCTGGTCACGTATCAGCTGAAGCCTGCTGCGACTGCACCTCTGCACTGCTCTCAAACCACAAACGTCTCTCCCCAATCACACCAATAAGGAAACCTCTCGAACTGAATCACGGAGAGACACAAAAGATCCGAAGATGAAGATTCATTTTGCTTTTCTGTTTCAGGTTCTGCACTTGTCTTCCTAACTGCTCTCAATATATCTAGTATTTGTTGTGACAAGACAACTGAATGGCAATATATATACTTAAGAAAATATTTTAATTGCCTCAAGATATCAGAATCAGACTAAACAGTTTGAAATACTTTTTTATGGTTTACATTAACCTATTTGGTTCTTGTGACAGTGTAGCTTGCTGGCAAATGAGCACCAGAAAGTGTGAACGTGTGTATTTTATTCCAAATGTTTGTTTATTATATGCTGTATGTATTGATATTTTACAGCTTTTCTAGATTGTCATAATATGACAAGCTCTACCTACCTTAAGTTTCATGCACATTAAAAAAGGCTAAACATTTGCACATATTTGACCTGCATGTCTTTAAAAAAAAAGCACTGTAGCCATTCCTTCCTATTCCCTCTATATATAATGTGCATACTGTATAGTGTACTATATGTGATATGCTATATTCTGAACGCACGTTAAAAAGCCCCCCTTCTCGCTGTTCCTCATCAATGTTTTCTGCTGAAATGTACAATTTGCAATATGCAGTTAATGAGTTGTTGAAGGCTGAGAATGAATCCCATTCTAGCCATAATTGTGTGAGGTTTCCCAAGGGGGGGGGGATTGTGTGTGTGTGTGTGTGTGTGTGTGTGTGTGTGTGTGTGTGTGTGTGTGAAGGTTTTTGGCATGTGTACTTCAGCATGTCTGTGTGTCTCTCTCTGTGTGTGCCTGGTGCCTGAGTCAGTGTGTGTGGGTGTGTGCTTGTCAGTGGAAACAGAAGCGTCTTTAATCTTCATTTGATAACTCTCACTCAGAGCAGGGAGTCTGCAAACACTAAGTAAAAGAAAGAAAGAAAGAGATGAAACAACATAGTGAGGAGAAATACAGATAGAAGGAGAGGAAGAGGAGTGAAAAACCTCTATGATTGTGAGGAAGATATCAAGGAGGAGATCTCAGCAGGAAAAGAGACGAAGAGGAAGAGCTGTTTTACCACAGACCTACTTCTGTCAGTCAGTCGAATGTCACTGAACATTTAGCCAGAAGCCACACACACACACACACACACACACACACACACACATACACACACACACCAACAAATATAAAAAAGAAAAAAGTGTGCAAATGATGTGCAGGAGTGGTAATCAAACTTCCTGGAGAGTTTCTAAATTTAGAATTTTACACTTTAACAATGATGTACAGCATGACAGTTTGTGCATGTGTGTGGGTGAGAAAGAGAGAGAGAGTGAGTGAGTGTGTGTGTGTGTTTGTGGGGGGAGGGTTTACTATAGGGTAATAAAAGGTAGAGAGCTCATCTTGCTTGACAAGCAAGGCATGCTACATCTCCTGTAGGATGTATGCACACACAACACACAAACGTAAATCATTAACAACATAATGCATGCACACACTCACACACAAACACACACACCCTATCTGCCACAGCAGTGTTGACTGACACTCTCCACTTGAGGAGATTAAGTGCACTCATGCTGGGTTGGCATAGCTTGACGTCCATGTATAAAACTCATATGAAGTGTCTCCAAAAGCTTCATGCCAACCACGTGCACACACACACCACCCAGTTTGTGCATGTTCCCTAATTTCTCTGTGCACACCGGCTACTTTATTGTCACTGCTGTCATTGGGGAAAATAAAAACCGGGAGCTGGAGTTTTGCTTTTTTCCCCACTTGAATGAGATGTTTACATGTCCACTTGGACCACTGAGACTGTGAAACTGGGTGGAAAACACCCCATTGTAGATTACTTTCTTTTCTCTTAAAAACATTTTGTAGGTATGTGTTTTCCTCCAACATCAGCTGTGTGCTGTTTAATTGCCACACAGAAAGAAGGAGCCTGTGGCGTTTGTGATTCCAACAGCAGCAGATTTAACCAACACACTATAAATACACACAGGCCATCTGGGTACTTGCAGGGTACAGATAACTCACTGGCAACTGCTGCTGCTAGTCTCTCTTTATGCCTCTTAACATTAGTATATTATTCATTTTTACCATTTTAGAGTCTGCTGAGCTTATAATGGGGCCAAGGTGGGCTACATGAGTAGCCCTTATGAGACAAGCTGAGCATCTAAGGGCCTCCCTGGCTCACAGGCTCCCTGTTGCATGTAGGATTCACTATTATGTACAGAACATTGCATGGTCAGGCTCCTGCATATGTGACTGAGCTACTTCAACCGTATTCCTCAGCTTGCTCACATTGGTCTAATATGCTAAATTTACTGTCCGCCCTGCCCACACAGCTTAAGAGTTCAAGTTCAAGTTCAAAATTTATTGTCATATGCACTTTAGTACAAGTACCACGGCAATGAAATACAGTATGCCCTGTTGCACTCTCTCAGCACCAGTCAACAGTAACAATCAATAACAATAATATAGTTTAAAAACATAAAACCATTTAACCACCACAATAAACAGTGGCTAAGTAACTAAATACAGACCCCAGCCCTCCTTCCTGCTGCGCTATCATTCAACAACCTGATTACCTGAGGATAAAAACTATCCCTAAAACGTGATGTGCGCGTTGGGATACTCTGCAACCGTCTCCCTGATGGAAGGTGGGAGAAGAGGTTGTGTGCAGGATGACTAGAATCCTACATAATACTACGTGCTTTCTTAGTACTACGTTTCCAGTAAATATGTTGCAATGGTTCAAGTGGAACGCCGATGAAGACCCGAGGTGACTGAGTTTTTGAGTTTGTAGCACCATAGTCTCACTTTGTCAGACCTTCGCAGTGCTGCAGAGGAGGGTTTGGCTATTCCGCACAGCATTCCGGGATGAGAGAAAAACATGCTCTGGTGTATTGGCGTTTCTTTAAACCAATCACAATCGTCATGGGTGACACTATGCACCGGACAGAGCCACTGTGCCTCTGCAAAATAGCCTCGGGAAGGAACTTGTTTTGGTGGAAAACTCAGATTGGACAGATAGTCTAGCTAGCAGTCTCAATTTACCCTGCACAGATCTCAGGAGCAGTTGACTATGGTTCTCATAAATCCATTGGAAGGTAACTGAAATCCGGCCGAAAAGGAATTTCCGCAATCCCAGAAGTGGGACTTGTAGCACCTAAACTATGGGAATTTTTGCCTTTCACTCTTAGGGTCTGTTTTATATGTGGAATGATTACAAAGGCAGGTAAAGACATACCTGTTTAGACTGTTTAGACATGTTCTCACTCTGTATTGTGTTTCTTGTTTGCCAATGTAAAACACTTTGTGACTTATGTCTGTGAAAAGTGCTTTATAAATACATTTTACTTACTTACTTACTTTCTAATGTGGTTTTACATAACAACATTTTATTGTAATTTGGTTACTGGTTTTAAAAGTGACCCAGGTAGCCATCCATGTCAGGCTGATGGCTGATGTTGGCTCTCTTGGATGTGTCCTGGCATCATTACACCAAATGTGAGCTGGTTTAGGCAAAGGTTGGATTACCAACCGGGCAAAGGGGACATCTGTACAAGGTTCACTTTGTCATAAGTTTTTTTTTGTTAATCTTCTAGAAGGGTACTATGTTGAAATATGATATCAAAACCTTAACATTTTTTGTTCCTGTTGTGCTCAAATGGTGCATAACCCTGAACAAAATTGCATTTAAATATAATAATAATAATAAGAGTTGCTGACTTGGCAACTTTGTAATTAACTCCAGTTAGCAGCAATGCAGTGAGGTGTTGGCCTGTGTTGACTCTCTGTATTACAGAATGTCATTCATCCTGATTTAGGCCACACGCTGAGCATATTTGTCTACCTGGAATTCCTTTACAGTTGCCAGTTGCTGCCTCTCGGAAACATCACACAATGTAGTGGACCGTCGCATCATGTCAATTGCAAATTCTGAGGACAAAACATAAAAATATCTTTATCTTACAAAATTGACATGCATTTTTTGATAATGGCATAAGATAAAATGACGGACTTGTAATGAGACATTTACTCTGCAGATATGTGCCACAGAAAACTGACAGATACCCCATTTGTTCAGTGTTTTTTTTTTTTTACAAAGCTGACAATTGTTAAAACTGCACAAAACCCAGATCATGAGCAATGCTGTGTATCCTGGTTGGAAAACTTGTGCTGACATGCCTTTGATGTGGAAGGGATGCCACGTGTGATGGAGGGAAGGTTTAAGAGAAAGAAGGAGGGTTCAATGTGGGGGGGGGGGGGGTTAATGTTGGTAAAGGGCGCTCCGCGGGGCGGAATGATGAAAGGACCCTTCGAAGGACAGATGGGAATGAGATTCCCGAATCAATACCATCCAAGGGTGTTTTGTTATTAACGCACAGAGCGAGGAGCCCACGTTCGATACTCCTCACCTGACTGCTCAGGCACAACACACACACACACACACTTTTGCCTGTGCTTTCATCTGCCTTTCTTCCCTCAGTCAAATTATACACACTTTGGACATTTTATTTGACAGTGGGAAACACCACAGTTCTCAAAACTGTTCATTCACAGTGCCCAGGACCTTAAACTCCAATGGGCCCCAAAAGCAACGGGGTAATTTGTCATGATGTGCTAAATGACAAGAAATTGTTATTATATTTTTTTGAGAAATCACACAATAGCAGATGTCTTATAATATAAAGCAGAGGATATTAGTGGAGATGAGTTCAACTCCTGTTTGCAGCAACAGATTTTAGTTATTTTAACACTGGTAGCTTTATTTTTGAGACAACGCTACTGTTGATGAGCCAGCAAAACTGTGAAATGTCTGCTTGCATACTGTAGCCCAACAAGACTCCATTTATTTATTTTGTTTATTCGTTTATCTTTTTTCCTGTGAGTTTACTAGACTGTAAGAATCAAGACTCTAAATTCAGTGCAGGATGTGCACAATTGTTTTTGTCTCAATGTTTGTTTTGCAGTTATCTATTTGTTATTCTGACAGTAAACCAAACAGCGGCCCACGAAAATGAAAATGGGTTTATGGAGTAATAACCTAAATGGATTTCTCTCTCTCTCTCTATCTCTCTCTCTTTCTCTCTGCAGCACTCTGGGAGCCTGTGGCTATTTATTTGCCAGTGTCTAATTATTCATTAGTGAACACAGAGAACAGAGAAATGGAAAACATAGTTGTGCATTCACTGTAGCAGAGCATCATTAATCTCCAAACTGATGCTTCTGCCTCCTCTTTTCTTTCTTTCTCAAACACTAGGGCCTTAGGGGTCAAGGATCTAACATCTGTCATAATACAACATGCTGTAGATGCACTGTGATAAAATGACTAACAAAGCCAGTTCGGACAGTTTATCTGTCCAAATATAATGGCTAAAACCCATACAATGAAAACCAGCGACTGTACCTTCAGGTGCTGCTGTTGGAACACAGCAAAGAGAGCTGTCTTCCTCCGGCTCACTCAGACTCACCCTGGGTCTGGTTGTTTAGGTGTGCTGCTGACTTATAACGCTCATATCATTACCTTCAGCAAATTAAATCCACGCTTTAACTTTATAGCCATCAAGCCACTAACTCTGTATTGGATATGATTGTTTAAACGATTCATTAAATGCTGGGGACATCAACATGCAATGTCGTTGATGAAAAATGTAGTTAAGAAAGATACAAGCAGCAAAACAGGAGGCCAAGCAATCCGTTACAGACAGGCACGGCACTAGTGTAAGTCACCACTAATTAAGCAGAAAGGACAAACACTGTTGAATCTGCTTAATTAGGCAACAACAAGGCTAATCCTGTTCAGGTTTGGCAGAAGAGCTGCAATGCTCTTACTCGGTGCCATGCACACAAGTGCCCAGCAGAGGACACTGTATGTTCTGTAGCACCCAAATCTACATCCAAGCCTGCACTTGAAGTGTGTAATGTATGTTTACACGCGGACAAAAATAAAACGTGGTCCTGCTACTGAAGCTTTTGTTAATAAAATGTAACTGACACAAAAACGAAACACATGTTAAACATAATGAATGTCCTTACACATGATGGTTCGAATTGTGTTTAAAACTCCAAACTGTGCAGCAACCACACCTTTAATGCAGGCAGCTATATGGTCCCACTCTGAGCTATGTAGCCTATTGTGTCTCTAACAGAGGTTTGTCATGTGTGATACCGATAGTATATCGCGTTCTACATGATGCTATTTGTTAGACAATACTGTCATCTGGTGGTGCTGTCTGGGCTACACACAGCTGTCTTAATATGAAGGGAGTCAACATGTTGCACAGCAGCCTTAACCCTTTGCTGTCTTCCCGTCGACCACGGAACACTTTTGTTTTTCTGGGTCAAAATCTTATTTTTTAACGTTCTTGTCACTTTTCTTGACGTTTTTGTCATTTTTTTCCAAGTTTTTTTTGTTTATTTTGACTGTTTTAAGCTTTTTTCAAAGTTCTTTTATAATTTTGTTCCAAATGCTATAACACTGAATAAAACACCCAAATTCAACTAAAGTAATGAACGGATCATTTATTTTACTGATGAAATCCGTCCGAATATCCGTGATATTTTTGTTGTTGTTGACTATTTGGTTGAAAGATAGCCACATTTCTAAATAAACACGTTTGGTCACAAAAAAGAAATCCAAGTTTCTGATATGGAAACGTTTTGAAAATGCATCAAATTTGACCCGAAGACAACAGGAGGGACAGATTCTGCATGGCTCTTCCAGCCAAATTGACTGACATCATGGGAAAAGACTTGAAGGGAACATGAGTTTTAAGGGATGTGAAATTTAAGATATTTTAATAACTCCAATGTCTCACAAAAGTAACGTTGCAAGACTCACGTGTGTGTGTGTG
>NC_045741.1:22367084-22387289 GCF_008692095.1 Etheostoma spectabile | reverse complement strand
GTGTGTGTGTGTGTGTGTGTGTGTGTGTGTGTGTGTGTGTGTGTGTGTGTGCGAGTTTATACTGATCCCACTAAGAAAATGGCTGCATGCTTGGGTTTTCACTCTTCATAGATCTACTGTATGTGTATTGCTGCATGTAAATTGACAGGATGGAAGGTATTTTTATACATCACTATTGCGTGCCAGTTAAGCAGCAAACGTGTATTATGCTGGCAGGTGCACTGTGGGCCCTCCTGCAGGATTTTGCTCCAGTTCTACTGGCCACAGCTGATTCAGTTGTGTTGTTGTTCACTTGTGCAGGCATCTCTGCTTCTACCTCAACCAATCTGTGTTCAACATTTATTTGGGGCTGGAATGAAAACGTACTTGGACAAACGGCTTGGTACTGACATTGGTTGACCTGCAGGTGGCGCCACTGCCTTTTGGATATGGGGAGATTTCTCCAGAGGCGGTGAAAGAGTGGGCGGAGAAAGGGTTGTCGTCTCTATAACGAGCGGCAATACGGTCGTGTCCACTGAGACATCATTATTAACAGAATAATGTTATTTTAATGTTTTTAACGGGAGAAGAATTGATACAGGAGTTAGGTTCCCCCCAAAACAACTGTTTAGATGGGTTTCTTCCCATCGCCTTGCATGGTTCAAATATTTCCTTATATCACACAGTTATTCACATTTCAACATTTTAGATCTGATTAGAAAATAAATTGAGCATTACTTTTAAACTGAAAATAAGATAATTCCTTCACCTGTCTAATTGTCTTACACTGAAATGAATGAGCTCAAACTTTACACCGTATTAGGCCTTTACTTTACGGTTTTGTTCTCGAGTGTCACTGAGCTTCTGGTGGCTATTGTAATTGCTTTGTGAGTAGGCTATTTTATCTAATCTAGTTATTAAGAGATAGTCTAATCTAGCAATATTATTAATTGGTACAAACCCAAAAAGGCCTTCGGATGTCCATCAGCTCAAACTGAAGGAGTAACAATGTTTTACTACTCCTTCACAGCCACTCTTGTCAGCGTCAGTACTTACAACTGCTAATCGGTTATAATCTGTATGCATACTGTATAGAACCTCGTGCATGTTACTAAAGAGGAAGAAGAATACAAACGTATTGTCACTAAATGATTGGTTTTCTATTCCGGAGCCAACATGTCTTTTATGAAATGTATAGGCGCCCAAATAATCACACGTTATGCTTCAGGATTCCTCCGTGCTGTTGACACTTTGTTAAAAAAAAAACGTATGTTTTATGTTCATATGTAGGCTATTATGTTTTTATTGAGATTCTGTAGAATCCAGATTACTTCTATTTAGCAAGAGCAGACATAAACACCACTGCAGTCAGTAAAGAAATGTATGTGCAATTCTATCTATCTATCTACATTCTTCATCAGTAAACACCTGCCAGCAGACTTTTGTGGATCTGCTGTCAGAAACCAGAGTTTTACCCACCTGAGGCCAAAAAAATCTTACACATTTGGAAGGATTTTAGTTTATGTTTCTTGATGCATTATTCACAAATTAAAATGTGTTACACGTGGATAGTATATTCTATATCAATCTCAACACAAAATAATTCTACTTTTCCACTTTCGTTAAAATAACATTTATTTCCAGCATGTTCATACAATGTGACAGCACAGCTTGTAACATTTGAAGATGAACTGACTTGATCCAGCACTTTGTCACAAAAAAATTGAGCTGACTAGCTGATAAATGAAAGTCAAATATAGCATATTACCAATTGCAATATTTAATACAAGCAGTTGGAAATTAACTAAACAAATAAACGAGATAGGTGAAATAAGACAAGAAAAAAGGGGTGGCATTTACACATCATCAGTTCAACTTGTACATCAGGTAATAGGGTTAATATCCGTCATCTACATGTTATAATAACTTAATTTTGCCTCATTTAATATTCCGTTTGTGAGAGAAATGCATATTTAAAGTTTGATTTTAAACATCATATGTGAGAAATGCGATGGCTTTAAACAGGTCATAACTCTTACTTTACTTTAAATCCTGGAGAATTGACATATATAATGCAGTAATAAAAGCACGTGTATAGTTTCAGCCATTCGTGCTGGGCTTACTTTTTTACTTTCCCAGATGTGTTGTGATTTATTTTGGAATCTATAAATATCTTTTTAGCTTCACTCTATTGTATTGATCAACTTCATACCTGGGGAATGTCATCCAAACTTTCTTAGTCAAACATATAAAATTATTTTTGAAAATTACACATAAGTGAGTTTAGTTTTTTTTTTTTTTCTTTATCTCAGACCATTTGACTACAAGCGAGATAATCCTATTATCTACAGTAGCCTGTAGCCAAAACACATCACAGATTGTCGCCAGAACATTCAACACTTGTGGCTACAAATACAATGTCATGTTGTCTCTGTGGTCAGTCCACCAGCCTCACTGTTTTTCTGGCGTGTTGTTGACCAAGGGCCCGTACAGGCCGCTGGCATAGCCTTGTTCCTTGTGCAACATTGTCCTGTCCCTTATCAGGTCACTAAAGGCATAGTCTATCGGGGGTCTGAAGCCCAGGGTGGGCATCAACCCGGTGGTGGAGTAGGGCGTCATGAAAGCCAGTCCTCGGCTGTGCGCAGAGTAGGCCAGTCGGAGAGGATTCAGTCCCAGGTGGGTGCCCAAAGGATAGGTGCTGGGGTCGGCGCCGAAGTGCGGGGAGTTTGGCTGGAGAGGAGAAAATGCAGAGCGGTTACTGAGCGTCATGGTTCCGGGTAACAGGGGCCTTGTCGGGGCGGTTGTGGATGCGGAGGACGGCGGAGGCTGCTGTACGTTTTGGAGGACCCTCTCGGCCGTCCACGTCTCAGCTGTCCCGGCCTTGTTGGAGCTCTGAGCGCCGCTGTTGTTGAGGATCTGCTCGATGGCCTGCACCACGTCCTTACCGCAGCCTTGCAGGACGAGCTCCAGGACGCTCCGCTTGTGGCTGGGGAACACCCGGGTCAGGATGTCGATGGCGTTCATGTGCCGGGAGGCCGCAGAGGAAGGGGAGGGCTCCTGCTCGTCTTTGTCGGTCTCAGAGCCGGAATCAGAGGCAATGGAGCTGACGGAGCCAGGAGTTTCCCCTCCGTCTTTTAAAGGCTTGGAGACCGGCGAGCTGATGAAAGACTCGCTGTCTCCGTTCTCTGAACCCGAGCCTCCATGTCGGCCGTCTGGAGACGACATGCCCGGGGCCGAGTCATTTTCGGCAGACGCCGGTTTCCCCATGGCAGACTGCTGAGAGGTGGCGGATCCGGACAGCTGGCTCTTTGAAAACAGCTCATACTTCTGGAGACTTGACTCTGTTGACACAATCAGAACATCGCAGTGTGTTAGACGGGGGTCAAAAAACATCCCAACATGTGAATGTTACAGTAGGCTAGCATATTGGATGAGTAGACCTGATAGAAAGTCCTAACCAGTAAATTAAACAGCAACAGAGGTCAAGAGTCTAATCTAAATCACACAAAAAATAAAAGATGCAGCAGTTAGGGTTATGAAAAAGAAAAAAGTATTAAACAGTAGCCTGCTAGCGAACCCTTAAATGGCAACAGCTAATGAAGGCACCAATTAATAGTAGCATATTAGTAACATGTAGGCCTAGTAACATGCTAAAGCTATCTCGGTTACTAGTCAGTGTCTTAGCAAACAAATTACAAGGTCGCCAACACAGGCCATTCGAGTTTAATACAGACTAAATGATAATAATATTAAGCTGTAGGCCTATGCCTACTTTTGCCAAATTGAACGTAACTTCTTTGGACTATTAGGCCTTCAGTGTCACGGTGATTTCAGAACTGATTCCAGAGGTTTTTAGGCTTCACTGCTCTAATAAAAAATAACAACAACTGCTCTTTTTATCCTTAATGCTCAACGCTGCTCCACTCACCTGAGTTACTCTCGCTGTTGACAGAGGTAAAGACCTCGTAGTTTGGACGCGGTGGGATGATGCCGTTGGCGGCGGCCAGGGCCAGTCCCTCCGCCGTGCCGTAGAGCAGCTGCAGCTCCCGGGCTTCGTTCTCCTCCTGCGCCTGCTGCCGCCGCAGCGCCACCTGCGCCGCCATCACCCGCTGCCTCTCGGCGATCAACGTGCACTTGGCGCACATACAGTCCTTCCAGCGGCAGTAGCGCTTGTGACCCTTCAGTGCGGAAACCACGCCGTGGTTCCTGCAGCGGGCACACTTCGGGGTGCGCGGGTACTTGTCCGCGGCGCGCAGGATGAGCGGAGGGCCGCGCAGAAGGCTGCTGGCCATGGACACCGGGATGGAGGCGGCCGCTGCTGCTGCTGCCGCCGCGGCTGCTCCCGGGTGGACTTGAGAGGCAGAGGAGACTGCGGGGTGCTCCGGTCTCAGATCCATGCCCGTGTTCCTCACTGATGTAGCCTAACTGAACTAAAAGCTAGAAAACGGCTCTCTTTTGAACGATTTGTTTTAGTTATGCTAGTGTTGAGCCGTTCACATCTGCTCGGCGGTTCTCAGCATCTCTGGGCAACAGGTGAAGTAAACCATGTCTTTCTACTGATAAAAATATGAAACCGAAACTCTAAAGTACACTGTTCAAGGAGTCTGCAGAAGAAGCAAAAACATGTAGATATTGTCGAGTTAAAATCCGGAAAGAGCAGGAGCCTAGAGGAGAGATCATTCCTCCCCGACAGGAAGTTTAAACTGTCCAGGAGGAGCCGAGGTTGCTACTCGCCGCAGCCTGAGACACTAACTTCCTCCAGAGATCGTCAGTGGATACAGATCCCTCTCTCTCTCTCCTCTCTATTGTTGCTCCTACGTTTTCATTAGACAAATTTGACAACAATGTGGCGTCTGTCATTGGCCGAAGGGGGAAGGAGCAATCTGATTGGCTTGCCTCTTTTTTCAACTGTGTCTACCTGAGTTCTTATTCCAAATATCAAGTGTTAAGAATCTGAAGGGAGTTCCCGGAAAGCTAAAATCGATGATTTTATAGATTTAAAACAATAGCCTGGTTTTTTTCTTCTTCTTCCATTTAGTCATCTTTAACATTGGGCGGAATGCTGTCTAACAGGACACAGAAAAATGAATAATAGCCATAAAAATGAAGAAATATGTTCCATCCTTTCCAAGAACTATATTTCAGAAATATTTTGTATCATTTGGTGACATGATTGTTACGAAGTCTCCATTCTGGCGATGTGTTAATAGTTCTACTAACGACTTATAAAATGAAGGTGATGCGTGAGTGACTGTAATCTCATCAATCTGGAAGGTAAGTATTATTTATTTTATTGATTCAAGAGGAGACGAAATTTGATCTGTCAGGAAAAAAAAAATGTGCTGAGGGTTACTGACTGCATGAGTGAAGCTAAACGGTGGATGTGCACGCTTCACTCGGCTACAGGACAGCTACGGAGTGATGAACCCTGTCCAAATTATAATGTAATTATGTTATATATTTGTCTCGTGGTCGCTAGCCTACATGTAACGAAATCTATTTGAATTATTAATTTGTAGCTAAAGCAGTTTAAACATTTGGAAAATTAAGTATATTAAAGAGAAATAACCATACAACCTTACATTTCGTTTAAACTATAGCCTAGGCTAGTTATAAAATCCAAAATAATATTTCAAATATATTTCATAATATTAGGAAATGTTCTTTTTTTTACAGCCTGAATGAACTCGTTTTCTTTGTGTGGAGGAATGAAATAAAACCAGCAAGCCCAACCACAGCCTTTCTGTGTCGTTATTTCGTTTTTCAAATGTAATGTGACAATATCTCAAATAGAACTGATGTATCATAACGGTTATTCGCTTTGACACATTTTCAAGAAATTGTATGAATAAAAAAAAAAAAATGTTGCTCATTTTTCCGACTTCCAGTCTAACCAGTCCAACCAGTCCGACCAGTGCCGCACAAAAACCAATTTAACACATTCGTTAGCTCCGCTTCTACCATGAAAACACACGTTTCATTAGGCTATTAAACACATTACAGAAATAAAACATTTCACATTTGTAGCCTAATGATTGGTGAACAAAATATTTAATTAAACGCAGATTCATATAAATAAATGTTTGTTATAATTAAAGTTAATATTACTGTATTTCAGCATAACTTTTATCATTATTTTTTCTCAGTTAAACATATTATTATAATCATTATTATTAGCCCATTAATAGTCGGTTAGTATTTTCGTTGCTGTCATTATTACGTAACAAGAATACGAAAACTGATTAATGTCCAATTAAATGAAGGTGTCTCATGCCGTTCACAGGTTAGAATGAATCGCCCTATTCGGATATTATAATATTAATAATAGAACAGCAGTATTGCGGCGGAAGAAAGGAGAGAGGTTTCTGTATGCCCGGTTCTCCGAATCTTCTTTTTTCTTCCCTCTTTCATTCATTTCTAACTTCATGACCGTGAAAGAAAAATAACAGCATTTACTTTCCCTGTCTTATCATCGGGGGGGGGGTTGCCGTCCTCCCATGACTAACCATAATGCTTCCGGAGATTTGAGAAGTCCACGCGGCGCAGAGCTACAAAAGGGCAACTCGCGCAAACCACCTGCTTCCTCACCTGTTCACTTAGGAGATATGTCACGCAGGCATTTGAATTCAGATTAAAAAAGGTATAGATGCTTCTTTTCTTTTTTCTTTTTTTAATCAACAATTGTCAGTCCCTTGGAGGATGATAACAACAGAACAACAACTTGAAAGCTGATGAAGAAAGAAATGGCTGCTGGGTGTGCAGCCCTGCCTCTCTCCCCTCCCAGGCTCATTGTTTACTTTCTGAATCACTGTAAGCAAATGCCATCTGTTTCCCTCGCCGCTGTCATCTGCACCATAATTACCTAGCCAACAGGCTAATAGAGACGATATTAAAACTACATCTTTTTGACATTCAAAGTAATTATCTGCATGTGCGACGGTCTCGCCCAGATGAAAACTGCCCGTCCTGCGTGGTAAAGTGATAGTTGCAAACTGCAGTGAAGGCCCGGGGCTCATCGGAGAGATTCTGCGTATGCTGTCACCTCAGGAATGAATGATTTAAAAAAATAAAAACAGCTTACAGGCTACTTCTCATGGTGGGACTGCTCAGTGTTGCACAGGCCGAGACAAAACAAAAAAGAGACAACTGACTCAGAGTTCCTGTAGGGAAAATTGATTTATCAGCTCATTTATCATCAATTGTAAGTGAAATTTACTTAACTTGTTTAATGTTTATTGAGCCGTATATGTCCCTAGATAATGACGACTCGGTTTAATATTATCATAAGTTAATTTATTCTGAAGGGTGCCCACTTAAATGAACACCGGCTCTGGTTAAACTCTGATTTCACCCAAGGCGTGCAAGCTTTGTTTCTTCAGGGTTTTATTATCGTTTTAGTTTGGCTGAGCCTAACGGAAAGTTCATTTTTGAAAAAATATGCATTATGATAGGGATTATGCTCACTGTTCCTCCTTGCCCAATTAAAAATGCCCCCCGTGCAATTAAAAGTGACTGTGAGCACTTAGAAAATCCAACATTCTTTTAACCATTTCATTAGGCCTATGCATCAAAAAAAAACTATGCGATGCTTTCATTTCTTTCAGGAAGGCTACAGACGAGTGGGGTTTTAACACCCTTTTAAGATCACAACAAAGGCCATGCTTGACCCAACATATGTAGCAGCATGTTTCCGCTGCCCCTGCACCCCGGTGCGGCTTTCTAGCGGCCTCTCCCACTGCCGCTGCCCCGCCTGCAGCCCGGCTGGGCCCGGATCCCCTCCTGCGCTCTCCCGCTGCAGCAGCCGGCTCTGTCACACAGAGGCAGAGGTTAGAGTAGCAGTTAGACAAGGGGGCCGCGGAGAAAAGAAACGCACGGGGTTTTTCACTGAAGTATTTACACGCTTGACGGGCACACCGAGTCGGCCCGGGCTTATAGACAAGAGGCTGTTAACCTGCCACTTCACACCAGCTCCACTGAGCCGGGGGAATGGATCAAGCTAAATGCATTCCTTTAAGGGCAGAGTCAGGGGAGCAGTGGACACATAAAACACATTGTTGGGGGAGTTTATAACCTGCTTTCCGTGCTGACATACAACAGTAACATAAATTAAAGCTTTACAGGATGAGTGTCGATTTGTAGGCTAATCATATCAAGCGATGATGAGCTTAATGAGGACATTTATTTTCTATCACAGAATCCGATATCCTAATAGTCTAATGGGTCATTGTCAACATTTAGACTAGTGAATGAGAAGAACTGATGGGAGATCACTTGTGTATAATTGATACCAGAAGGTAGACATTCTCCAGTGTAAAGTCCTGTTTTTCAAATGTAACTAGCCTACGCTATTAATTACAAAAAGTAGCATAGGGCCAATACTACTCATAGTGCAGAGAGTATATCAGATATTGCATTACTCGATTGTTAATACTAATACAGTATTCATTGCTTTTGGATGAGGTGGAGCTAATTTTTACTACTTTATATATTTTTGGCTAGTTAGATCTACAATCCATCATTTTTAAAATATTCTCACACAAAAAAAAATCAGCAAAGTAGCCTACCTACCATAAAGGCATTGGAGTAAAAAAAAAAAAAAAAAAAAAGCATACAATGGAAATGCTAAGTTAAAACTGCAGTTGAGTAGCCTAAATGTAGCCTACTAAGTGATATCCCAACAAATAACTCAAAAGATTCTCTAGAGTGTAACTTGTTAGCTTCCAGCCTGCAGAAGTCCCAAAGACAAACAGAAATAGGCTAAATTACAGCAGGATTGGCTGGGTTAGAAGGCCTTGTGCTACAAACACTTGAGCGGAAGAGGCAGAGAGTGGTCTCTCAAGAATCACTCGTCAACTCGTTAGAATAACACAATATTTGTACATGGGGGATAACCCTGCCACAGGCTGACCATGGCGTATGAATATTTCTAAGATTTGAAGGGTCCCTCTGTCAAAGATGCTGGCAGTCAGGCAGGCAATCCCTCTCTCTCTCACTCACACACTCACACACTCACACACTCACACACTCACACACTCACACACACACACTCAAATACCGTTGTTGTGCCCCCGAGGTAGGTTGGCAGGGATTATCTTTGTTTAATGAATGGGTTACAAGTGTTCATCAACACGGCGAGATTATTGGGCTCTCTCGCTCACCCTCTGCAAGCCTTATAGTGGCATGTAAATCCAGTGTGTGTGTGTGTGTGTGTGTGTGTGTGTGTGTGTGTGTGTGAGAGGAGTGTGAGAGAGAGAGAGAGGCGAGAGAGAGAGAGAAGAGAGAGAGAGAGAGAGAGAGAGAGAGAGAGAGAGAAAGAGAGAGCGCTACACACTGCAGCCAATTAAAATGCTCTATCCCTCCACATCTGCCTCCTTTTCTCCACCAACGAATGGCGGAGAAAAGAAGGAAGCTCATGAATAGGCGCTCATTGAGATCACAGATGGAGTATGGCTTTCTTTTCGCTAGAAATTTGAGAAACACCATTGTCCCCAATCAAAACTCAATGTGTTCGCCTACAATGGTGCCGGCTTTGAGCTCCACCGCTTCAATTGGCCTTGTTTTTGAAACTTGAAGTGTTCAGCACAAAGACTTGGCCCTCCTAGATGTCACCACCGCTTCGCTTCAGTGTGAGCGTGAGCGTGTGTGTGTGTGTGTGTGTGTGTCTGTGTGTGTGACTATGTGCGTTTAGAAAAACACAATTAATATGAAGCTGTAATTACTCCCCTTCACGCCACTGCACCCATTCAGGACCCCACTGGTCCATTTATTGCTTTATCCCATGCGGCTGATAATCCGAATGCCACAGGTTTTTCTAAAACCTCTGCAGCGTTGTGAGGAGACAGATCTGGAGGTGCACGTGAGGAACATTACTATAAATGAACTAAGCAACAAGCCGACTGAGGCATGCAGTGATGACACTTGAGAAGTTAACATACCAATTCATTAGTACATTAGGAATTATTATTCTTATTTGTTACCATATTTGATTAATAACTTATTAATAGTTCTGGATTTTATTAGCACATTAATATTCATAGGCCCAATGTCTCCCAGCTGTGCAGGCTTTTTAGTGTAATTTTCTACTTGCCTTGTACATTAATTAGCATAATGGAAATAATCCTTTTTCCAATATATAACTCATACATATTGGCTATTAAACAAATTAGTGAGCTATTCGCTATTTTTACATTCAGACGTCAAACATTAAAAAACAATAAATGTATTTAAATTATGATAATTATTTTGTTTTATTACATGATTTAACATTTATTCTGTAAAAATGTTTTAAAAGGAGTTTTAACATTTTGTTACCGTTTGTATTTGTATCACTAACTGATAAATGAGACAGGTGCCACAGCAGAGAGACGTTTCTCCCCAGCAGCGCCCCCTGGACAGTCCGCACCAGCAACCAGCAGCCCACGGGCTTTCACTTTAAAACAAGCGTCTTAAAAATAGCCTAAAGGAGGTTTTCGTTATTTTGAAAGTCCTATACGGAGTATAATCAACACATTTACTCTCTGAGGATTTTTTCCCCCTTTAGTATCACATAGCCTAAAAAAAAAGTGGTGATTTATTGCCAGATGTTTGTTCTTGTTTTTGTTTTGTTTTTTAAATATAAAAGCAATCCCATTAAGATATTGTCAACAGCAGCACCCTAAAAGGAACATGCATTTTCCATTGCGGATTGAAATTCCTACTTATAAAATGTCATATTCTTTGGTCTGTCTGGATGAAAAGGAAGTGACTTGATTCAAGCAGGTTTGTTTTTCACAGTAAAAGACAATTGAAGATACGGTGGCTTGAATAAGTTCACACACCCATGCTAAAGTTGATTAAAAAGAGGAAGAAAAAAAACGTCTGTTGGAAATTTATCTTAATGCCTTAATTTAAAAAAATAGGAAAATCTAACCTTTTGAGGACACCAATTTTCTTTTTGAATGAATAATGTATTGTACATAAATAATTGTTTTGGGGGCCCAAATATAAAACACACCCCTATGTTAAATTCCCATAGAGGCAGGCACATTTTTATTTTTAAAGGCCAGTTATTTCATGGATCCAGGATACTATGCATCCTGATGAAGTTCCCTTGGCCTTTAAAAATAAAAATGTGCCTACCTCTATGGGAATTTAAAATAAGGGTGTGTAAGCCCCTGTATTTTAAGAAAGAACATTTATTTATTTACAATACCTTATTCATTCACAAAGAAAATTGGTGTCCTTAAAAGGTTGGATTTTCCTAAATTATTTGATTAAGACATTAACATCAATTTCTAAAAGATGTTTTTTTATTGCTCTTTTTAACCAACTTTAGCATGGGTGTGTAAACTTATTCTAGCCACTGTAATTTTCAATGGAAAAACACTACACAAAATGTATATTAATTTATATATAAATGAATTAGTAGACAAATGCAAATTAATCAGGACATAGGCATTGCGTAGCATATAAATGTATAAGAAAAATGAAAATAAATAAATCAGTTGGTTTTTCCCTACATGTTGAATGCCTTTTTGCTGTGAGCATTTTTTTTCCTGCTAGTTGTTTGATTGAATGATTGATTAAATTAGGCCTGTATATTTTCTCAGTTTCACCAAATATAGGCTGACCATTTAATTTGGCATTGCACCCATGAATTGTTTGGAAATAAGTGTACAAGTTAACACTGCAAAAACACACATTTGAGTCTTTTCAGAATTCCGACCCATTTCAAAGCCAGGTTCTTTAATCAGATTGGTTACATGGCTGCGAGGAAAATGTGTTTTGTTTTTTCAAGATAAAAAAAAAAAAGTCTTTCCATGTCTATTGTGTCATTACCAAACAGTACTGTGAACAGAGGGAGACAGAGAGGGGGAGATGACCCTCCTTTTGTGCCCACCCAACAGTTTAAGCTGCATAGATTCTGTTTCTTTGGGCAGGGCCGGCGTCTCTGAGAAAGTAAACTTGGGCTGACCTTCCAGGTTAGGCCAGTCTGGGATACGGGCGGAGATCCTGTGATTCAAGAAGCCGCCATGCTCTGAGATCTCAGTGGGTCCCACTTCAAAAGGAGGGAGGAGATATCACTTGTGTCAGGAATTTAGTTTCCTCGCCAGTGGGCTGCATTCTTGACCCCGGCGGAGCTGGTTAAACATCATGGACGCTTTTCTCTTTTGTCGCCAGAGAATCGAGACAGCAACCTGATGTTGCCACCACAGAATCTGTGGCGGTGGAGCCGGCAGCGTAAGCTTATTACCACACAGACACTTTCTCATCCCCCTGTGTCACATTTAAGGGGTGCTGCTTAGGAGGCACTGATTAAGACATCCAGCCAAAATGTGATATGTCAAAAAAAAAAAAACACACATTCATGCCTTCTCCTTTAGAAAAGAAAATACAAATATACAAATATTTAATGTTTGTTAATAATTCTGTCCTGAATTCCATCTTAGTATTCCAAAAGGAAAAAGTACTAAATTATCTAATATATTGACAACCCCAACTGGCATACTTCCCTCCCTAACACTGACAAAACCTGATGACTTTTACCCAGTGAAACAAAAACAGCTGATGGCAAGTTTAGTCAGGTATGAGAGAGGAATATCATTATGTCTCACTGGCATTTCCGACGATCTCACCATCATCAGCTGCAGCGGTACAGAGGAACATGCCTGTGCGCATTACAGTCAAAAAGCTGCGTGATAGAAAGTGTAATCTCACACTCGAGAGGAGCTGCACTATGTGCGCTGTTCCCCGAGAAAGACACACTCTGACAGACGAGCAGAGGTGCACCTGTCTTGTCTCTCTCATAAACGCACCGGGCTTCACGCTCACTGAGCTCCCCGCCCTGCCCTGACCTCGCCCTCGCCGCGAGCTGCACGTGTCTGTGCGGCAAACACGCGCACGAACGGACGCACGCAACTCTACTGCCACTTCAATGATCTATTTGTATCATACATCTACACAAATGTAATCCACGGACATATGACTTTGGCCCTTGGAGATTCAACAAAATTCAACATTTATCTTAAAGGGCCCATATTATGCTCATTTTCCAGGGAAGACAATGTACCAATTAAAGACATTAACAAACCATGACCAAATCACTTTTAAACTGGAAAAAGCTCAGCTGTAACACAAATATGTAGGCTTTTCCTCAGGATGGAAGTAGGCAAGCCAAGTTGGGATGGAGAAACAGTCACACAGATTGGGCACTTAAAGACTTATACAGTAGCCTACTTTCTAGACCAACTATATGACATTTTTACTATAATTTCAGGGAGAGCAATAAGTGTACTTTGCTCATTAAATCAGGAATAAATTGACTGGGTGAACCACTGTTTGCAAGAGTTTCTGTCATAGTAGCTGAACGATTACAGAGGGATATTTTAACTATGTTACCTGTTGTCTTCTTGCTGCCGTTGCAGCAAACACTGCTTCATCCCTCCACCACTCCCCCAGCTAGCCAGAGTCAAGGCCTCGTCCAGGGCTCCACAGGGGGAACGCTGACAAAGGCTGCAAAATGTCCCACAATGCATAGATTTTATGGACCGAATCAACAGATACTTATAAAGTAAAAAAATAAATACATTTTGCTTACTTGTGGTATGTTGACCAGTATTTTCAAGATTTCAAAGCCTTGTTTGTGTGTCTTTGGATGCTCATAGACAACCTACATTTTACCAATGAAAAGAGTTTCAAGGTTTATATAACCAAATGTTTTTCTCCACTTCATTTTCTAAAATCTCTGTCTCTCTCTCTCTCTCTTAAAATATCATTAGTTGGAAAAAAACCAATATTGTTGTCACAAATCATTTGTCACACGTTGTTTCAACGTAAACATCAGCTAAATATGTTTTAATTAACAGTGAAAGAGAGACAGAAAGTCATAAGAATTTGTCCTGCAGTGATTCTGTCTCACCCTCTCCGTCAGTGCCTTAAGCAGCATCTCTTGTCTGGTCAAACCCGGGGAAATGTGGCTGGCTGAACACATCAGGTCGACTCATTCCTCGCGTGAGAAACAAGACAATTACAAACACAAGCTCACACTCGAGGATGCTTGTGTAATATATACTCACTATGTGTATTACACAAGTAGCCCTATTTTTTTTAATGCAATTACAACTTGCATTACCAAAAAGACTACTTAGTGGTGATTATCATAAGTATACTTTTAAGAATATCCTCATAAAAACATGGTCCAACAATGAACACCATAGGATTGATTCACAGAGTTTGCACAACTTCCATTTGAAAGATGACAAACTCAAAACAGCTTGAAGAGACTTGGTTTCCTCTCCTCATTTAGTCTAGATTCACCTAAGCCAGTTCATAAATATTTAAAATACTCTGGGACTAAACAGAGTCTTATATTTGCTCCCCTAAAGAGACAGAGTTCATTTTTGCAGTCAAGTAAAGTCTGTTCTAAAAGAAGTCAGTCTGCAACCACTCAAGTCGGACTTTTACCTGTGAGAGATTTTAGTTGTAGTAATTTAGGAACTCCGATTCATTGCACTGTTAATAGCTGCTGCTTATTGAGCAATATCAATTTAAAGACGGACATCGTTTTTCTGTAATTTGTGTAATCAATACTCTTTAATTCTAAAAAATCCTGCCCAGTCTTACACATTATCAGCTCCTCGCTTGCATTAATTATGTAATTCAAGTAACTAAAATAATTCCCAACAACACAAGTATTTAATAATTCAGCATATTCTTGTGGTAATGCTCACTCTGCTGGGGTTCTCAAACGTTGCCTTTAGCTGACAGAGGAGCCCTGCTACAGATGGAGGCTTAAGCCTGCGTGATCTCTCCTTGACGAAGGCAGGAAATTAGCTGCGGTGTGTCTGATATTACCATGTGGCGTGTGAGTGAGAATATTAAAACATTTCTCATATGCAAAAGGTCTGTCAGTGGTAACAGAGATGTGAAGATGGATCTTTGAACTGGGCTAGATTGGAACTGTGTTTCAGGTTATCTTGATTGTGATCAAGCTAACATTCAACTGACAGCTCACACATTAATAAGCCATTTTAAAGCAATCAACTCTCAAAGTTATAGACAGATTTCATAGCTAATCAAGACACTTCCAATTTGATAATACTAAAATCCCTAACACAGATATGTTAAAAGAAAAATCTACAAAATATATATGTAAAAATCTACATAAACCAATAATGTCAAGTATAAATGTATTTTTTTCTCCTCTTTGCAAGATTTTTAATGGAATCTATAAACCTGCAGTTGTCCCCTAATAGAGGAATGTCATGATATAAAAATTGATTTCAAAGTTTGTGATCTTACATCTACTCTTGAGCCCCTAAAGTAAAGATTGGTATGCCCTCCATGATAAACATTTGCATAACCTGAGATAATTTAAAGAAAAACAAGTCTCATGTTTAAATAATTTAAATAGAGGGGAAAAAAAGCAAACGTGTATGTGTGTCAGGACGTGTTTCAACAGATTTCCGGGCAAGACAAATTGATGTTCATATTCATATATTTTATATAATGTATATCAAACTAAAACTAATACAGCATCAAACTTAAAAAGGATCAAGAGAAAAAAGAAAAAAGAACTGAAAACTGAGCAATCCATTGGCTTGTGGAGCAGTGGATGTTAAAACCAGCGGGAGCGGAGACTGACAGGACACTGCAGATGCTGCAGGTGTCCCATCATGCCTCATCCCCCCGGCAGACAGCGAGCGGAGGGGCGGAAGATGTAAGGGAGGGTGGAGAGGGGGTGGAAGGTAGTTTGGGAAGGTTAAGGGAGGAAATACAGGTGGAGATGAAACAGCCCAGATTTCTACCAGGCAACATCTATTCCTGCTGTTTATTTCATTTCAATTTTTAGCATTTTTTTTTTTAAATTTCAAACACAAAAAAACATGTTCTAAAAAAGCAGCCTTGGTGTGTTGAATGTGGAAACAAGGGTAACAAGTCCATGTTTTTTTTTTTTTTTCTTCCGTGACAGATTTGTCTTCTCAGTCTCTCAATGCTGTTGGTGTACTGTGTTGTGTTTGTGTTGTGAGAGAAAATCATGACACAGCAGTTGGGAAGGTGAAGTTGTGAAGCGTGGGAGAGAGAGAGAGAGAGAGAGAGAGAGAGAGAGAGAGAGAGAGAGAGAGAGAGAGAGAGAGAGAGAGAGAGAGAGAGAGAGAGAGATTTTGGGTAGGTGAATGTTTGGCTGTGTGCTTGTGTACTGTCTTTGCTCCTCTGTGCAACACGTGTACACCAGGCATTCATGTGCCACGACCAGGCCGAGGGCAGGGAAGCTTACTTGCACTTGTGTGTCACTGGACGTGCATGCCAGTGTGTTTATGTACGTCTGAGAGGATTGGTTTTGTGTGTGTCTGTGTGTTGTTTATGTGTGCGTGTGCGTGTGTGCGTGTGTGTGTGTGTGTGTGTGTGAGCATGTGGGATCGGTGACTAGTGTGTGTCCAGCCAGTTCATCCGTCGGTCCTCCTAGCTATCAGAGGGCCAGTTCCTATTCTTTAGATTCCAGGAAGAGCGTCTCCTGAGGAAACAACTTGGCCTCCATCAGATTCGATCCCGGATCCAACTGGGTGATCTGGGAAGAGACAAGGAAGGGAGGAAATAGAGGCAATGTATTAGACCATCGCTAATACGTAATACTAGGGCTGCAATTAATGATTAGTTTCATTATCAATTAATCATTGTCAATAAAATGTCCCAAAAAATGAAAAAAGTGAAACACAGCTTTCCAGATTCTAAAATGTCATCTTTAAACAGTCCATAATCCAACTAGATTTAGCGCCTCCACCAACCAGTCAAGTTGCAGTTTACATTCCATGTCTGTCCACTCATAACATATGAAGTGAAGTCTTTGAAGGAATTTAAAATAATTAGTGTCTTATTTTGGCAAAACAGAAGGTATCACGACATGTTTGATTCCAGTGACTAATTTCCACAGAGAAACATGCTGTCTTCACTTCACAGAGTATTTTTACAATATAGTACAGAAGACTGATAGAGAGCTTTGTCACATGGTGCAACAACAATCACCTGAAGCTCAATACTGTATCAGCAAGACCTTGTGGTGGACTACCAGTGGAAGCGGAGGCTCCCTGTTTTGGTTGTCATCCAGGGAGAGGAAGTGAAGAGGGTGACCACCAAAATCTAATCCTCATCCTTGTGACAAAGTGCATTTTTGGTGTATCTCGAGGCAGCGGAAAGTGATCACGGCACTGACCAACAAAAACCTGGTCTGAAGTCAATAATGCAGCATTTCATTGCTCTTTTAACAGTGCATTAGTAAAATGCGAGCACACTAGGTTTGTTACACAAACAGGGACGCGGTATAAAGCACACATGCAAAAGATTAAAAACAAACATTTTACAATGTGAAATAGTAATATGGAGTTTAGGTGGCATAGTGCTTGTGCCATATATGATCAGTTTCTCCTTCTGAAAATCTCTCTTTCCTTCTAAAGTACAAACGCGCCTGGCTTTCATAGGTAATGGGAGATGACACTATGACTGGTTTATTGCATATTACGCCCAAAACACACCTATGATTAATTAAGACACTAAGTACAAACCTTTTGAACCATGCGTTCACACGGCACACGGACCCTTTTTTCCGACGTTAAACTAGCAGAAGTGGATTCGAACACGCCCTAAACGCACCTGCGCCAGACGCTTCACTCCGTGCACTTAGATTGGTAAAATAGGGCCCTAATTCTGACCATGGCTGTCACCGGCGCAGAAGCATAAAAATATTAAAGTTACAATGGTATAACACAGGGAAAATCTGCAGATAGGCACATTTGAGGAGACAGAACAAGCAATTGTTCCGCATTAAAAAGAAGAAGAAAAATACATATATGATTTCTTGCCAATGGACTAATCCATCAATTGACTGTTTCCGCACTGCTTAAAGCCTTAGTTTTCTTTTGTTTTGGCCTTCCGCACTGAGCTGCTATTTTTGAAAAATATTTCAATAAAAGCGCTAAGCAAAGTGGATAAAAACACCAGTCTATCTATCCATATTAGTGTTTACAAGACCTCCGTCATTCTGCACTACTGGAGTCCCTTGGTGATTGTCTCACCATGTATGCCCTGCAATCTAGATTGGATTAACAGTGTAGCTTTACTGCTGAGTTCATTGAATGTGTGTTTTGTGAGCGACTGTGTATTATTCTAACATGTTTAAAAAAAAAGTCTGGGCAGTAATATGAGCAGCTAGAGCTTCGTTTCCCTAAGAGGACCTTCAGGTTTGTTTTTCTTAAAAGGCTCCAATCCAGAACATACTGATGAAGTTTACAGAACAGGAGAGTTTGTGTTGTAAAAGCCTGATGGTGTGTCTGAGAGAGAGAGAGAGAGAGAGAGAGAGAGAGAGAGAGGAGAGAGAGAGAGAGAGAGAGCGAGAGAGAGAGAAGAGAGAGAGAGCGAGAGAGAGAGAGAGAGAGCGCAGGGGGATTGAGAGGAGAACTCTTTGTGTTTTTGATGGCTAATAATGCCTAATTTCAGCTGTGACAAAGGTCAAACAGGAACATAGTTGATGGTGTAGAGGAGAGAAACATTTATCTGCGTTCAATACTCTGCATGACAGCTATTGTCCAACAGCAGAAGAATAATGCAGTACCACCCACAACGGAGCTGATCAAATTAGCTGGCATGAAGGGGGTCTGACCTATGTTTTTCTCTTAGCTTATGTGAGCTAATCACTGGAGGGGTTGTGTTACATCGGGCCAATCTAACACCTGGGCTGAATGGGCGAGGTTGGTGTGACACTGAGATGTGTCCAGGGCTTATCTGATGACTGCTGCGTCAGCCCCTATGATTAGGGCTCCTATTCTAACCTCACAGTGGGATAATTAACCCGCTCCCTGTACCTGGTGTGGAAAGTCGGATAGGGTAAGCTAGCATGGTAAAGGTCGACCTTCACAACAAGCAGAGTGATCGGTCTGAGGCAGACTATTCCAGGGAATCAAATGTGACCTCGCACAATGAACTGAACCACAACTTCACCTCCTGCAGACTACATGCCAAGTGTCCTATCAGTCTTATTATTGTCCTAACAAGCCAGTATTCAAAAAAGTGCACACATACAATACAAATCTAATTTGATTTTGGTTGCTTCATATTTTTTTTTAATTCTACAGGAGTATTAAAGAGATGCTACCCTCATGTGTACTTTGAACAATCTCTAAACTGCATGGTAATAAACTTATAGTCTATGTACGCTCCTGAAAAACTGTTGTTTGAGTCAAAAAGCATTGATATGGGTAAGCATTAAAAATAATTATAGCAATCTACACATTTAAACTTGTGTTAACTATAAAATCTGTAAAACTACAGGGTGTTTGAGGACTCAGAGAAAAGGGTGAGAAAAGAGAAAAAAGAAGGCAAGTAAATTAGTGAGAGGTGAGGACATATCAGCATCAGACAACCTATGCATCTCCCATGGGTGTTTGGAAATGTCACACCATGTGCACGTCGGCAGTCCTTGACTCCACGTCTTTCATCTCCTTGTCCTCATTTCAACATGTCATTTAGACTCTTGACTTTTCAGCGGGGTGCCTGGAAGCCCGGTCTGGGCAGGGAGGGGTTACCACATCAACCTTATGCCCCTCACCTAGTCAGCTGCCTCATAGCACAGCGGGGAGCGAGATAAAATGGTGTGTGTGTCTTTATGAGTGTGTGTTTGCTGCAAACATATTCCATCCCAATGGTGGTGGAAAACAACCAACAGGGCTGCTGAGTTCCTTTTCCCACCTCAGGAGCGGCGCATTGCACATGGCTGCCATGCTAATGAACCCGACAGGCTGTTATGACACCACAGCATCAGGTAGGAGTAAATGAGGCTTTGGGGTGGAGCAGGTGTGTATGTGTGTGTGTGTGTGTGTGTGTATGTGTGTGTGTGTTTTGTGTGTGTGTGTGTGTGTGTGTGTGTGTGTTGTTGTGTTGTGTGTGGTGTGCGTGTGCATGTGCAGGTGTGCTCTTAGTGAATTGGGGATGAGAGTTTGTGCTCGTAGTGCACCAGGGAGAGACGATGGAAGGAGAGCAGCATCTGACTCTGAAAAAGAAAGTAGGGAAACAAGATGCCACACTGACACAGGAGACGGGCGCCATCGGTGATTGTTTACATTGTTATCCAATTAACAGACCATAAGCATGGAGGCATCTGTCAACAAACAAAGCTGTTGTTTTTCCTCTGCCTAAGCCATTTTCTCTCCTCCTGTGCCTACACAGGCATACATACATACATGCATACATACATACATA
>NC_045741.1:22365195-22367074 GCF_008692095.1 Etheostoma spectabile | reverse complement strand
TACATACATACATACAAACATGCATACATAAAACAGACACAATCTACAGTAGCTTTCTGCTTTGCAGTTTGTTTTTAACCTTGACTCAACATAATTTTTTCATCATCCAATTAAATTAGGAACTGAGTATTTTTCAAAGATTAAATTAGTTTCCAAGAAAGAAAAGAGTTTTTCCAGTTGTTAATTAAAAATTATGAACAGAAATGAACAGAATAAAAACTAAACAAAAGCAGAATCTAAAGAGATAATACAATATCTGGAGGCTCAGCATTAAAAAGGCTAATTTTAAAACTGGAAGCAATTAAAAAGACAGATGGTGCTTATCGTCAAACTTTGATATTTAGTCTTTATATTCCTGTGAAAAATGGTATGAGAAAATAATCAGTGAATATCAACCCCATGTATTTGGCATTATCAAACAGCAGATTTCAACGGTCAAAACCACATAATTAGCACTGAACCTGAAGTTTAAAATAAATACCACAATTGTAAGTCACTTGATTCAATGAATAAAACACACTGATAACAGTGGAGGCCACACTAAGCATTGCTCAGCTGTGAAAGAAAAGAAAGGGAAAATAAACACAGGCCCTCAAGATGTCCGTTTCCAATATAATCAAACGTGCAGCTGAAATAACGCATTTTTAATGAAGCCATTACAGGCCCTACTATGTTAATTAAAACCAAATAACTTGTCTGTTTTAAACTAGTGTTGTCAAGTGTTTATTTGGCCAATTACAAAAGCAGTGGGAGATCATTATCTGCTGCCAGGAGCGTTGACAGCACGTAGCGCCGGGGCGTGAACAGAAAAGAACAGACCAGAATACGGTACTTCAAAGGGAGAAATGCACCGCACAGACAGGACGGGGGGGGGGGGTAGGACTGCGGGGGGAAACAGAAAAACTGGGAACGGGGAAGAGGAGAAAAGGAGCGCAAAATAAATGCATATGAATAAATAGTTTATGCTTAAAAAATATTTAAATTTTTTTAAAGGGGAAAAAAGGCTGGGGGAGGGGGGGATGAAAAGGCACATGGAGGAGGATACAAAACAAAAGTCTAATTGAGCAGGGAGGTAGAGAAGCAGGAGTAGAAGGAAAGAGGATGGGAAAGCTGGTAGGGAGAGGAGAAGGAGAGCGCTCAAAGTGAGGAGGGGGAAAAACTCAGCTTTCAACACTAAAGATCTTTTAGGACAGCTAAAATACTCTTCTTTGAAAAATATTTGTGTCTGATATGTTTTTTTTCCACAAAAATGTTCAATTACCTTATTAAACACGATTCAAAAAAAAAAAAATTGTACTAGGAGACCATTGTCAGTATTCGTGCTTTCATACCGGACCACGATTGGCTTCCAAACATGTTGTGATGTCACAAAATGATACGTATGTACACGTCTTAAACAGCCTTCTGATGTCAAACTCAGCACATAAGTCCTTCTGCACAGTGAAGCTCAAACACCCAAGCGACGTAACAAAAAGCACAACTCATTTTTTGAGCAGAGGGGTGCTTTCAGCAATCAGGGAGATACTAGCCAATATACGTGGCCTAAGTTGGAGCCACATTTCACATCCATGCTCAGACATGAAGCAGAATGCCGTGCAGCTCTGTGAAGCTGTGGGTTTGTGTTATGTGGAGAGAATATTAAAAGGACAGTCCCGCGGAAGCAACTTGGAGTAAAGAAAGTACTTTTAAAACAAACCGCTGCAGCTCTTCCTGTGAATACGATTCATTCATGATAGGACAAGAAAAATAAAACACACCACTATAACAGATGTAAAATCTATCTCAGTACAACACACAGCTTCTTCTGTGCCACTGTTTATTTGTCCTGTGTCTCAGGTTTTGTCTAAGAGTCGTTTTGTGAATTCACTGACAGAGCTGG
>NC_045741.1:22355160-22365185 GCF_008692095.1 Etheostoma spectabile | reverse complement strand
AAGAGAAGGTGAATTAGAGTACAGTATCACAGTGAGAAAACTAATACGCTGGTTTGACAGTGTTTGGGTGTCTATAAGCAGCCAGGCAGGAAGAGCCAACTGACGATTATTATACTGGTAGTCTAAACATGTTCACCGCGAGCTGAAGGAAGAAGACCTCAGGCCTTTCAACAGTGGTTTGTGCTCAACAAGTATCAAAGAAAAACGAGGAAATTCCTGAACGGAAAGCTGAAAAATGAAACACTAAAAGTCTCCCCCTCCTTCCTCAAACTCGCTGTCAGTCGTAGAAACGGAAAGGGTTAGTTCCCTGAGCACGGCTAAGCCTAGTACAAATGATGCCAGTGTAAGGCCTGCTGTAGTGCTGAAGAGATAAGCCACTGATACCAAATGTTGGGAAAGAGACTGAGTCCAAAAAGCAGAGACTAATAGACACTTATCGGCAAAAAAAAAAAAAAAAACATGAATCAAAGACGTTATCTGGCTGTGATGTTTTATTAAGTTGATTTACAAATGGGAATAAACCTGTGTTACCAGACTTACCAATTCACAATATATGGCCCTTTTCCTGGTCAATAATGTAGTAATCTTAGTTTTAAAATATTCAACAAAACTTGAGTAGATCCACTAATTTTTGTTACAGCTGAATGTATGGAAATTAAATTTAAAAAAAGGCTGACGAGGAGGGAAATAGCAAAAGAAAGAGTGACACTGCACAAAGCTGATGAAAACTAGAAAAGGGAAAGAAGGTTTCAATTGTTGTGCAGTATTACAAATGCAATAGTGGTCTATCCTCTATCCTCTGATCCTGGCAGAGCAACAGTGAGAGCGTCTGGACGGGATGGAGGCTTTCTACGCTCTCTCTCATTTAATTACAACACAGAGCTGCAGGATTAGACAGGGGCCTGTGTTCACAGCCTCATACTGGCACTACCACTGAGCTGCTTCTCTTCTCTCTTTTCCCAAATCTCTTGCCTTTCTGTTATCTGGAATTATCTCCCATCTTCTTCTTTTTAATATCTTCTCCACTTGTTTTCTCTATCCTTTTCTCTTCAGACTGTTTCTCTGATTAAATCTTTTCTTTGTTTAAGCTTTTGTCTTTTCTGTTCTCTTTTTTGACTTGTTCTGCAGTCACCATCCTCTCCTCGCTTCTCTACCCCTTTAATCCTCCCATCCTGTTTTTGCAGGAATTTCATCTGCGATGCAGACACATCTTTATCTCTGTCTCAAACACATGTTTACTCTTGATTATAAAGAGACAACTGTGAATCCTTTAAGTGACAAAGTTGTGAGTGGGGCATGTGTTTGCTTGAAAATATTTGTGCATTTGTTGAAGTGTGTGATTGTGACGAAATGAAGAGTGTGAGCTACGCGTTAATGTGTGTGTAGTTTGAGGTGTTTGTGCCTTGGCGGTCTCTACGACTACGATGGCACACTGCCTGGGCAAGCCACACACACACACACACACACACACACACACACACACACACAACACACACACACACACACACACACACACACACACACACACACACACACACACACACACACACACACACACACACACAACCACACCACACACACCACCACCCACACACACACACACACACCCACAACACACTCTATACAACCACCCACACCACCAATCCACATCACCTCTTCTTGATTAATGGAAATCCCATTTTTGTTTCCAGCAGCTTGGCTAATTAAACTGGTAGTTGAAACAGAGCTCATTAGCTCTCTACCACAGAGTGCGGCAACCAGGCGCTCTAATGACTGGTTGTAGATAGCTGCTGGGTGTCAGCAGAAGAGCCATAGAGAATACTACTGTTAATGCTGACAACTGTATCCTAACACAGTCATAGTGTACTGTATTCACAATAGAGTGATGATACTAATTAATATGCACTGAATAATACCTGTGCGCAGGTGGATGGATAAACAGTTGGCTTAACTTGCTCCATCACAGGTCTGTGTAAACAAAAGCAGCGACACATCAGTGCTGCTGCAGCACACAAACAATCAAAACCATGGTGATAAAAAGCAAGAGGAAACTAAACCATCAATCAGCCACAGCCAACAGATTGTCTTAACTCTTGCTCCTGCTGCTCTACACTCACCGCCGTTGCCTGAGGTTAAACCCAGGCCCCAACAGAAAAAAAGCCAATTACAGCTGTGGATCTCTCCAGCAGAGGTTAGCTGTGGCCGAGAACACTTCATAACCTGCTGCTACTCTTCTGCAGTAAGGATGAATTTAGCACTTGTTTATGTCGGCAGAGAACTGTTATTAAGACGGCAATTGGATAACAGGAGGATTCAACTCCCTTCACCTCCCGAAATAAGACATCTTTCATTTCCCTCTCCACTTGTGATTTGAACAGCTTACTTGTGTTGGTCTTTCAAAGTCCATTCACTGGTTTCCAAGTAAGAAAGAAAGGTATACCACTCACATTTCTACGAGGGAAGGTGGTGAGGAGCTTGAACTCTTCAAAGGGGTATCCTTTGGAGGCCACGAAGTCGAAGAGGACCTGAAGCTTACAGCTGACATGGAAACGCCTTTCCAGAAACTCGCCGCTTGGTGTGCGGATTCGCAGTTTGCTGATTTGCTCTCCTGAATCCTCGGGTTCTGGTGGTAGGGCCTGCTCCAATGACAAGCGGATTGCCTGAAGGGGTGGAGAAAATCCAGTGTTTAGGTCAGTACAGCACATTGACAACTGCCAACCTCATAATCAGTAGAGCAGAGGTATTCAACAGGGGGTTCATGACCCCAGGAAGTACTCAGACTTAGTGTAGGGGGGCCTCCAAAGTATGTTAAAAAAAAAAAGATAATTTGAAAGTTTCTTTTTTTAAGTCTGAAAAGATACATTAAAAGGAATTTTACATTTTAAGAGCAACAATAAATTGGCATATTTGTGAAAAACAAACAAACATATAATGTACACATTGAAGATAAGCTTACTATCGGTAAGGTAGCGACTATGGTGGCCATATGGTTAAGCTTAAGGAGTCACCGCCATTAGTTTTTTATCCATCCGGCCCAGTTTAATGCAACTTAATTTTATACAGTACATGTAGTAAGGGATCCCTACTCTGTCTTGCTTTCAGCTAAGGGGTCCTTGGCCTAAAAAACGCTGAAGATCCCTGGACTAGAGAAAAGTCTTCTATAGGCCTTATTGTTTAAAAGTAGACTTCATAGTTTGTAAAGGACAGACGTAACATAGGAATCATGAATTCTGTGAACACGCTGCTCAAGTGTAGGTGAAGAAAATGCAAATACAAGCTGAGGACTCCAACTTTTAGAAATATGACAATATGACAATTATTAAATATATTTCCTCTCTTCACAAATGATGCATATTATATTCCATTAATACTAAAACATGAAAATGAATCAAAGAAATTAAAGGCCTAACATAAAGGATGAACATTTTTCCTAGATAACATTAGTGATTCGCTGTGTTAAGTGAACGCAGAGATGTTAACATACAGGTGCTGGTGGGATGCAGCTGTCAATACTGGTGCTGCAATTCTTTTTTCAAGCTTATTAGCATTACAAAGTCTCTTTATATTTCTTTCTTTTTACAGTTTGTTGACAGCAGAGTCAGCCTAAGTAATATTGTGACACAGAGCAAAAATTATTATTAGATTAATACTAAAATGATTAAATTAGTGGATCATTTATAAATAGAGGCTAAGTGTTATTGATTACATCTTCTAATTTAGTTTGTTTATTTGTATGCACATTTAAAATGCCATGGTAAAATACAACTAACTGAATAAGTGCAGGAGAGGAAGAAAAACTTAAACAAAGTGCTTTGGAATACAAGAAACAATCTGAGATTCATTAAAGTTTAACAATAAAATCAATTGCCCTGGCTGTCGGTTTATAGTGAAATTTAAACCAGAGATAACAGTAACACTGGCAGTGATGAAGACGACGACACATTACCCAAACAAGTAAGAAAGACAAGCCAAGAAGTTGCTCACAGAGTCTGATTGCCTCACATTAATTAAAGGCTCTTCTTGTCCTGAGAATCTTATTGAATTAGTTGCCCTGTGTCTCGCCCTGTTCCCTGTAGCAGTGAAGGTTGCCAAATAGAATTTCAGTATGTTGAAAACAGCCAAGTGTTTTCCTGTTGCTTCATGCTTTTTTACTGTTGCTCAGTCTGTTTGGGAAATCTGAGATTGTGCCTATTAAATATCTCAGTGTGTACCACAGATAGTTTAAAGCTTATCTTAAAGACACATTTGGTAATACTGTCTACACCAGAGTGAGAGTGTCTTATAGTCAAGACAACCAGCAAATTGTCATCTTCCACAGTAAAGGTAATCAGGTCTCCTGTTAATGGGCTGCTCTTCCAAAAAACGCGCTTCAGCCGCTCCCTGGAGCCTTCCTCTTTTTACTGCTCCTGCCCCTCCTTCCCCCGGCTTGTTGTTCCTGTTTGGCCAGCCGGGGAGCATATGCTGTGACAACACGCCCCGGCTTTATTTACACACCATAATGCAATTATATTTCATAAGAGTGTACAACAGTAGCTCATTAGCAGCTTCTGGTGTTGGGTGGGCAGGGTAGCGCGCGTGCCGCTCCACCATCAGCTCCCACAGGTATAAGAGCTGATGCTGACTGAGTTAAAGGGGCCCGCGGGGAAAAACGTACACTCAAATACACAAATAAAAGACAGGAGTGTGTGTGGTGGTGGACCTACAAATGCAGACAGATAGTGAACCACAGACACAAGCATAAACACCGCCACTCGTAAGAGGTAGCGTCCCTAAAGAAACCACAGGACACACGTCTGGTCGGGCCTCGGGACAAAGCTGCTCCACACAAATAATCAGAAGCATCTATCCATCCATTTATCTGCCTCTACAGCCCACTCGGCTAACCACAAAAAGCAAACAGATGACGGGTGGGGGAGGGAGAGGGGCACCTGACAGCCACACAACTGTATGCTAAGACCCCTGAAGGAGGCAAATAGTAATGTTAATCTACACACATAGCCCCCCCCCCCTTCAATTCACCAGCTCCTACTTTGCACAAAGGCACAAAATAAGATAAAGCATTCTTCTGTTATATTTTATTCTGTCATATACACTATGTTACTACCTCAGAAGACTCAAATGAATACTTGAATAGAAATAATATTTATTAAATATTGATTTCTCCCACTTTATTAAATATCTATTGTAGAAAATGTAATGTCCAATTCAAGTTTCTAGTGATTTTTTTTTTTTATATACATTTGTATTCTTTTTCCATCCAAAAACGTATCAAGAATGAAATTAATAAGTAGAATAACTGATAACTTTTTTAATACCAATTCCCAATAGACTTTCTGTGTTTGTCTTTCATTGTCATTGCGGACCTAAGCTCATCAGAACTAGAAGTACACACAACAAAAATCAGTATTGTGTTGTGATAAAACAAAAGGGCACCCATATCCCATTTTAGATTCAGTTAGGTCCTGCTTAACAGTTTAAGAAACTTAAGTTGCTATTGTCCAGGTCCAGCTGCTGTTGCTGGCTCTCATATTTATGAATATCTAGACTGTTGCACAAGCACAACACTAGAATGTTAGCATAGGAGACACCATGGAAACCCCTGAGCTTGGGCAGAGACAATTTATAGTAGGAGATACAAGGCCAAAGTGGCTGTTGTTTAAAATACACAAGTGTGCACAAACAGTTTGATTAGTGAACTAGAGTGATATAATTAAGAAGGCCCAACCCGGGGCTCTTTTGTTGTTGTCTATTTAACTTAAGTGACAAATCACCTGAGCGAACAGGGTCACCCAATACCTCTCAGTGCCCTGAGGCTCTCTGCTGTTGAGTAAACAACAATCAGCAGGACTACACTGTATTACTATAGACTGTATTACAACATTGGTGCCATTCTCAGACAATTATTGTTTTTCCTACATGCGTGACAGTGTACGTGTCTGCCTGTGTGTTTGTGTTCCCCCTCTTCTCATACCATAATTGTTTTCAAGTGAATGTGTGTTTGCTTAGGTTGTGTGTGTGTTTGTACTCAATCCCGTGTACATGAATTGCCTTGTCTTTTGTCCACTTGGGTTTCAATATAAGGTTGTGTGCTATACCAATGTAAAGCAGTCAAATAGAACAATACCTGTGTGCATGTAAGGTGACATTAACAGGGGCATGCCTCACTGTAATTAGGATATTTAATTCTTCGGAAATGGCTGTATGCCTGTTCACCCACACTACACACGCTACACACGCTTCACTGACTGGCAGGCTTAACCAAGACCACAATCTAATTGACTCATTATTGTGAAGTGAGAGCAAGACTGATAAAAAACGACAGCAGAATGGCACAATCACTGTGCACCGCAATCAGTGTGCGCCGGCAAATCATATTACTGTTCAGCCCTGCTCTGATGAAGTTAGAATATTAATTTAGGTAATTTGCATAATGAGTATCGTATGTGTACGGCTGTTTTTCTCACCTCCTTCTCCTCCTCCTGCTCCTTTCTCATTCGTTCCAGGCGAACCTGCTCAGCCTCTTCTCGCTCTTGGGCTTCTCTCTGAAAAACAAAGAAACAAAATGCTTAATACCGTTGCTGTGTTTCCCACTGGTTGTCAAGTTTCCTTTAAACAATTGTTGCTGATATTTAATTAAAAAAACTATATAAATTAGTTTTTAGACTCTCAAGTGTCTATATCTAATGACATGACACAATATCTGAAAAAAGTAGGAAATCCTCATTTCAAAAGCTTACGTCATTTTCAAAGACGGAAATCAGAATCATCGATTATCAAAATACTTGCCGAACAAGTTTCATCAATTGACTAATTAATAAATTGAGTAATTTTTTCAGCCCTAGGTTATTGTATTTCATTAATGTCTTTCGAGCATTAAACTTGACAGTAGCTGTTTTATTAGCTGCACAAATTACGTAAAATTGTACAATAAAAAATGAGTTAAAATCATAGCAGTGGTTAAACCTGTACATGTATTGTCTAGTATACCACAACTTACTCAGATCCCAGTGTGTAGAGTAGACAATTTGTTTTTTAATTCTTAAATACCTTTTTACGGTCAGCCTCTAAAGACACACGGTAGGCCTCGTCTTGTTCTCTTTTCACCGTCTCTCTTGCCTCACGCTCGTCCTGGGCAGAGAGAGGGAGAGAGAAAGTGGGGCCCAATAACTAACAACATAATAAAAGGACACACAAGGACAAAACATTTAAGCGGAGATGCGGGGTGTGGGAGCCAGAAAGAACCAAGCAAAAGAATATGCAGCATGTCAAGTGTGGTTAGGTACAAACACCAGGTATGAAAGAGTAGCACCAGAGGGGATTCATTGTGACCAGGCTGTCATTTACCAGACCCAGAGTCTCTTTTATGTTTCTTCATCTCGGTTTCATCGTCCCTTTCTCTTTCATTCACTCTGCCTCTTTCTTCCTGTTTGTACAGAGGGAAGGGGACTAACGGCCCTTCTCTTTCTACCTGCTGTGGCTAGAAAGTGTTTTATAAAGACCGGGCCTAAATACGAGTGTCCATTGTGTTAACATTGCACGGCCATTGGTTTTCTATTTTCTGAAGGCCCACGCTGTGTTCCAAGCCGGATATGGCAAAGTAAGCTTATTGTGATGATCAGAGGGCTACTGTGCAGCTAGGCAGTGGCTAAGCAAAAGGACAGTGTGTATTGTTGTATTCAGTCAGAAAATGCAAAGGATACATTTGTGCTTTTGGCTTGCATAAAAGATGAACATTGAAAGGAAACTGTAAAAGAATGGTAGAGAGGGACAAAAGCATCAAAAGTGGCCACTTTCATAATACTGGCCCCGAGTCACGCAAACAAGTCACACAGCAGTTCATGTTTGATACTCATTTTGTAATGATCAATTGTAATGTGTTTTCAAATGCACCATCTGCATTGAATGACCTAATGTGCACAAGAGGCATAATGTGAAACGTTAATCTACCGTGTAAATGCAAACACAATGTGATTTAAAAAGACCTTATCTTTGGACGGAAAAAACAAACAGATTTGCCACATCTATATCTTGGCTACTTATCAAGTTGGCTAGCCATGTGCTGTCTTATAGTGTTGCTAATAAACTCCTATTTTAGCGGTCAGAAGTCAGAAACGCAAGCTGTCACACATTTAATGTTTGCTCACAAACAAATAAGTGTTGCAAAAAACAGTTTTTAATTCAAACCAAGTGGTTTGGAGCTACTTCAATTGGGCCATATTGTATATCTAATTATTTGTTGTTAGATAGTAATGTGGCTCACTGTCACTTCACAGCATAAAGGTCCAGAGTTAAATCTCGGCTCTTTCTGTGGACCCTACTCCTCTGATGTTGGGTTATTTTTTCCTCTGGATGCTTCAGTTTCGACAAATACAAAAACATATGCATGTTTGTTTCTCTTGAACATTAGTTCATTTTGGCTGATGACCTGAACTGAAAATAGCCTGTAATGCAGACAAATCCAGACAAATGCAGACCATAGAACCTGCAGTGAGTCAGTCTGTTACAAACTACTAAGCTAAAACACAGACAACCATAGGAATGGCTAGCGAGTCAGTAAGATTGGTTGAAGCCACAATGTGGCTGTCCAGCTGCACCATTTCCAGACAGACACAAAAGTCACTGTCAAAGTGGAATGTCTGGATATGGTGGATGTCTGTGTTTGTGTCTGAGTTTGTCTTTTGAAAGGTAAGGTGAAAAAAAGTAGAAAAACAGAAAAAGAAGAAGAAATAGGGAAGGGAGCTAGGGAGAGTGGGAAGTACACAAACACCTCAGAGCTGCTACAGTGAAGATGGGATTAGTCCAGAGTCAAGGCTGACTTTACCTTGGAGATGGGATAGGTTCTGTCAGATACAGGATTTTAATAAATCCTGTGGTTATCGGTACTAATCATGAATAATCACACAAACATTATGCTTCCATCATCACATATACTCTCTACGCTGTCTTTTGTTTTTTACATTTTCACAAGCTATTTCCTTCTGGCAGGCCACACCTTGGTAGTTATCACAATTTAATATCTTTCAGAACAGCTTTACTAAACTACTGTGCCATGGTTAATCAGATTTCCTATTTCTTGACAGATCTTAAGCCAGCTGTTGATTGAAGTTGTTGATTGAAGCCAGCAATGATTAGATAAGTGATGATAAAGCAGTAATAAAATACAGTACAATTATTTTCTGCAGATGTCATAAGAAAAAGACAAAATCAAATCAGCTTTAAAGAAAAGAAACACGCACAATTATTTTTTTAAACAAAATTATTTTAAGATGACATAAGATGCATGAAAGCAACTTTATTAAAACTACGAAGTGTAGTTTCAATATTTAACAATATTACTTAATAAATGTAGGTAGTGACCCAAGTCAGTCTTCCAGTGTGAATAGGGCGTTGTATTGCATGTCAAGACTTTGTTGGTAGCAGGCAAAATGTGTTTGTATCTCAGAGTATCGGCTGGCATAGAAAGCCTGCTCAAATTCTTGTTTACTCATTCTGTGATCAGCCAGGTTCTCATTTAAATGTAAGTTTTAGACTGTTTAATTTTGAAAGTTCTTGTACAGCAGCTTGTGTTTAGACAACATTTAATGTTTGAGAACTTATATGTTAACTGAAAAACTGGGTTTTGCAGGAAAAAAACATAATAATAATAATAATAATAATAATAATTATTATTATTATTATTGTCATTATTATTATTATTAATAAAATAAGGTACTGAGAGAAATATTCTTTTTGGTATCTATACTCGGCTACACATTGGTAACAATATTAAAAAATTAAATGATAACCATCCTTAAGTGTGAACCAACAGTACACTTCATGAATCACAGTCTGATCTGACACACGTAAGTACTCTGAATACCTCCTGTCGCTTCTTGTCATTGATGATTATTTGAAGTGTGACAAATCCAAAATGAAGCCAGATAATTGTAGCGATAATAAAAACACAAAGGGAAAGCTGTCACTCAATACTCCATAACTCATTTGAGGAAGTCTAACCCTCAGGGTGTTTTTGTGTGTGTGTGTGT
>NC_045741.1:22347840-22355150 GCF_008692095.1 Etheostoma spectabile | reverse complement strand
GTGTGTGTGTGTGTCTCACACACCACGTTTCCCATAACTGAAATGCTATGACTATCACATTAGCATTGTTGGACAGACTGTCTGGTTGACTGAATCTTTAACTGTTAAATTTTTGATATGGTGTGACACCTGTCATCTATAGAAACAGTAGATAAAAAAGAGGCAACAATGTAAGTGAGAGGCTGACAGAGTGTGGGAATAAGAGAGACAATCTCACAGTTAGTATATGTGATACGCAGGAAGAAGGATAGGGTCTTATTAATGATGACAATTCTATCTTAACTTTAATCTCTATGTATCTTATTAAAAAAACTATTTAAAACATGTTAGTCAATAAGAAGAGTGTTCTATATTGTTTCAAATTCCTAAATTGAGCAAAAGTTATTAAAGTAAAGAGAAAAGAGAGCACGAGAAGATTACTCCAATACTCAGCTGACTGAAAATCTATCTGGACAGAAACACATAGTGTGCCATTCATTCTCTTGTTTGATGTCACTGAGTAAACACATCAGTAAATGGTTAAGAGGGTCAGGTGAAATTCTTTGAAAGTAAGGGGACCTCCCTGTCATACTGTCCCAGATTCCTGTCTATGACATGAAAAAACCTCCACCATCGTTGCCTTACTTTCTTTTATGGAGTGTATCCCTAAATGCTGTTTGTCCATTTTCTATTGGAGTAACAGACTTTTACCTACACACTGGAGTGAATGGAAGATGAGTCCTGTACCTTTTCAAAAACCAAAGAGTGTAGTTGGCACATTGAACTAAAACTAAAGGGGAATGAGGTGAAATGGTCAAGTATTCTCTACTTGTCATTACAAGAATGCCAGAGTTTAAAAATGGCGTCTGATCTGTCTCAGCATGTTGCGATTGATATCTAAGCAGGATGTAAAAGACTGGCTCAACTGTTCCACAAGGGCTTTTGAATGTGGCTATAGTCATAGGCCAAATCAGCAAAATTAAGGTGAAGACGGTTTGCATTGTTACTCAAGGTCAAGTCAAGGATGGACAACAATTCATTTAAAGGATAATCGCCTGATCTTACGCCGGATGTCCATCGCCTGGTAAAATTCTGTTGGTTTCTGCAAACTTCGAGCTAGCAAGCTATTTGCTGAAAATGGCACGTTTTTTGGAAAAAAATTTGGATCTTGCAACAAGGCCTGCTTGGTTCTTTTAAGGAATGAGTGTAAAAATTTAACAGAGAATATGTTTATGGCATTAACTGGGACGATTTGGAATCAATTGGCAGGGATTCCATACGGACAAAACACACACAGCGATACACTGGTAGGAGCAAATTACGATTAACTATGTATCCAGCTAATCTAAATAGCTCACGTTACTGTATTGTGTGAACAGTTAAAGCTATAGTGCGTAGTTTCTGTCGCCCCCATGAGAAATTCTAAGTAATGACAAAGCTGTCAGCGCGTCCACATGATACAAGCCTTCCGTGATCGCGCACCAATCCCACCCCGCATTCACGCAGTTGCTAGTGGCCAAGAAGGATTAAAACAACATGATGAATTCTAAGAAGAGGTAATTATCTTCACTTCAGTTTCGGCGCGCAAAAGTTGCCAGACACCACACAACTTTTCTCAGTATGGCTATGCTGAGAGGATTGTGGAGCCAATAGTCTTAATGAGCTTTGTAGCAACTCATTTGGCAATGACTTGAATATAACAGACATTCATTATTATAAAGAAGTTATGCACTAAAGCTTTGACTTCATTTAATATTTTATCTGATGTTTTCTTTTGCGGGGTGCAAATGTTCCACAAAAACAAGTCTTGAGTACTTCTCGAGACCATTTTGCAGATACACCGTTGCTGCGAGCGGAGCTTAGCCTTGCCCACGACGATTGTAATTGGTTTAAAGAAATATTTCTCCTATCCAGGAGTGTATGTGTGGAGGAGCCAGACCTTACTCTGCAGCGCTGTGGAGATAGGTCTGGCAAGAGAGACTACTGGAGGTCGGGACCACCTAAGCCATTGAAGTTAACACCAGGTATGAGCAAGTTTCTTTTCAGAAAAATCCAAAGCATTTTTTTGTTTTGCTGAAATCACAGGCGCCCTGATTGTACTCAAACTGTACCTCATCTTTGATGTCCTCTTGTTGTTGTGCTGTGAAGATCTCCATTGCTCCCATTAACCTCATCATCAGCTCGTCCACTGTTGTATTGCCTAAAGATAAAACAATGTGTAATTTAGTTTGTGTTTTTACATGAGTTACATATATATATATATATATCAAACTATTATTAAAGTTGAAGTACCTTGAATAACATTTAGAACTTCATTGGACGTTCGTTTGCCCATGACTATAAGGAGCAGGGGGAACTGGTCTGTCTTGTATGTCCGTATAGTCTGTGTCACCACACTGCCAAAGTGCCTTGTACACATGGTGAGTAGTCTGGAAGACAAAGAAATAATCCAGTTCAAATGTATCTTTTTATTGTATTCAATTCATTTGATTACTGAATAAATATTTCAAAACCTGTCCTTTAAAAAGATACATAGACCACAAAGCAGATACATACACATACGTGTATGTACAAACAAACATTTTTACAACATGTGGAAAAGAAGGCGTATACTCCAGCTTTTCCAACTGCAGCAGAAAAGAGAAATACATACCACTCGTGGCATTAAGGACTTTAAAACCAATTCTGCATTTTCCTATTCCATCAGAGTGATATGCTATCTCCATTGGAACCGTAGATGAATTAGTATTCCTCACCAGACACCCAGAATTGATAGGACAAGAGAGGATTTCTTATTCCATTACAAAGACAGAACTTTTTAAATTAACATTTCAGAGAGGGAAAAGGGTAGCAGGCAGCCGGGGCCCCGCCAAGCTCCCTGTAAATGTCATAATATTAATGAATTGCTATAGACTGAATGCAAATATAGATTAGCTTTTTCTCCCGCCTTTTAATAAGATCTACTTTAATAACTGGCTGGTAAAATAGAGAAGTAATGGAATAGATGGAAGGACAGAGGGTCAGAAAAAGAAGATAAATGGAAGGTATGCTGTCTGAGAGGGGGTGTAACTCATTAAAACATGAAGCCAAAGCTGAGGGAGCTACTTGCAGACTTTTCGAACTGTGAAATATAGCACATTGTGGTGCTTTCTAAAGTAATAATTGTACTAGTACTTGCTCAAACTATAGATGACCGCCTTAAAGATCTCTGAAATATGTGAAGGCTAAACAGCCCCTAAGCTCAAAGCGGAACTGAACTCAAGATGTTTTAGGAATACGAGTCAAACAACACTTTTCAAAAATGTTGAACTTTGAGTGACCCAATTCTTGCAATGAAGAAGTTGGGTACCCAAAATCCTTCTGATCATTTTGTCCTGACATTTGTCCTTGTTCAGACCTCGACCCAGGCAGATCATAACAATAGCCCACAGCGAAACTCTAACCTGTAATGAAAGGCCAGGGAACAATGGATACTCACTTGAAGGGTAACCCAATCTTAAATCTCCCATCAAACACAAGCCAACCTGCTTTGGTTTCAATCTCAAAAACTAAGGAAGTCAGTTGACCACAGTAAAAAATCATCATCACAACATTAAAACTGCTCGACCTGTAAACACAACCTAAACATGTATATGTCTCCACTGTAACTAAGCATGACAGAAAGGCTGTAACTAGCATATGAAGCACTTAAGATCAATCCACCTATAGAACAAGTATGGACACAATACTGAGGGCAGAAGGAAGTCAAACTACTGCAGGAACTGAGGTGAACAGTTCAGCATGGTATCAACCAGCCATAACATAACATGGTAAAGAATGTAGCCTAGTCCGTACCAGACCTTTGGACTTTAAAAACCTTCAGGGGTAACTAAATGTAGAGGAAACACCTGCGTGGAACTTGCAGCTAAGGTGAGTTAAAGGCTCCAATGGTTTTGTGATTGACAGCTTCTAATTTGTCACCAATCCCATCTCTATCTCTATATGTACATCCAGACAGCTAAAATAGTTAATGTTTCCCTGAACTGTCAGATCACATTTCTTCAAATCAAAGTGGTGTGTGAAGATGCAAGTAGACTGGTTAGACCTGACATTTGCTCCACTGAGCAGCTGATGAGTCAGGCAGTACAGTAGCACTGCAGGGAATATTTTTGCCAGCCACCTGTACGGGAGTATGTATGGGAACCAGTTGCCCTGATTGCGCACTGTGTCATACACACTTTGTTTAAGAGCAAACATGGACATGTTTTGAATTGAAAATGACATTTTGTCCCCCCTTATGTTTTCAGGTAGGAGGATGTCAAGACGAGAAGTCAAGTGTACAGAACAGGTTTGCATGTTGGTTTCTGCTCCTTGCAGTTAGGACATCAGCTTACACTCAAAGGTCATTTACAATAACATGAACACCTGTGTGTTTCTTGGTCATTGTACACTTATATTATTGTGTCAGGCCATTGTATGCTCCCTATAAAATACTTAGCAAGACAATAAAGTTACTTTAGTTTAATCTTTAAGGGTGCATGTACAGATATGTTAGCATTGAATAAAATGTGCAATACAATTGAGGAAGCATGACCCACACTTATAAAATGATCTATTTTAAGTGCGTGTATCTACCTATAGTTTGGATATTTTCCATGTACAATAACAGTACAGCATCTGTATGATATTTTATATTAATTTCCATGGGTGACAATTACACTGGCATCCAATCAGCAAAACTACATTTATGCATAACTAATTATTAAACTAAGAGGCCTGTGAGAATACCGAGAGCTAAGCAACAGCCACATTCCAACATCAGCAGGTTCAACACACATACATACAAAATCAGGATACCTTTCTAACAGCTTGTGTGATTGATGCCAATCACCAGTCACTTTGGATCAACCAGAGAGCGTGAGAATGCAGAGAAGCGTGTGTGCGTGTGCGTGTGCGTGTGTGTGTGTGTGTGTGTGTGTGTGTGTGTGTGTTAGCAGCAAGGCAGGGACTAGCTGTGTGTGATGAAAAGCTCCAGATGTTGCCTGCCTTTTAATGTGCAATAAAAAGACTCAGCTGGGGCAAAAAGCAAAAGGAGGCCAATGGGAGAGAAAGGAGAGTGGAATGAAGGAAGGAGGGAATTTCTTTAAAAGAAATAATGAAGGGGTGAGGTCACGGTGCGAGTCTTTCTTAAATGGCTGCTACCAGAGGGCAGGCTTAACTCTGGAGGTTCTGGGGAGAGAGGGTTGAGGTAGTAGGATAAAGAGAAGGGAAATAAAGAGAGATTGAAGGATCAGGGAGGAAAAGATGTAGCAGAAAGATGAGGGGAAGTAGGAGAGAACTCTGGGCTCAATGGTAAGAGGGAAACCAATCATTCCCTCAGCAGGTCCACCTTTACTTCCACCTCTCCACAGCTCAACACGTCTACCAACAGGGGATCTGATCATCTGCTACACGTTGCAGACTAAAGTTATTTTCTACACTATATTATTAAAAATAAAAAATGAACAATATAGTAGCAGGACCTGTGTCCTAATAAACAAGTGTGGCATAGACCTGCCAGTTACCAACACAGAGTGCTAGAGCTACACCAAAACTATAGATAGAGATGTTTAGACTCCAAGGGAGTCCTTCGTATCCCACTGACCCTCTATTCAGGAAGCTTAGTCAAGATTGCCCAATCAGGGGTCTTGCCATGCAAACACAACGCCTTTTGTTAGCATGCAACCTTTGAGCTTCAAAAAGAGAATGAAGTAGAAGACAGAGATACAGGGTGTGAGCAATGGAGTGAGAGCTGAATGCCAGCAATTAAAGATATGTCCACACTAATGCGAATAGATTGAGCTGTTTATGTGTTGAATGAGGTTCCATCCACACTAACATTTTAGATCATTATTCTAAAAGCTGACCACACTGGAATGACAAAACATAGATCTCATCTTCAGTCTTTGCTGGATTCAAATTTTAATAACTATATAATTGCAAGTAAAAGGGTTGGGCAGAGCACTAATTTAAACTATATTCACCTCCTCTGATCAAAAATGTTGATACTAAAACAAGATAGTAACAGCTTCCTTAACAGGGAATTCTGGCAGTTTGCAGAGCCCTCTGCACACAATCAAGCTGCTCTCCTACTGAAATACATTCAATATCCTCTTTATTAGATACAACTCAGTATGCAAACAGTCCACTCATCCAGACAGTAAGCCACACATAAATAAAACATAAGGATTAAGCATGCAGTCAGGGCTTAGAGGTTTACTTATTGCTCTACTTTAACTTTACAGTTGGCAAAATACTAAACACAGTATAATTCTGATGCCTGGATCTCTGAGAGGTCCAGAGAATTAATTCAGTGTTTTTAAACAACCCAGGCTTATATTTTTGGTTATTATTCGGAGTGATTATCAAAACTGTTTACTCACTAGATTAATGATGAGACTTCGAGACCAGGGAATACCACTGGTATACTGCTTTATAACAGCATTCATGTGTTATTGCAAAATGAAACATGACTAATAAATAACTAACTAAATATATTACTAAATATAAACTAGACTTGTTGGAACCTTGCTGATCACTCATGTAGCAATATGTGACATGGACTGTAGCTTAAAACTGTTAAAACTGGACACTACATGGTACTACAGTTGTAGCAATAGGGGCTGACACACTAACAGGACAACTTGATACTACAATGCAATCCAATACTACAGCACCACAAAATATTACTCAAGTTGAATCCATACTTGCCTAGCATGAATAGTTTAAGCTGAGTTTAAGTGTCACAAATGTAGTATTTTAAGTCAGAACTATTGTACTTAAGGTATATTATACAGGTGTTCCTATTATTGTGTCCACCCCATGTTTGTGTACCAAATAAAATGAACACTGTATATTTATTGCAGTCAAACGTCTTTAAGGTAAGATCATAGGTAAGTCATATCATACATTTAGTAAAAAAAGGATGTACTGTATGTATTAAACTAAAGTTCAGCTCTATGGCCAGCAAGAAACAAACTCTGGTACCTGGCTTTGTTAGCTTCTTTAGTGACATCCCAGGCCCATGTGATAAAGTTCTGGCTCAGGTAGGCGACAATGGAGTCAGCGCACATCATTTGAGAACAGAAGACATTGCCAAGAACACTGTCATCATTGTGGAGGTAGATTGCCAGCAGCTTTCTCTGTAGAGAGAAGAAAGAAAAAGATATGAGCAAAATGTACCACTGATTCCCTCTGGATTTGTCTTGCTGAAGTGAAAAAGATTTATTTATTTCATTGAGAGTTGATCCAGTGTTAGAGAAAATAATATATATTATAATCATACAGTTGGCTGTTAATATGTGGGTGCACAG
>NC_045741.1:22341981-22347830 GCF_008692095.1 Etheostoma spectabile | reverse complement strand
TAGGTTTCAGGAAAAGAGACTATTTCTTACAGGTTGGGTGACCAAATATTACAGAAACACCTCTACAAATAATAAACCGTCAAATCTAAAATGATAAGCATAAAATTTAAATAATCCATTACCGTCAGATTTGCAGTGTGAAATTTGTCAGCTACATTTCTACATTACATGACCATAAAATGACATGAGGGACCACTGGGTGCAGAGCCAGCATGACTTCTACAGACCACAGCAAGGCCTGGCAAAAAAAAGCAAATACCACACAAAATCACATGGAGGGCGGTGTAAATAAAACTACTCTTGGAGGTGACGAAGATATGGAGAAAACAAAACAGACAAATCACTCTATTTATTTTACACCAAATGCCAGCAGCCTGTTCAGGTTAGTAGCGGCAGGGCCACACAATATTGACGAAGCTCCAAATCCAAGGATATTGACACCATCATATAAGCCTGGCAGATTCTCCCAACTGACAATCTAATTAAAAAACAAACACACCCACAAACATAAAAGGTTCCAGGGGACAATGTTGGAAATAATGCTCTCTAAATTACATGTCACTTCTCTTGCTATATAAGAACAAATAAGAAAAAGTCTCTCAGTCGCCGCTTAGTTCATCTTTAACCATGGCTGCGTAGGGGGGGTCAAGAGGTCTGTTTCTCAGGAGCAGTAATCTAGGCTACGTACGTCAAAAAGCAAAAAATCTACACAGGGTGTAAAACGTGATGGGAAGTGAAAGGAGAAGTTGTGCTTTACTGTGGCCTGTGTAGAATAGGAATGGGAGAGCGCTGCTGTGTTTGCTCAACGATTAGTGCTTTAGAATAATCTCCAGGGCTCCTAGAGAGAAGGAGCTGGGGGACTCATTCATTGGGTCGATTCAACGGCCTGAAAAGATTAAACACTCATGCTGAGAAGACAAGCAAATTCAGTCTTGAGAGAGAAATGAGTGTGAGAGGAGGGAGAGTTTTACAACATAAAAAAAACCTAATACACACTCAAACCCTGACTTGCCAACACACATGCGCAGATGCACAAACTTTACTGTGTGCTACCCACAAAGTGAAGGACTCACACTCACACACATGCATGCTCAATTAGAGCAAGTGTAAAGACTAATCAAAGTAGGCATTTTCACCAACTGAACTCCTTCATCTTAGTTAAACTGTCCATACCCCTCTGTTCCCTCTCCGCTTTCAAGTCAGATCTTTTGTATTGCCTGTCTAAGCAGGGAGGAGCAAATCCCTTAGTTCAGCTAAATTACTAGGTCTAACCTGAGCTAGATAGTGACCCCATAGCCCTTCCTCACACCTGCTCACCTGAATCTAAGCTTGCTTTGTGTGAGTGTGAGAGAGACTAAAGATTCCACGCAAAAAAACAGTGTTTGCATTCAATCAGCGTGAGCCTCTAACTGTACAATTAAGGGTGCTCTTACTCTGAATATAGATCAATAGAGTTTAAGCCATCTCCACGTTTAATGAAAAAATAGAAGAATTTCATCCAGATTTACAATGCCTATATCTAGTGAAACATACCCTAAAGAAAGCCTCTGGGAAGGTGAGTATCTGATCAATAAAACAGATATACTTTTTACTGCACTATAGCAGTAGTTTTGGCTGTATCCCTGTGAATTCCACACCACAGTAAAACTACCTGAACTGGACAGAGCCAACCATAAAGAACATTGGGTTTGCCTCTATCATAACTCTAATAGTTGCTATTAGTCTTCATAAAAAAGAATTGAGTCCTAAACATTGGTGCAATAGTTGATTAATCCTTTTGCTTCAGACCATACCTGTTCTTTGATTTAACTGATCTCTGGCCCATTCTGTACATCACAACACTTTCATCTTCTGGTCTGCTCCCAGAATTGACCAGACTCTTATAAAAACAGTGTGGGATGTAATATTTGAATAAAAACGTTTATATCATTAATACCTGAGGTTTAAAGGTATAGCGCGTAGTTTCTGTCGTTCCCATGAGGAATTCTAAGTAATGACAACAACACTGTCAGCGCATCCACACAATGCAAGCCTTCGGTGATTCCCACCCCCACCCCTCCTCCATTCAGTTGATAGTAGTTTATCCTGTCAAATCAAGGAGGACATGGAGGTTTAAAAAAAACATGACTGACTCTTCAGAAGAGGTAATTATCTTGTAATTGTTATGTCATCCTTGTCTCCAAAGCTGAACGCTGATGTTTTCCTTTCTCAGCAGGGACTTAAAACACATCACTGAAGCTGCTGTGCGTAAAAGTTGCTGGACCACACCAATTTGTAAACATAGCCATACTGAAATACAGAGAGTTTTGTGGAGCTTTATTAGCTTTGCATCAATTCATTTGGCAATGGCTTAAATGTAAAGGACGTTCATTACTATAAAATACTTGGGCACTCTAACTTTAATTTCCCTTATTCTGAGGAGAGTTGACATTTTTGCAAATTGGTTTAGTCCTGTTGAAACAGCATAGTTTTCATAACAATTTAATTATGAATAAAAACAGCAACATTATCAGACAATGTTACAAGGTTCTTAGATATGATTTAAGTGATATTCCATGATGAGCCATACAGCTACTGAAAAGTACAGCAAAGCAGAACAGAGAGGCTATTAACCCCCTACACTTTTAACCCTTCATTGTCAATTATCCGACATAAAGTAAATTATAGTTAAATAGTTAATGTAGTTCTTATATATGTGTAATAGAGAAGCCTTCAAGCTTCCTGTATATACACTGATTTACTACCCTCCAACCAATCATAAGCAGGTATTCTCCATGGCCATATATATATATAAATATATAGATATAGATATATTTATCTTTCTATTATGTTTAGAAAAAATAAAATTAACATTTCTGTCAACAGCTGATCAAATGATGCATCCTAAACAACAATGCTTTCTGATAGTAATTACAGAAATTACATTTTTCTCTTGGGCTTGTGGTATCTTTCTCCTGACAGACAGCTAATGGGTTAATCAAAGGCCTGTGGATGACATTCAAATCACATCAAGAAGAGGCTTTGATTCACCGGTACAGGATGTTTAACAGCGTTCAGAGGTGACCAGTGAGTAAGATAGAGACATACACAGAAAGGTACAGCAGGAAAGAAGGACAGAGAAGTCCAGATAGGGATTGCTCTACAGATGGCAGGCTCAGTCTGGAAAAGCAAACACTTCAAAATGAAGAGCTCAAATGACTGATCTAATGACCTTGAACACATAGTGGGAGAAAACATTCAGATCGATGACCAACCACACAGGAGGATCTCCACACCCCGCAAAAAACACATTACGTCTTCTTATAACAGAAATGCCACCAAATTCTGAACTTTTTGACGTGTGATTAAACAAACCACATTCATTACTCCCTTAGTTTCCCGCAGTTTTAGTAACTCTACATTAATTTAACCCCTAATTCATTTATTTATGCATAAGAGTAATCGTTTCAGGTGCAGTCAATAAACCATGACTTAGAGTTGCTTGTGATGTACAGATGTGATCATAGATATCTGGCATCTATTTGCCATTCAGATTCACCAGTGCTCTTTCCTCTTGACTCTGCACGGCTGTTGCTGGGTTTTTAAAGCAGATACTTGGCAGTGATTAATCCATGAACTCCCCTCTCCAGCAAGGCTATGAATTTTGATGTGTCTTTGTGTGTGGCAGACAGGAGAGGAGTAGAGAGCGGAGGAGAGTGGGGTTAGAGTGATTAACCACTGCGTTGATGGGGATTTAGTGAGGATCGAGGTTAGTGATGGGTGGCCTATCTCTCTGTACGCTCTGACTAACCACTGATCCCCAAGAGGGTTCAGCTCAGCTCAGCTCAGCTCTGCAGCCCAAAGCATTTTCATTAAGGATGGATTGAGTCTATCTCAACAGTCCCCCAACACACACCTTCAGAAACACTTCATCAAATGTAGTGTTTTGCTTAGTGATTAGCCTCTCCCAGGCTTTGAGAGAGTGAGACTGATTCCTCTGTTTATAAACCCACTCAGTAGTCCCGTTTCAGTCAAATCAGCCCTATTCCAATATCTCCTTAATGAAGTCAGCTTTCTCTGCGATGGAGGACACAAAAACTAGATTCCCTTTCAAATGGAAGCAAAGAGCAAAGGATGGGATGGCTGGGCAGATGTAAGAAGGGACGGCGTAGTTGTGCACATATGCTACTGTGTAATGAAACTGTCAAAAGCAACATGTTTTGGCCTGTCGTCTAGGACGCTTGTGACAAAACAGGACAAACACAGAACAGATCTAATAGCTTCTGTTTTCATGCAAAATTCTTTGCACATATACAGCTTCCCTAAAGCCATTCTAACCATGGCACAGTTGGCAGACTAAGTCAAGCTCACCCAGAATAAAACTAAATACAGTGAAAAAGAATACTATTTCACCCCTGGTACAGTACAGAGTGTGCGCACACCAGGGAGACGTCGTCCATATTGTGCTGGCTTAGGAGAAGAGATCAGCTGGGAAGCAGGCGAGACGCCAAGCTTCTCTTCAGGTTTTTTTCCATCTCTGTTTATTTCACACTCTCTCCATCGCTTACCCTTATCCTGCAGCCTTTCCTGCTTTTATTCCTTTCTTTATTCTCTTTCAGTTTGTTCCTCTGATTTTTTTTATATCCTTCTCTTCTTTCAGACCACGTTGTACCCCTACTATCATCTATTCCACCCTCCCTCCTCCTCTGTGTGCCTGGTGATCTGAACCCCCCTAACATCTTGCTGTGTCCTCACAGACTAATAAGGCTGTAATCCACACAAGCTGTCAGTTGATACAAGCATCCTTAAAAGGACAAAAGCCAAAAAAACAAGCGGGAAAGTGGACAGCTAAAAATAAAACCACAGCTGTCAGGGTGAAAATTATGAGGGTTTTGACGAAATGATATCAAGGTGGCTATAAAGCCTTCTTCACACAGCATGACACAGCAGACAGACAAATAACAGTAAACACTGTATAAAAAGGACTTTGAATTAAATAAAGTATGAATGTAAACACATTGCAAATGAAAGTCATTTAATATGGTTTGAGAAGTAGCAGTTTTTACTTTTAATGTCAATCATTACCTGGTAACTCTAATTGAGTTGGTGAAATTTATTTGTTGCTCTCAGTTCAGTTTATGATCGGCATATGTTATGATTTTGTAGACTTTATTGCAAGTGTGGAGATTATTTGGCCTCTATGGAGTTCTGTAAGTCATGATGCAACAAACGACTCATAGCCAGAACTCTGTTATAAATACTGCTAATTGGCATTTAACCTAATATGCCCTGCATTTCAGGTAATGTTTACAATTATTAATTTACTTTATAGTTGTCTACTAAGGCTGCGTTCAGACTAAAAAAAGCTCTGTGTCCAAAAACAGCATCCCCTCATGGGACAGTAGCGAATTCAGTGCAGACTGGGTGCCAGTGCAGAAGGTTCCAGCAAAAAAAAGAGATGTTTAACCCAGCTAAACGTTTACCACAGTGCAATATCAACATAAGTGGTCAAGTCAAACATGTACACGCACACATTACAGGAAAAATATCTTGTTGCATGAACAGTGTAACAATGTGCGAACTGGATTGTTAAACAATGATTGAGATGTAGGAGAAAAATACAACTACCGTTGAAGAATTCTGTTTCACAAGTTTATAAACCACCATGCAGTGCTTTTTGAGCCTTCAAACTCACATATGTATTTTTCAAACTGGACTTTGTTAAGCACAAACTATTTCCTCACTGGTTCCTGTAGGAAAATCCCACATCAATGCGGACCTTTGCATTTTCTTTTTAAACACAGTGCTATTTTTAGTCCCCTGCTGCTAAGATGTTGGTGGGAATTCTTCATGGTCTCATCTTCTATAGC
>NC_045741.1:22286306-22341971 GCF_008692095.1 Etheostoma spectabile | reverse complement strand
TAACTACCAGACATTGTCAGCAACACAGACTGACTGGTGAGTACTGATAAGAAACAAAATCCCTGACAAGGTACTTCCTACAATATTCCATCTTTACATTATGTATGTTTACATATAGCTTTTGCTAAACTAATATTATCAACTTTATTTTATCGGTCCTCAGGACAGGAAGATCCATTCTGCAATTTACTGTAGAGTGGACTGCAGACTAGACATATACAGAAATTGGTTATATTACTGACCACTGTGTCTTAAATTCCCACCAACTCAGTAATGAAGGAGAAAATATGAGAAACGCAGCATCTCCCTTGACAGAGAATGAATAATATACAGCACAGTTTGTGTTGCTCCTCTGTGTTGTCTTAAGTAAAGAAAACTGCTCACCCAGCAGGGATGACATCAGTGCTAAAGAACAAGCCAACATTGGTAACATTGTTAAAAGTGTTTGAAAAACAGGATTTTGTTACCCATTATAGTATCTAACTAAATTAAAAACCTTCCTATGAGTTACTGAACAGTCAATCAGCTTACTTACATCTCTGGCTTTGCCATGAAAGGCCTCTTGAGACGCTGCCTCCAAAGAGCCAATGAAGAACATTGGGTGGGTCTCTCCATATCTAAAGGACACACAGAACAGAAAAACAGTACATAAACGCATGTTAAATGCCAGCCTTCTTTGATTTGAAAGTCCTTTGAAGCAAAAGAAGAACTCGACACTTCGCTCACCTTGAAGAAAATTCAGCAGTAAAGTGCAGTAAGGCATCAGCTTCATTCTCACTATTCTCTGGCACTGTAAAGGGACAACAAATATTTTATGGTCAAGCTTTGAGATGCACATCATTGGCATGTGATACAATACTTGGAGCTAAAATTAGGAACTTTAATCTAACATTAAGATGCTCCACTGTGCTTACTCATAGGTGATTTCCGACAAGTAGAGGAGCCCATTCCAAACATCTCTGAATCGTCCACACCAAACTCTGACGCATCCTCAAAATCATCCCCCTCACTGTCGCTAACCATATGGACATCTGCACACTGTAAACATAAATGATTCATTCATTTCCAGATATATTTCAACAAGTTTAATTAAAAGAACCATTTTTTTTACTGTGTTTTAAAAGTTAGCATGTATAGACTGGCCCAAGGAGAAGGCGATCCACAGGAAAGAGTGTGTGTATATACCTCCTCTGTGGGTTCCTGGGAAATTGCTGGTGAGGACCTTCGACAAACACTGAGGTGATGGCAAGGATAGCTGATCCCAGAGACAGCTAGCGTCATCTAAAAACAGGGAACATAATTAAAGAGCGATTAAGTCTAGTCTAACAAGCAAGGCCAACCAGTTGGTTGAGATCTTAGACAATACTATATGTGATTACTGCCCAAATCTTAGTCCACTCAGTTACCATCAAGTAAAATTGAGTCCTATCTGTTCATTAGCGGGCGAGAGGAATGTCACTTATTTCTACTCCTTACCAAAGACTGAACTTAGATTGTACAAATATATACTACTATTTAGATATAGAATATAACAAATTACATACAACTGACTAACAAGGTGTACATTATAGTACCTTCTCAAATACTTTGGTTAGCGTATTTTGGACTAGGTTTCCCCAGGCTGAAGATGCCTAGTCCGTATCCTGAGATACTTTATGACTCTCAAACACAAGCTTGCTCATCTTTCTAATCAGGGGAGAAGATTGATGAGGTTTCTGTACACCTGCAGTGTGATGGTGGTTTTTAGTATACGAACACCTGACTAATGAGCTCCCAAATCCTAAGCCAGGACTGAAAATGTCAGCGTTCAGCAGGGACTCATTACAGCTGGTGTCTCCTGGCTTAGACCCCAAGGGACATCAACAATACAGCCAAGGCAGTTTCAGGATATAGTGTGAAACTAAAGATTCTTCCCTTTGAAAAAAGTGCTGTGGCAGATCTGAGATTATTTCACAGACTGTAAAAAATAATGACCAGAGCTTCCGGGTCTGAAAAGTTAACCCAATGCAAGAATGCCTTAAACATGCATTTATCCAATTTCCAACAGGAGGTGACTCCACTGGTAGCAAAATAAAGGCAGCTTATTTAGAAGTCAATGAGAAAATGGCCCTACTTCTCACTTGTTTTATTACTTCAGTAAACACTATAATAATGAGGTTATGGTTTCCATTGCTACTTTCAAATCTTTTTGCATACAGCATGATGTTCATTTTTGTAAATTATGGACGCATTTCTCTAAAAGTTGACAATAATGTAGGGTATGATTTGGGGCGGGGCGACACGCCGTCATATCATTCATGAGAGGATTGTTTTCATTTTGACGTAACCTAACTTTCCCACTTTCGCGTTGTGCTTAATGCAGCCCTACTTAAAAAACACCGGGTCCGCTGCTTCATCCTCTCCAGCTCCGCCCTCTCATCCAAAAATCGCCACGTTGTGCTTCAAATAACTAGTATGACGACGATCAAATTGTCAAACTCTAAGCTTCAAAAGCTTAGAGTTTGACAATTTTGACAAGCTTCTGTAGTTCACAAAAAAAGGACAACCCATTATTTATATAATGCATGGATTAATTCCCTTCATATAAAAACATGGAACCCCCCCCAAAAAAAAAAGTCAACATTTTCTCAACATAAAGACATCTTTGTTAATTCCTGTCAACAGCAACCACTGAAAGCAGGACTGGTAACCATCAAACCATGACTTATAGTCTAAATGTACTGATAATTGTCACAATAATGCAACAATATATTCAGTGACATACTAATTGTTAAGAACAGAGCAGAAAGCCCAGATGCAAATACTTTTCTGGGAGAGTGAACATCTAAACAACAGGGCTGAGGCAGGACAGGCAGGCAGGGTGTGATAAGAGGCAGAGAAGCTGCTCGTCCCCTGCAGAGGTCCTGTGATCTGCTCCATTGTCGGGTGCTAAAACACACAAAGAGCAGCTGGACATGGTTGAATCAGGAGACGATTACATGCAACGCCAATTGAGTCTGAAAAGGACTACATAGACCGCAGGGAGTTTCTCTCTCTCTCTGTCTCTCTTAAAGTAGAGTGGTTCCTTATACTGGTCTCAGCCTCTATAGCATGAGAGAACAGTGTAAGCACTAGACCTTGTCAGCAACATGGACTTACTAGTGAGTACTGCTGTGTACTTGGCACTGATAAGAACCATCATATTTTGACAAAGTGCCAGTGCTGTCCATTATTATCACACTACCTCATCTTTCTAGTGAGTTAGCCGCAGCCAAAAGCCAAAATATTTGCACATCAAACAGTTGGACAAATATGGCTGAGCAATATGACAATATATATTGATATATTGTATACAAATTTGCCTACTGTTAAGTGTTAACCACAATCTATCTATCCCTAACTATCTACCTAACTTTGGGTGTTTTAGACCATTTTAGGCAATGTTAAAAATCAACGAGGAGGACTGCTTTATGGTCATTTTAAATTTGTATATAATTGTTGCATCAATATAATGAAGCACCTTGATTTGGCAGGTGTTTTTATTCACTGGGTTAACTAAAGAGAAACTCTAGCCTGGTTTTTGTATCCATAAACAGTTTCTTAATGGATTTTTCATAATACATACTGTATCCAAATATAGATTGTTATTGTGATACAAAAATAAATTATACATACTGTAATGAAAGAGTCTGTGCATAATGTCCACCTCATGTTCTTTGGCCCTTAGATGTGGCTTGGCATACATAAGGAATGAAACTAAGATAATTAACTGTATCTGATTCCCAGGAGAGGAACAACCATTTTACAATTTACTGCAGCCTGAAAAACATGGACTCTACGGATTACAATATTAACCACTGTGTCTTAAATTCCCACCAGCTTAGTTACCAAGAGGAAGATATGAGAAACACAGTATCTCCCCTGACAGTTTGAGAATGAGCATTATCTTGATGAGTGTTCTTTCTCCATGTTGTCTTAAGCAAAAAAAACTGCTCAAAAAAAGCAGAGGCTACACTGTCATGCAAAATTGAAACTACACAAACAAAGAATGACATCCCAGCTAAAGGGACAAGCCAACATTGAAACAGAAATATATATATTAAAAATATAAATGTAAATCCTTTTCTATGAGGCCTCAAACGGTCAGTCACGCCACAATCAGTAATAGAGGTGAACACACGAATAATAGAAGAAACAGATTGTATTTCTTGTGTATTACCAATTAGTAGCGAGTGTACTCTTGACAATTAAAAGTGTGTAAATGTCACAGCAAGGACAGCTGAGTATCCCTGGAACACCTACGAAGAACACTTAACTGAATTGCCTCGTGTTTGCTCATGTAACTTAACTCTAATTTAGTAGTCTGGTGCTCTTCATTAGAGCATTGTGTTTTCATATCTTTCTAGAGAAGAACCAAAAACATCATTCCCTCAACAGTAAAAGTAAAGTTAGTTAACAATACTTTTTGTTAAAATGAGAGAAAAAAAAACAGTGACTTAAAGAAAAGCTATGCCTATTTGAGACATGATGGCTCTCAGGCCTGAGGGTTGAATTAGCAATGAGAGAGAGTTGTAAGTATTGAGCCGGACAAAGAAATACAGGGTCTGAGCTTTAAGGATGTGAAGGCATGGCCCCGTGTGTTTTCTGCCTATTCCCCAATTGAGTGGCAATCAAACGTGAGAATCTTATAGCGGCTGCCGAGAGGATCCCCATAAACCCTTTAACCCCACTACTCACAATGAGAGGCTTTCGTCTGAGGGCCTAATAAGTGTATAAATAAAGTTGATCACTTCCCCTGTCAAAGACAGCCTGGAGGGTTTGGGCTGACATGGATGCAAGGAGGGGAGGTGAAAAGAGGAAAAAAAAAATGAGTTGAGTGCCTCTCAATCCTCTTCCTTGCTTTGACCCGATGGCTTCTCCTGATGTTCAGGTACACAAGTGCAGCTTGGCGGCTCTGTGGTAAAACGTGGAAACAAGGCTGAAGTGCCGCAGGGCACATGGGGTGGGGGGATGAGGTTAACCCCCCCAAATGACCCTCTCCCATCTCCACACAAAGGAACTGGCTCCTCTTTTTTGGATTCTTTTAATTAACACTTGCATTGAGGCTCTGAGCATTCAGGGGCCGATACAGGGAAAGAATTTTCTCTCCCTTACCCCCTCCCTCCTTTCCCTCTTCTCTTCAACCCTTTCTTCCCTTCTCTACCCTTCTTTCTCTCCCTTCATTCTTTCTGTGTTTCGTTTTTTCTTTTCCAGTGTAGGCAGTGTTTGGATTAGGTGTCTGGCTGTGAGTGTGAGATAATTACTACTGACAGCTGCACTGATGGCAACCACAACCACAGTACCACCTTACCCCACTTTTTCTTTGATGGAGCAAGGGAAGAACAGCGACAAAAGTGGGGGAAAGTAGGCAGTAGAGGGAAATGTAATGGACAGAAGAGGAAATATGGGGACTATAATAAAAATTAATACATTATTAGGGATAAGGGAGCCAGCTAGGTGAGCCCCACCCTTAACACCTGTTGGTTTCCATGTTTCAGGCTCCTTTGAGCTTTGCTGCAGAGATGCCTCTCCTGATTAGTATCTGGGGTCCTGCAGTGTGTGTAACGTTTGTACACACGCAAACAAATGCAAACACAGAGCTAGAGGCTAAGGTTGGCATAAATAAATTACAGTTGGATCAGTGGGATGCTTAACAAGCACTACCATATCTGTGAAATGTGAGCTTCACACAACGCATGCAAACAGTTAGAAGAGATAGAAAATGAGACTGGCGGACTAACTTGGTGCTGAATGTCACCTGAAGGCAGCCAATCGCATAAGGGAGGGGGGCTCTGCCTGAGTTTACTGCTGAGCTCTGTTGCTACGGTAACCACCAGGCCCCCCTCAATAAATCCTTGGTTTAATAGGCCCCTATCAGGTAGAGAAGGATTCCATTAATGCCAGCTGGGAACTGGAGGGAGGTGCTGGCCTACAAGGCAAGGCACCTCAGAGACTCTGCAGCATTAATACATTAGCAAACACCAAGAAACACTGCATAAATGTCAGCAATTACTGGCTAGAAAGAACGGTGGGTGGTGGTGGGGGTTGAGGAGATGCAATAAGGATGTTCCACTGGCTGTCAATCACTCACACAGGTGTGGAGGAAAGATCAAAACAGCTCCAATGAGACGAGGCCTGTCTGGAAACTCTCCATGCTGTACAGTTTGGGCAAAGGAATATTAGAAGAAAGGCAACGGAGTAAGCAGGGGGAGAGGCTCAATCTGTGTATTTCAAACAGCCCTAGGAAGTTAATGTCCAGTTGCCCTCTCAAATCGACTGTTGCCAAAAGCTCTAGTCATCATCTTGAGCACTGCTGAAATAAGCTTTGCCAAAGCCACAAGAATCAGTAGAAACTGGAAGGCTGAGCTAGAACATGGTATGCGCAAAGTATTTGGTTTAATCTACTTGGGAGTCAAATTAATTCCATCAAGTTTTAACAACAGTTCAATGGGGTTTTTTTCCTGACTGAGGACTTTTCTAGTACTATCAACGTTGTGATGCAGTAAATCTGATGACACAGACAAAAAACTGTGTGCTTCTCTACATGTTCCTCTGCTTGGCTACTCTGGCAAATACTATAAACTGTCTTCTGATGGATCTTTGAGAAACATTTAAATAATGGGACCTAAAAAAGTACGTAAGAAAAACTCAAATTGCTGAAAGAGGTGCACTATCATGTGTGAAACAATGACATTATTCCGGGACAATTTTGGATAGTTTAACAAGAGAAAGGCGTTAACATTAGCAGCCACATTTGAGGGTTGCATTGTAGGAGATAAACTAATGGTGCAGTTAATGGTTTTTACAGTGTTGTGATTTCTATCCTCTGCATAAACACTGACAATTATGTCAAACCAGTATGTGACCCAGGTCAACACAATCTGCTTGCTAGAAATGAGCATCACCTCACATTGCTACTGCTTCAAATACACTCTGTGCCACTTCCTTTTACATTCAACATCCTTCGTCTAACATGACATACAATAACACAGCACACTGAATGAACTGATCTGTTGTCCAGTGTTACTTGAGCATTATCCATCCTGATCCAATTTCAACTCTCCATAAGACCTTGACTAATACAGAGCACAATAAACAATGAAACATATTGAGTGGACAGTATCAGGGTGGGTGACGTAAACACATAACTACTAGGTTCCCCGAAAGCTGAGAATTTCTAATTTCTAACAAAATAATTTCCTATGCTCTAACAATACATTAACAAACAATGCCACCACTCAAATATCTCTTCCTCCAAACACAAAACAACTGACAGTTGACATAGATACTCTGAACAAGTTGCTCAAATAGATTAACTATATCAGGAACATATTTGTGCTACTTGTGACTCTTTAATGCAGCAACTGCAGAAACCAACCTGTCTGAGAATTCAACAAGCAACTACCAACTGAACTGCTGCAGCATTCGTGCTAGAGGCAACTACACTGGCATTGTCAGAGTTAGTGCTGGCTATTGTTGTTTTGATACTGGGGTCGATAAAACACCACACTGACCTAAAAATAACACTTAAATCCAAAAGTCTAAAACACAAGAAAAAAAAAAATTATTGCAAGATAGAAACCTTAGATCATGTTAAATACTACTTCAATGTCTAATTTTGTGAACTTCCCCTAAATAAAATACAGTACAATTTAAAAACTGGAATGCAAAAGGAAATGTATGACCTAAACACTGAGGAAAAGTTTTCCCAAAACATTCAACGGCTATTTCCCTGTTCAGTTGGTTTCTCAAAAAGTATTACAGTTTTATACCAAGCCCTAGACACAGTGTGTAACACAAGAAAGGTACATTTCCAAACACGCAATTGCAAATATGCACACACACAAACAAAAAGGCAAGCAGGTTATATCACACACTTAAATGCAAAGACGAGTTAAGTAGTAATCAATTCCACTGAAAGCGGGCTAGTGTGCAGAGCTAAACGTATTCTAGGGTCTCTGGCTGCCAAGTTTATTGGCCCAAACCCTGGGAGATGAGACTGGGCTAATGAGCTAGACACTAACACTGGCTTTCTACCCACCAGCTAGGCCAGCCAAGCCCTGGGCTTTTTCTGTTAATACCTTCAGGCGTTTCAATAAGAGGGCTGTGGCTAGAGCAGAGGCCATTATTACACTTCTGTCTCTGTGCTTTTTAATATCTCCTCATCCAGGAAACACAGACGCTGCAGATGTGTGTTAGCCAGGTGCCAACTGGGCCTATAATGGCACAATGAGCAGCAATCAATTCATGATCCCTGGCAATCATATCCACAGCTAACTTGGGGGGCCAAGCTAAGGTTCACTAATAATCAGAATGCAGATCACAAAAATGCAAAGGTAAAAAATTGTATTTGACCTTATCCTTACTTAACATTACATAGAGATTGGTAGGGCCTATCTAGTGATAAAATTCACAAATGTGTGCATTGCTGATTTTCCAAAACTCACAAAAACGTAATTAATCACTGAAAACATGTTAATCGTTCCTATCCCTTTCTGTTTTTGAACTACAAACTCTTGACAACAAACTATTGCAGCTGGACACACCAATTTCCTGAACATGGTTTTTAGAAATGTCTGTGGTTAGCTCTCTTCCTCCATGAGTGTTAACAGCAAAGTCATAACGCTGCAGGTTGTGGTTGCCAAATGGAAAGTAAGTCATGTGGTGCCATAACACATGAGCACAACACTGAGGTCAATCATTGAGCCACATGCCCACAATGTGCTTTCAGATTTAAACTAAGATTTGTATTTCTGTAGCAATTCCAGGCTGTTAACTGATCCCATAACTGGATGTCTACAAAGAAAATGCTAACAATGATAAATCTGCATCATAGCGGTATGGTTTGTTTGGTGGTTACCGGCTTTACAACTGTCTGCTCTGAGCTGAAATGGAACAAAATAAAGCAAACAATCTCTTGTATTGAAAGGATGCATAACCTTTTGTCCTTTGCCCTTTTAGGCACATTAATGGTGTAATGTATTTGCTTTCACTGTTCATCTTAAAAGCTTCACTTTGAGTAATAAATATAGGTGCAGTTATTGTTCTTTCACTTTGAGTTTTTGAAACATGAATAATGATTGACATACAGAACCGACTATCTGTGTATAGAAAACAGGTTTCTCTATTAATCCCAAATGTACACTACCACAAATGAATAGAACATACTGTATGTAGCGTAGTTGTTACAGTAGAGCCAGTTCTAGCTTTGGACACATGATAACACTTGAAAAAAAAGAAACAAAGTCAATACCAATACTCCAAACCAAACAACAATCACATAGATCTAAAAGGAAAACGATAGGTAGGGGTTAACACAAGAATGTGTGCACAACAGCTCCTCAATGTAGCATGATAAACCATCCCGCACAATTAGCATGGGAACACATAGGCTGTCAAAGAAGGGGTGAGACAAAAGGGGTCAGAGGTTCTTGGAGGTTCTGTATGAGGGCTGCTTCTGATCAGCTTGACTGTGTGCCGGGTGAATGGCTGGGAAGAGCGACCCTGGGACGGGAGAGGTCAGCGGGACTCAATGATGTGAGCTTTAATGTCCACAGATAGAGGACACAGGATGAGAACCGTCTTTGACATCTTAATTAGCTTCAACATCTTACTCTCATGCTTCTGACAGATGGTTTTGGGATGGCGTACATAGTGTGGAAAAGTTTCCATTATTAGTTTTGAGATAACGTAAATCAATAATCTGTGAACCACAGGCTTTAATTTGGGCGCAACTTTTAATTATCTTTGATAAGGCTGTCTTGGTTCCAAGAATCAGAGGGCAGAGGGTATAGGCAGCATTTACAACTCACAGAAAAGTTACATTTTTTTTTTCTTCCTATAGAACTGTTATAGCAAGTCTGGGTAACAAGTGTTAGATTTTAGATTGTGTTTTTGTGTGCCTGTGCTTCTTACAGAGTCATCGGACGCTGACACGGGCCATCCTTCCCACTGTTGATGCCGGACAGGGATGTTAGTTAAGTCTGAAACGTTCCTCTTCACCTGCAAACAAAGGCAAGATACAATTGTTGAAGTGTATATTTAAAGTACAAAAACAGCACAACAGTAGTGACACAAAAAGATAAAATGCAAAAAACATTACAGACAGCTCAACTATATATATATATATATATATATATATATATATATATATATCTCATTCTTTCATTATTATTTCATATTAAAAACTAGAAGTGGAAACTATTTCCATGATTAATTTAACAGTAAATACAATGTTATAAATTATAGCAAGGGCGACATCAAAGTATCCTCTATTCAGCAGCATGAGGAAAAACTAGGATGGAGGCAGAGAATGGAGGAAGAGATGAGTCCAAAGAAGAAAGGAGTAGAAAAAAATAAAAAAAAGACAGCCAGTGTTATCAGCATTCTTCAGATGCCACAGCTAATGCCCAGCAACAACAGCCCCACGCTCTGAAATGAACAGTATTTCTCTTTTCCCATTCATGCGCAGACGCAGTATCTGCATCACTTAATAACATTCCGTGCTTTTAAACAGTTAGCAGCCAGCAGCGCCTGTCTCACCGAGCGCCGTGTTACACCGTCCAGTGGGTTGTTGGTTTAAAGCCCTAACGCCAGCCTGATGTGCGCCAGCCGAAGGTGATCAAAGCCTTGTCGGCGTCTGAACGCTGGCGGCCGTGGATTTTAGAGCATTTGTTTAGCAGAATTCTGCCCATCAGGCCCGCAGGGCTGGACACTGATGCTGAGAAAACTGTCAATTGTGGAGGAAAGATCCTTCTACACACAGGTCAAATCCTGTCTTTGTAAAAAGCACTGAAGAGAGAAGGATCCTTGGGCATATGCAGGGCTGCTGGTCATGGAGGTGGAAACTTAAATACGCAACAAACACAAAGTCAAAGCCAATGTAAGGCAAAGCAGGAAAGCAGCTTCAAAACACTGAGCTAAGAAGACTGCAGGGGCAGACTTTGCCTTGGCGCTTTCAATCTTAACACTCTAATATGACTACACTTTGCACCATTATCTGTACATGCGTGGCTATCTGAAGGAACAAACATTCAACAGGCTGCTTGCAGAAATTATTATATTTAAAACTGAATGTATTCCTTTATCAAGGCAACAGTAAATATTCTATGTTATTAATCTCTCAAAGAAATAATACTGTATTTGTGCTGTGCCTGGCACAGCAAAGCAATTTGCTGTACAAACAAGCTGCGAAACAAATAAAAGAACAATAATAAATGAGTGGCACAGTCCCTCCTTTGTCTTTCTATCGTAAATCCCACACCACACTGCTCGGTGCTTATCCTTATGAAGAAGAGCCATGGCCAGGATAGCAGGCTGGGGTCAGAGCGGGTGGCCAGTGTTATTACAGAGTGTAATATCTATGTTTGACCAGCCGGACTACAGGGATTTGACTGACCGGCTGGCCAGCCGATGAATAGAGTAGAAAAGGGAAGAAAGGAGAGGCATAAACACTAGTAATGAAGAGGCTGCAGTCAGAGGTTAAAGCAGCATCAGAGAAACAACAAACGAATGCCCACCACAGAGAGAATGAAGGTGAGAGGTGGTGGAGGAAGAGGAGAGTGGAGACAGGCTGGTGACTGGTAGACTGGCAGAGGACAACCTTCAATAGAGAAAGAAAACACAGCTACACACACCCGGCCTGCCCACCTGAAACTATTCCGCCAGAATCTGGCGTCACTCACACAGATCTTCTCTGAGCATATGAAAAGTTTAAGGATATTATGAGAATCTGAGGAAACCATATCAAAAAAGTAATTTAGAACATAAAGCAACTGAACAATGGGGTGACACAATGCCTTGCCATAGCTTCTGCAGGTAGCCAAAGTTTTTGTTGCAGCCCTCCTTCACAAAGCCTGTTTTGGCCAGAGCAGCCAGCATAGAAGGAGCAATACTGTCTAATGCTGCCCCCTGTCTGCCACAACAGCCATCTCACTGATAAGTTAGACTGCAACAAATAAAAACAACTATATTTAATCCGGGACTATCCGTGAGTAACTAATTTTAGACAGCAAATTGTACTTACATTTATTAGATTAAACCAGTTTGACTTAAAACAATGAAGTATTGTTGGAATGTAATTATATGACATTGAGCAGTTTATTTTAAGGAGCATAACATGGCACCAATGATGAAAAGTATCCATCAGCCTGACATACAGAAGCTAAAATGTAAAGGAAATGCCTTTAACAGAGCAGAACAGGATTTAAATCAAAGTCTTAGTAACAAATACAACGCTACTGATTTGTGCGTTGCTGTTCGAGTTGAGATGAGGCGGGGGGTGCGAGCCAGTTATATACAACATTAGCTAGACTGGCCATGGTGCTGAGCTGCTGGGCAATACGCCTCACGGCAAAATTAATGATCCAATCATTGTAAATGCCAATTGCCTGTAATCCCTGGCTGGAAGCAAATCAAAGAGAAGGAAAGGTTTCCGTTAAACAGTCACAAGCTCTCTCTCTCTCTCTTTCTTCATCTCCCCTAGGCACCAGATGCCTTTCTTTCATTCCTTTTTGGATCCAACCTTCCTTTTCTCAGCTCTGTAGCTCTGTCTGCATTTGGTTCCTATATGTCTCCCAGCTGCGGAGTAGAGATGGGGGCCAGGCCCAGCCCCGGGGGGCAGTAGAGGAAGGAAATCCCCAGGACAACTGGTCTGGTCACGGACTACCCGAAACCAGCAGCCATCCCTATTCTACCCTATACTTCCCTGGCAAACATTTGCTCTCCAGCTTAGCTTAGAAGCTAGCCAGCAACTTACCCCCACACTCTTGTCTGGTAATGCCAATCAGAGTCTACACAGCACTGCACTCTAGAGATGGAGAAGAAAGAAGGTAGAGAAGGGACACTGGGTGAGAGAGATGGAGAATGAAGGAATAGAAAGGGAGGGGCAAGGGCAGTTCCCTGAGAGCCACAAGGCAAAGCCAGAGCCTTTGGCAAAGACAAACAAGAAGATAGGACTCTATCCCTATTGATATGCACAAGCAGGGACCATCGGCTAGTCTTCAGCTAAGACAAAAAAGAGAATGGGGAGAGAAAGGTGCTCTGTAGTGGAGTCCATATGTGTCTGTGAGTGGACACAGTATAAGCAGAAAAAGGAGTCTGGCTGAATATGGTGTTACTTCTTTGTTGCATTCTTAAGTCTTCTTATGATGACAGAAATACTCCCCCTTTTGTTTGGGTCTTTTATTATTGTTTTTATCCCAAAAAATCCCAACCAAACTACTCGCCATTTTTCATGAATATCACAAATGCTCAAAAAGCAATGTGAAGTCATCAATAACTACTATTTAACTGCATTTACTGCCTGTTGTTGCATCTGTAGCTCTCCACACTGGCTACTGAACCTTTTGAATCATTCCCTACGTAGCGTGTTTAATGACTTATTTCCTAACACATTACAGTAATAAAAAAAGGAAGACGCCCGTTCCCTGGCTAAAGAGTAAATATATAAAGAGCATGGCCAACATGGGGCAAACTGAGTCCAGATCTATGCAGGTTAAAGTTCTGGGCCTCATTTTCACTGCAGGGGGCCTTGAGATGCCTAAAGACAAGCATGCGTAAGGAAAAGACCACGACATGGAGGCCTGTTTAAGCCCACATTGTCCCTTATCCATCCCCTACGGCCTCTTACAGCCCCCCCACCAAGTCAACAGTCCTTTGCCTCCTTTCTGTGTCCATGGTTCCCCCCTCCCACACTGCAGGGACCCCTCCCCAGTGTTTGTAATCCCAGCAGAAACACTTAAGGTTCACAGTGGGTGCTCATCAAAACCATCTGCCTGAGAAGAGGGTGAGAGAAGAAGGGAGAGATGACGGAGGGAGGAGAAAAAGGAAAGAGCGAAGGAGGAGAGGAAGAAAACCAGGGCGGCAAGCTGCCTCCTCCAGTTCAGTTGTTGGTTGTAATAATCTCTTCAATTAGCACCATTACAAGCACTGCTAGTAGCCTGATTATTTTTAGTGTAATCTTCACCCGCACCAAGGAGCCAGTTGCTGCAGTGAGCAAAGAACTCATTCATTACAGCTTAAAAGTAAATACTAAGCTGGCTGTAAAACATGGAGACCATAAAAGATGAAAAACAAACTGAAAAACAGGAACTCAAAATTATGTAAAGTTGCCACAGAAATTAAAACTGCTAAAAACTGATATTTTAAATTCCAGATATTTAGTGAAAATGATCATTACTTAACACCTGAGGTTAAATGAATAATGGGACTTCTCTATCTTACCTGATCAGTCTTTGGGGAGCTTATTTCCCCTCACCTGTGACAGCAAGCTACCCACTGTGAATAACAAATTACGCCTGCTCAGGTCTCCCTCTGCACGGGGGGGTTAGAGCAGGACAGTACAGGGCAGTACAGGGAAGTAATGTATGTGTGTGTGTGTGTTGATTTGAACTTGCATGGGGCCAAACATCGACACACACACACACACACACACACACACACACACACACACACACACACACACACACACACACACACACACACACACACACACACACACACACACACACACACACACACACACACACACACACACACACACACACACACACACACACACACTTACTCATCTACATAGGCAAGCAAGCACACACATTTAGTTCATGCTCTTCAACCTTTAATTCATTTGCAGCTGTGATAGTAATAACCAATGGACAGCGAGGTGTACTGCCTTTACACTGGATCCAGTATGAGTTACTATAAATATTTCATAAACTGCCGAATCTACCATTTAGTTTCTGATGAGGAAATTGAATGGAACTCTGTCTCTTCCATTGCGCCAGCATGCTTAGATCAAACAATGTTGAGTATTTAAACCGCCTCCTAGACTGCTGAGAGAAAGGGAGAAAGACGCAGTGTAGGGGGAGTGGGGAGAAAAAGAGGGGGTTGTACCAGACCGCAGCTGTGAGAGTAATTATGTGCTCGGAAATGTGATCATTTGTGATGAATAATGAATCGATGGCTGAGATAGACTAGCAATGTTTGGCAAATGGAATGAAAGCTGTGTTATGGGAAACCAGAATCAGGTACAATAATATTATGTATGAAAGAGTAAGTGGGTGAGTTGCTGAGAGCTTTTGTGTTTGTCTGGGTATATAAGGTGACTTTCTGGTGTCTTGTGGTGGTCTGTGTCTGCGTGCATGCTGGTGTCATACCTCCTGTATGGTTCTGGAGCCAGGGAAGTTGAGACTGTAGTCCCTCTGGGCCTCGCGGTGGCTGATGACCAGCAGGAAGTTCTGGGTTAACGACTCTTGGAGATCACTAAATGAGAAAGGGAAACAAGTAAAAGAAACAGGAGTGAACACAGTAGGGGCGCACGGATAGCTCATAGCTCAGTAGGTAGAGCGGTTGCCCATATATACAGTGGCTTGAGAAAGTTTACACACCCAAGCTTAAGTTGATTAAAAAGAGGAATAAAAAAAACATCTTTTGGAAATTGATCTTAATGCCTTAATTAAAAACATTTAAGAAACTCAACTTTTTAAGGACACCAATTTTCTTTGTGAATAAATAATGTATTGTAAATAATGTTCTTCCTTAAAATACAGGGGTCATAAGGATACACACCCCTATGTTAAATTCCCATAGAGGCAGGCACATTTTTTTTATTTCTAAAAGCCAGTTATTTCATGGATCCAGGATACTATGCATCCTGATAAAGTTCCTTTGGCCTTTGGAATTAAACTAACTCCATATCATCACATACCCTTCACTATATCTAGAGATTGGCATGGCGCTATTTAGCCTAATAGCTGGTTTGATTTGCATTGAGATTTGATCTTATGAAATGTTCCCCATACCTATCTCTAGGTATGGTGAAGGGTACGTGATGATGTGGGGTTAATTTAATTAAAAAGGCCAAAGGAACTTTATCAGGATGCATAGTATCCTTGGTTCCATGAAATAACTGGCCTTTAAAAATAAAAATGTGCCTGCCTCTATGGGAATTTAACATAGGGGTGTCCTTAATAGGTTGGATTTTCCAATTTTTTTTTAATTAAGGCATTATTTCCAAAAGATGTTTTTTCATTCCTCTTTTCAATCAGCTTAAGCCATGGTGCGTAAACTTTCTCAAGCCACTGTGTGTGTGTGTGTGTGTGTGTGTGTGTGTGTGTGTGTGTGTGTGTGTGTGTGTGTGGTGTGTGTGGTGTATAGATAGAGGTTTACTCCTCAACGCAGCGGGTCTGGGTTCGACTATGACCTGCGGCCCTTTGCTGCATGTCATTCCCCCCTCTCTGTCCCCATTCATGTCTTCTGCAGTCCTATCAAAATAAAGGCTGAAAATGCCCAAAAGATTCTTAAAAAAAAGAAAAAAAAAGAATGAACACAGTAGGAGATTAAAAAAAATACATTGAATCAGGAAAGGAATATGCAAAAGATGCAAAGCCGAATAATGACTTGAAAAGAAGGTGACACAGAAAAACAAACATTATCACTAAGAGCCACTCAGTGAAGCAAAGGCAAGTTGAAACATGTCAACTAGTGGTAACCTGCTGGCCCACAGGGAGGTGGGCACCTCCTCTGGGGGGGGTGTAGCCCACTTCACTGGTTGTGTCTTAACAAGCCTGGCCAGAGCTGCGCTCAGCACAGCAGGCTACCACAGCCATGACCACCTGCATCAATCTGCCTTATTGCTAACAAACCTGGCTGCTATTTTGAAATAAACCCAAGAGAGCTTTCAGCACCTTCCATACTGCAAACCCTAAAGATGCCTTTAAGCAAGATTTTACTGTGACACACAGTAGCCCAAAATGACCGCATCTGCAGGGTTTGGTAAGGTTGTTGATTTTTTGGGTTTTTTTTTTAGCGTTAATAAATTACTGCTGTATTACTGCAGTCAGGATGGGAAATTAACAGTGGCTGGTGGATGCCCAATTTTACCAGCCACTTTTTCCAGAATTCAAATTTATAAAAGAAAGTGCACTAGCATATTTAAAATTTCTTCAATACATTATTTTGTATTATAAATACATATTTTATTATTTATAAGCAAATAAAAGGTTATGTGAAACAAATGTGCCATTATTGCCACACTCTGCTCCTGGGGTACCATCTTTGTATGGCAGTGCACTTGATATGAGCCTTGGATGACTTGTGGTCTTTCATTGCCTCTAATTTAAGGTTAGTTGTTTCTCTAACGAAAAAATTGTTTGCATTTTCTTAAGACGAGTAGGTTTGACAATGAGTGCAGGGACTGGTCGTCTGTAAGGTAGGCTATAGGGTTGTGCCAATGGACGATATATCATTGTCGTATCATTGGCTGAGAGAGAAAAGGTGTTAACGTCACATTTTCCTTTATCCCCTCATTGGACTTACTTTATGGATACTACTGTGTGCGTGCATCAACAAGTAAGTCTGCTGACGATGTTACGTAGGATTTATGAATATACGTTGGCAACAGGAGGCTAATTCACGAGGGTGCTATTTTATCTGTGAGCTAATATTGCGCATCTGTTCATGTGCGCTGCAAGAGTTTTTTTTGTTTATTGAATACGTTATTCAGTGCAAATGTAACCAATAATGTAGTTTAATCTCAGTAATGATGGTATATTTACTTTGAAGGGGCATCTGGTTACCTTTACCTGGTTATTGTTGTTGCTCTGTTAAATGTCCCACTGTACTGCTGCTACGCAGATCACAAAGATCTGATTGAGTCAAGACTTTACGGCACTGCAGTTAAGTAAAAGTAGGTCAAGTTGTAATGTACTGCCCCTAACAACGGTAGCATGTATTACTGTCTATTTACAGAGGACATTTAAATGTATGTCTGATCAACTGCCAATTTAGGGGACATCGCCCAATCCTAGTAGGCTAACCATTCCGTTGTTTTCCCTTTGCCACAATGCCCCACTTGTTCAAAAAGTAAGCTACCTTTTCTTTTTCTTTACTTAGCCCTCAGCTACTGCTGTCTCTGCGGTGGGCCTCCTAACACCGGGGATATGTTGCTACATTTTTTTAAACCGATGTCACGGACTAGCACTGAGAACCACTCCACCCGCCACTATGGCTGGTATACAAGGCAAAGCCACCCGCCACTTTGTAAAAGTACCCGCCATTGGCTGATGGCGGGTGCTAATTTTCCACCCTGACTACAGTACTGCCCCGGTCTAGCTTGTGAAACTTGACTGTATAGTGATTAGAGTCAATTATTAGTCATATCTGTTTATGTCAATTACAGGCTTATGTACTAAAAGTTGCACAACCGGATGTGACGAATTTTGACGAGATGGTGGAGCTGAGGAGGATGACACGGCTAAGCTGTGTCGTTTATGTTGCAATGTCTCTGTGCTAGACTAAGTGCTTAAAGGGGTAAAAGTCGTCGACTATTAATCCTTCTAAAGTGAGCCATTAAGTGGACACGGACCTCCGGGTACTTCGGCCATTAATCTGCATGTATTGTATTTTTCTAAATTTCCCTTACGTTACCAGCAGTTACCTTTGATGAGGTCAAAACATGGTGAGAGGGTCATGGTTTAAAACAAAAACATGGATGACCAAAAACAAGTTCACTGCAATTTTAATGCACACAGTGCCATGGTTACACATTGCCAAACCTCTGTCAAGATTGACAGGTCAGTGTGTAACTACGCCCCTGAAGCATCCCTGCTTTATCGTCCATTTTAAAATAAACAGGATCGTAATTTACTAAATGAACATCATGCTGTATTGAAAAGATTTGAAAGTAGCGATTGAGAACATGACAAACCATTCTATCCCTTCTGTCCAACTTCATGAATAATTGAACACCTAAACAATCAAATCTATTAATCAATCTATCAGTTGTAACACCATGTTAAAAATTACAATACATTTTTAATAATTAATTAATTTTAATAATTTTATTTTTCTCAAACCATAAACAACATTTACTGGTGGGCATACAAAAAGACACATAAAAGCTGTTTACAGGTAACCACTGGTCTGGTTTACACTCTCACAGTGGATGTCATATGCTGATTATATTGTGAGCAGTGAAGACAGTCTGTCCAAGAGGCCCTGAAGGGTCAGACTTTCTGGACTTGCACCATAGCTCGCTCAGCAGCTTACAGCTGTGACAGAGACGCTGTGAATGATGCAAACGCAGACACTTTGTGTGCTTCACGTAGAGAGGAGGAGGTGGGGGAATCAACTTTTGGAAGCTTCATTTACAATAAGCTGTGAGGTTAAGTAGCGTTTTGAGCAAACGCTGGGTCTGTGAGGCTGAATATCAATGGGAGGCTTAAGGGCCGAAGCAGGCACTTAATCAGGGCTCAGAACCCAAGGAGAGGAGGAAGAGTTGAGAGAAAGAGAGGATGGGGGAATTAATATGTAGCGCACACATTAATTATGCAATCACACCCTTAATCTGCACAGATCTGGACGAGCTTATGTTAACAGAAGCTCAAATTTACTGTAATGACAGCATATTTACATTGACTAAAACTACGAAATCAATATGTAAATGTAATGTTTGTTGTAGCTAACTGGGGAAGATTGGAAATGTGTGGAGTGGGAAAGATGGATGCATATGTATTAGGGCTGAGCAGAAGGATGAGAGTGCATGTGTGTGTGTGAGATGGAGTGAGTGAGAAAGTGGGAGAGAGCGAGAGAGAGAAATGGAAAGGGGTAGGGACACATAAATAAGGATCTAGCTAATATCATGATTATGTTTGGACACAGTCCCGAGGTAGTGCTGGCAGGCAGCTAGACTCCTAAATAGACAGAGATAGAGGGTAAACGGAGTGGAAGTGATACTCTGTCCTTCCAAGCAAAGAAGGAACATCTTATCAGTCATTTATGGCAGACTGACTAGCCATTTGGTGCATTTGGAGTTCTTTTCAAGATTTACTTTGAAGGGGCATCTGGTTACCTTTACCTGGTTAAGCTTGCGCCCTATGAGCAGAGGTTTAGTCCTTGTCGCAATGGCTGCTGGTTTGGTTCCAACCTGCAGCCATTTGCTGCATGTTATACCCTTCTCTTTCCAACTTTCCTAACTTAATCTGTCCTGGTAATAAAAGCCAAACAAATAATCCTCCAAATAATCAAAGATTTACTTTGAAAAACCAGATCACTTGTTGGGCTCTGTAGTACAAAAATAGCTACTGAAAATATCAAAGCCAATCATAGGGAAATGTCCCATCTGTCTGTAAAGGCCTTCTGGTTGACATATAAACAAAACACGAATGTTTCATGTCTAATATCCTTTTGTCTCGCTTTCACCACTGATGTTTTCAAAGCAGCTGTCTTCTGATAGAAGCAGACCCTTCAAGCAGTATGGGGGTGTAAATGAGGATGTCTCAGTGTTTGCTTCTGCCTTCAGAGGTCTTTTTCTCACTTAACACACACACTCGTGACATCCAGGTCGGCCTGCAACATCTCTGGAGGTACTTGAAATGGCATAAGGGTGCCGGGAGGAAAATGTCATTTAACTTTATGGACAGAGAAAATGGAGCGTTTTGCAGGGTAGAAGAGCAGGCTAAACAGATTGGTTTCATTCTGAGGTAAGCCCATCGCCTAAGCTGTGAGTCCCCATGGCACAGAGCAGACTCTAGACCTTATTAAACTAGCACTGCCAGACACACAGACACACACAAATTGTGGCTTGTGCCTGCAAAACACAAATACCCATACAAACACACACACACACACACACACACACACACACACACACACACACACACACAGACATATACTCACTACCATCATGTAGGTTTCATCTGCTAAGAGACAAACAAATACATAAAAACACACTGACCAGGAGAGTTGTCTCCTCCTGATACGTACAGAGGGGTCATGAAGTACACACAAGGTATTCTTACCTCCTCCACAGTTTGCATCCACAACAAAGCAGAAGGATGCCAAACCGTTGAGGCTCTGCTCTGTTTTGGTCTGCCATCTTGTCCCAAAGTCAATCAGCATGCTAACAGTTAGACACTTCCCACAAGGGCTGCTTTAGCTAGCTAGCTAGCTAGCTATCTAGCTATCTTACCCAAAGCATCTGTGAATCTGCTTCATTTACTGGATAACTGACACACAGGCGGAGAGGTGGAGGGGGGTACAAAGACGCAATAAAAAACACACAAAACCTAATGAATCATTTTTGCTATTTCAAATTTCTTTGAGAGTTCAAATTAAAATAACCTCTCCTTGGCAAACATGCTTCCTGAGGAAGGAAACAGGCTCCATTGAAATATTCATCAGCCCTTCATCATTTATGTAAGAGATTAGGTCCTCCTCAACACCCTCTTGTATTCACAGGCAGTCATCAACATGGCCACAGAGAAAAACCTTATTCAGACCGGGCTTTGATACTGCAGTACTAAGTGCACATCACATCGCTAACTAAATAACTACCTGAGATGGATTGGTGCTCAAAGGAAAATCTTCCAAAGCCTCAAGATTTATTTCTAATCAAACAAGACAACTAAGAGGAGTTTACTCAGCGGGATCATAATGACAGTGCAGAACTATTTAATCAGTCGGTTCGGTTTAGGTGTGTGAGCTGCATGAGCCAAGCTCTACAAAGTAATTGCAAGGGATATTACCATTTATGGGACATTTGCATTTTTACTCAGCAACAATTTGAAGCAAATAAAAATTGTGAAATTAAATTTGGGGGGATGAATGTCTTTTTAGACTGCAACTACGAAATAGCAAACAAAGTTGATTTATTAATTTATTTTATTAGTATATTTGGAAGGAATGGCATTGATAGATCAAGTGATCATTAAGATGACATGCTACAGTTTAAAATCTTGGAGAGAAAAAAGCATCCTCACACTCAAGTCTGTGCAAAAATGTAATTTAATTTAGCAAGCTGACTGAAACAAGCGTTCTGCATTAAGGCTAATTAAGTGATGATATTTTACCTTTTGTGCTGCTGCATTCACTGGCTACAAGCCTCTGACCGAAAGCTTGCTGAATTAAATACATTTTTCCACAGACTTGAAACCTTTCCCATTAGTTTTATAGTCTGTAGCTCCAGCACCTCATCTTAGCCCGATACGGGTGAGTAGTGTTTATTTTCTTAATTTTAAAACAGTATAAATTCTTAAAACTCAGTGTATACTGTATAATACAAAAATAACCATCCAAGTTACAGTGGCGAAGTTTTAAAGGCATGGGCACCATAGCCTGTCTCTTGGAGATAGTTCTTCAATTCTATAAGCAAGTCCAGATGCCATGCCGTTTCTCATATATTAGAAGCCGTGCCACCAGAATGACAAAAGAATCAATATTGATTTAATTTATTGTAACAAAGAGACAATATAGAGACAATGTGTGTAACAGACTCTACTTTGAGCAATGCTGAATGTGTTTTTTGGAACACTTGTTCATATGTAATTAACTGGGGCTGTAATATTAGCATGATCATTTTGTTTTCAATAATTGCACAGAAGTAGTTAGTGGTACTGGTACCAGAACGGATGAGTTCACTAAACCCACATCAAGACACATGACTGTGATAATGTGTGCTTCCCTACCTACAAAACGTTTGGTTGAGGCCCTACTGGCACTGAGCTCTGTCTACTGCAACAACTTTGTACACACTGCACTTACTGTGGATTTATGGTGTGACCACAGTTTATTTTCTACTGCAAGCTTGTCTGATCCCGCAACAGGGGACTGCTCCCCCTCCTACTTTATGATCGCCTCTCCTCTCCCACTATGACAGCAGGGTACACACGCACGCACGCACACACACAATTCAGCCCCAACTGTCCTCCATCAAAATAGCTGACACAGAATAATGAGCTTCTGACACCCAAAATGATATCGATAACACTTGAAGAAATGGCAACGGCGCTGCTAAAAAGACACAGCAGTAAGTGGGGGAGTGAGAAGAAGGAGGCGAGGGAGGGAAGACTGGGGAGATGAGGGCCATTAGCTGCCAACACAATATAACTACCACTTAGCCTAACTAGCAGGCAAAGCGGCAAACTGCCAAATGACTTCTTTTACAAATGTTCTGGTGGCATGTGGATGCTTGCTTGGCTAACATAAAGAAATGTGGGGAGAGTTGCAGTAAAATTTTAATTTAGAATCCACTGTCATTAAACAAACTAGGGCCATTATATGTGAGACTATAAACAACTTTGGCTAATAAAGGAAATGTAGTAAAGAGAAGTGTTACAGAAAAATGTCAAAACATTCATTATTATGATTCTATCTGATTCAAATATTGATAACATGGGCAGTTTTATTAAACTTAAATGATTCAGAGAGATCCTGTAAAATTGGTAATCGCAGAATGTGACACCCAAAAGATGTCCTTCCATAAAACAATTATCAAATTGTCTTCATCCAGCATTTTAACTGACAACTGTAAAAAAAATTATATCATTAGTTATTAGAAGGAAATTTTTATTATTGTGTCATACATATAACTACGCCAAGAACGCATTGGGCCTACAAGTCACCGTAAATTCATACAAGCCAGGAGTGCTGCGTATACATTTGCAGAGAAAGTCCAAACATAGAGAAGCGAGTTAAGCATCTTTCACAATCAAATCAAAAATCATATACAACAAAATTCTGAAATTACTGAATCAGAATAATTACTAATCAAATAATACATCTGGCCTTATTTTCCAGGCATATGAGACAAAGTTATCAAACTTCAAAATTAAAAGGCCATTCCAATTGTTGCTCATCTGTACACAATATTATTTCAGGGTTATGTTGAGCCAATTGGTGAAAAATTAGCTATCTTAAATTACTTTTCAATAATCTTAGCGCTCTCCCAGTAGAGTCAACAGGGAACCCAACTCCAACATATTCTGCAGGACAGGCTTTGATTAAACCAGTAAAATTAAGTCATCCGTGTATAATAAAGAACCCAATTTAATATCATCGCACAAGCACATGCCTACATAAGGTTCCTTAATTACAATACATTGCAAAAAGAGTTGGAAAAAAGATATCACCTTATGTTACTTCAAAAGGTGTACCAGTCAGTAAACATATCTGATTTCAATACAAGCAACTCAGAAACTACACAAGGTCTGGATTGCTTATAAAATCTACCAGCATCCACCCATCTTCCATAAATTTATAGGCAAGCATGTATAAGAGCGAAACAGGCTTGTTATTTCTAAATCCATTCTGCTCATCAAAATACTATATATATATATATATATATATATATATATACTGAACACAAACAATTAGAAATGGTATAGTTATTTATACCATTTGTGTTCAGTATATATGAAGGTAAATATGATGCAAAAAGTGAGAGCTTGTAGAATACAATGTGAGAACTTGCAGAACAAAAAATTTGAAAGTGTATGTTAAAATTTCCACTTGTAAAATTTGCATTTGTAAACATAAAATTTGAACTTGCAAAAAATTATTTGCACACATATGATCTGAATTTGAAATCACACAAAGAAAAAAAACAGGAGAGCTTGTAAAAAAAATCTGAACTTGTAAATTGAAATTTGCACTCATAAAATGTTCACACACCTGTATTCTGAATGTGAAGTCACAGACAAAATATTCACAAATGTGTAGAATGATATTTGCATGAACACAATGACAACTGCCACCGTGTAGTGCAACATTTACTCTTTTTTTAGATTCGGGTTCATTTTCCATCACAAACACAACTCGGTGATTACAACCTCTCGAATCTGTCACTGTAACTTCACCTATGTGCTCTTTCACATCACACAGGGCGAGTCTGCACGCATCGACTTTTGCAACACTTCTTACAATATATTTGGTGCAAAACTAATTTGTACCTGTGGACTTAGACTGTGGGGCTCTGAGCCGACAGAACGGCCGGCAAAAGCAGGGTTTCTATCACCAGATGAGGGACAACTCTGTCCGGCTTATTTATGTAGCATGGAAGCTGGGTGGAATAGCATGCTAGCGTTAGCTAACTAGCAGCCAGCCCTCTTCTCAATAAATACCTTTTAATTATCTAAACACTTTTTAACAGTCAAACTGTTATACAAGTAAATGTTGCACTACACCCTTGCAGCTGTCATGCATCTATCAATCTACACATTTGTGAATATTTTGTCTGCGACTTCACATTCAAAATACAGGTGGGTGAACATTTTATATATATAAGTTCAGATTTTTTTACAAGCTCTGTTTTTTTTCTTTGTGTGACTTCAAATTCAGATCACATATGTGCGAATATTTTTTGCAATTGCAAATTTTAACATACAAGTTCAGATTTTTTGTTCTGCATGTTCTCACATCGTATTCTACAAGCTCTCACCTTTCGCGCCATATTTACCTTCATAAGTATAAAGCTTTTTGGAACATGTTGCAGGCATCAAATTCAAAATGAGTGAATATTTGCAAAAAACAATAACGTTTATCAGTTTGAACATTTAAATATATTGTCTTTGTACTGTATTCAATTGAATATAGGTTGAACAGGATTTGCAAATCATTGTATTCTGTTTTTATTTATTTATTTATTTCCGTATTTTTTTTCCCATTTGTGTTTTTTAATGTCCCGACTTCATTAGAATTAGGGTTTGTATCTATTTTACCAGTCCAATGCTATAATCTTCAAATTTACAATAAATAGGGCTTTGGTCACCCTTCAATATGCAGGTGAAATGAATTGAGAAATATGATTTCTTTGGATAATGTTTACCCGACCCTGATGAAAGGACAATCACATCTTCAGCTGCCACCTGTGATTGTATTACTGCTTTGGCTTGACAATGAGCAGCCTGACATTTCAGAAGGAAAGGTTGCTAATACTGCCACGGATTCCCTGAAATGAACAGAACAATCTCTGGATGGATAACCCAGGCTTAATGAAGCTTTCTCAACAAATCTCTTGTCACTGGGTACTATCACTAACATGGCAGACTGGTGGGTTTTGATAAAAAGAAAAACTGAATAAATAACAGAGGTGTAGTGTGGATATCTTACACACAGTCTATGAAGAGTACGATACAAAACAACCTTTAGCAAGCAACAATGTCGGGCTGAAAGAAACTAAGATGGGAGGACAAATTATTATTTACATAAGAGAGATTGCAGTTTTCCTATGAAAATGTCACAATGAATGTGAGAAAATTAATGTGTACCAGCAGGTCAAATGTCTCTTAATATACCAAAGAAAATTGTGTTTGCTGCTGGATTTGGAATCCATCTTCTCCTTAACTTGACGTAGACCGCCACCTGGTGTTCACTATTGAGAACTACGCTCATACCACTACCAGTAGTATTTCATACAGTGGATGTGTACCAGGATGGAAAGAGGAGGAGGATTCATTATAAAATTACAAATAAAAGCAGAGTCAGCGAGTGCTGAATGCTGGGCTGAGTACCTGTTTTTGCTGGTGCTGGCAGTAGGGGCGATGTCGGGAGTCAGGACATACAGGCTGTTGTTTTTGGGCAGGTGTAAACTTCTCATCACCGTCTGATTACACACAGACAGAGATACAACTTCAAAATAGGAAGTCACTAGGAAGGACTCACTAGGAAGGACTCATGGCTTGTGGAGATAATTTGTTAAGAAAAGACATTTGTGTTCACTACATACTTACATGCTGTATACGTCATGTATCTCCTGGTGAATATTTTGAGGGAAGCCTGTTACTCTACAATACTTGGTTAGAAGTTGAAATATTGTTTTTAGGAACATGACATAGTTATACTGACTGTGTGGTAGGCAACAGGCCTGTTTGGTATGTTGGCTAGAGCTTGGTGACCTGAGAAAGGCTGTGAAGACCAGTGGTGGGATTTGCACTTGGTCACAGATGCTTCATATGAACATATACAAGGTTTTATAGGATGTTTTGGATAACAGTATTAAAACTATGTAACACATGCTAATGTTCTAAAGCTTGAAACTAAAATCTGGAAAAAAAACATATAAAAGACGTGTTTAGCTCACATCAACAGGGCTTTCTTTTCTTGATGCTACATTGAGTTTTCTTTCACTTGTCTGTTGTGACAAACATTTATAAGTTATGTTAACTCACACTATCGGATACATCTCCACACTTCCATCCCTTGAGCTGCATTTTGGACACTGGAACCCCAAGCTCTGTCTCGAGGATTTGTTTGATTTCTCCTGTAAAATTAGATTCATGCAAAGGAAAGTGTACATTATGCACAAAGAGGCAGTGTGAAATGTTGAGTATTATACGTATGCGTACAGTATGTGTATCTGTCTGTGTATCTGTCTGTGTATCTATCTGTCTGTCTGTCTGTGTGTGTGTGTGTGTGCGTGTGTGTGCGTGTGTGTGTGTGTGTGTGTGCTTGTGCGTGTGCGTGTGCGTGTGCGTGTGCGGCTCACCGACTGTGCTGCCTTCCTCCAGTACCAGCTCTACAGTGCGCTGCCGGTACTCCACCTTGAAGTTGAGCATCCGGGGCTGACGCTCTACAATGTGTCGGGAGGAGACGTTGACGGGGCAAAAAGCTGAAGTTGAGGACGAAGGAGGAGAGGAGGACAAAGACGAAGTGGGAGGAATTGCACCTCCTGCTGCTGCATCCGCTGCTTCTGATTGGCTAGGAGGTCCGAACATGCTGGACTGGCTTGCCTCACTGGAAAAGTTACTGTACAGAAGTGACAGGTTATTGAGGGTTTTGAAGATTAAATGCTCCATCTTTATATAATATCTTATATAAAAATCTCATTATAGATCATGAAGGATAGAAAAATGTGGACATTTGAAATGATGATGCTATCAGAAACAAATATCTCTGTATATTTGTGGTCACATCACACCTATCTTTGTTCTTGTTTTTAGCCTGTGACCTGATGGTCAAGAACCAACAGAGGTCACTACTAGACAAGAAATGGCTTTACTTCCCATCCTCCCTTACAATATCTACTTTACTCTCCTTCAAGCTTTTCCCTTTGCTGCTTGTGTAGTGTATAACCCATGTTTTACAGAACACAGTAAATAATGTCTTTTTGTCTCCCCAACCAGAACAAAGTGTGCCCTTTATTCCTTGACGTGTAAGCAGCAACTGTCTCACAAGGACAGAGTGCCAGGCTCAGGCTTTCTAACAAAGGCTGTATTTTATTTGGCCCAACCACATTAGAGAGACCACTGTCCTGAGGCGTAGGTTAACTGTCAACAGCCACAAAAATTCTATGTACAGAATGGGCCAATAGGGTGGGAAATGAACCCGACCAAATTGGAGCCCATTATAACTGCCTCCTCCACTAGCCACTTAAGTAACAAACTAACCAATTATTTTAAGATCCAAATCTTCCTAAACTTATAACTGGACAATGAGAATAGTTACTGAATAATGTAACCCAGTATTTAATAATTAGGCACTGAAATCACTCAATATTCTGACAACATTTAAGAAAAATAATCTTCCAAGTGTGGATGGATCACACAGACATCAAGTTATTTGATTTAAACCCTTTGCACGAGTTTATGGATTTGACAGGTTAATCCCTCTTTGTGATATTAAATCTGAAAACCATCTGAATGCTTGAAACTGGTTTGCAAAATACAGAAAGGAAGTCATACCATGAGTACATGTAAATATGTGAAACATATTTACAGAAAACTAGTAAGATAGTATTCCAAACAAAATATATCTTCACTAAAGTGAACCAGACAGACAACTACTTTTATTTATCTACTTTTTTACTTGTATTTAGAGAGTAGATATATAGAGATGCTATACAAAAAAGGAAAAAGAAATCTCGCCAAGAACACGCACTTCTTGAAAATATCTGAGAAAATAAAAAAAAAATAAAAAGTAAAAAAAGATCCTGAGTGACCTTTAACCTAAACTTGGAACAGTAACAGTGAATGCCGTTAAATTGTCCGTTGTTGCTGTTTGGGCGTAGTTCCATGCTGCCCGACACACACGGTACTGTTCTCCTGTAGTCAAGGAGGTGTCCCAAAGAAGACAGAACTGCTGAGCCCTTCACCCACGGACAAACCGTCAGACCAGTGACCCAGTTCAACAAGGGGTTGAGCTTTTTTTTAAGCTCTATCAGGAAATAATTTGTGGTGCTCTGACTCCCAAGAGGAATTTTGGTTACTGATCAACAAGACAAGCTTCTTAAAATTCCCAACCTGCTTACTAAAGAGGACACAAGGGAAGAGGAAATGCATTTTCGATGGGAGGGTTGGCGCAGTGTCCGACTGGCTCCAGCTCAGGTCCCGTCATCAGAGTCTGTTTACTGGGCAACGCCAGCCTACTCCTACCATTGCCAGACACTTAGTAAATGTGTTGGCTGCTAGTCAGACTGCCAGCCAGCCTCCATTCATAGCAATGTGTGCCCTTGAGAAAGACCAGCAATATTCTCATGGCCCAAGGGCCTGAACCACACACTAAAGAACATGCATGCATGCGCACACATACACACAAGTGTGTACACAAAATAAAACGGTTTAACAGAACATCTCTAGTGTGAGTGGATTCAAATCAGCCCAGTGCATTCAAGAGTGTAAACTAACCGTTGAGGGAAAGTGAAGGGCTCACAGCCTCTTAAAGAAACCTTTTCTTTTCAGAAACGGTGTACAACTCCACTCTTGGCAGAAAGTTTCCTTGCAGTTGCAGAGTCTTTTATACTACTCCTCTATTAACCAGCAGAATAGAAACCATAGCTGGAGCAATAAGCTCCAACTCAGTAGCCTCTACGTTAGCACTATTTGCTGGCTATGGATTTGTATCTAACTAAACAACAGGAAGAATGCAGTTAAATGAAAAGTCATATATGATATGCATGATCAGGTAGCATTTGTTTAGTGTTGTAAGGCCAAGTGATAAACTTTCTCTGATTTACAGTAAATGTGTGGCAACATGGTTATTACCTTTGTAAGATCCCATTCTCCTGTGGTATCACTCCGTTGATGGCTGCCTGTAATGAAAGTGGAGGTAAATTTTACAACATAATATAATGCAATGTTTTTGTTTTTGTTCTGTATTGTATCAATGGCCAACTTTTTGCTAAGAAAAGATAGTTAACTGTGCATTGGGATCCGAGAAGTTCAACCCATAACATCTTTAATCAGTAAACTGCAGCATGACAAAACATGGAATAACAGCCAATACATGCGGAGCATGTCTTGAAGAGACTGGCAGATATTGCAGCATATACTGTATTTCTAGACAAGTATCTGGACAGTAACTAAGATACCTGCATGTGGCCATGGAAGGTATTTTTTTATGCCAAGACACAACTTTATAAATTGTAGCATAATCATTTACATGTGCTTTAAGCGGACATGCTGCTAACCAGTCATTCAGAATCCCCTATGAACAAGACTAGGACTACTTTATTAGGTGAAATTTCACCAAAATTATAAACTTCCACAATGCACAAAAGATCATTTAAAAAAAATAAACTTTTGAATCAACATTGTGGCACCACATCATAAAAGTCTGATAATGCCACTTACACAATGTCTTACAACAGTATTTCAAAAACCAGGCACTTAATTATGTTTGTTTTCATTTCTTAGGAAAAGGGATCTACATGACGACAGATTACTGTGTGCAAAAGTGACTGACTGGAACAACTAGCCAGTCCACATGTAACCAGGCCAAAATTACTATATTTTGGTTGATCCTGTAACATAATGTTTGTCAAAAGGTCTGTTATGTTAGCTGGCTGAGAGGTTTCAGACTAAACCTAACTAAATGTGAGAGAGAATGATGGAATATTCAAGCAGGCTGACTGATCAGGACAAAGACAGCTGAAAGGACAAACATGACAGAAACCACGGTCAGCTTTGCATTGAGCTTTTGTTTGAATGCACAATTGATAGGATTTCCCTCGAACACTGACTATTCTTCACTGAAAAACCACCAACATAAAGTAAGTTCTTATGCGTTGGCATAATAATATCCCCTATTCTTTTTTATTGAATAAAGGCAATATTTTTTTTTGAAGATTATTTTTTTGGGGGCTTTTCCCTTTATTGCAGAGAGACAGTGGATAGACATGAAAGGGAGAGAGAGATGGGGGATGACACGCAGCAAAGGGCCGCAGGTCGGATTTAAACCCTGGCCGCTGCAGGACTCAGCCAACAGGGCGCGAACACTCTTACTGGGTGAGCTAGAGGCTGCACCGAATAAAGGCAATATTAATGAATGCATAAATTGTTCAGCCTGCCATTTACTAATGATCACAAGATGAGATGCATCAGGATCTGGGTGGATTGAACAATTTCCTACTCTGCTATAATATAAAAACAATATCCTGGGGAAAACACAGCTCAGGAGAATCCCTTAAATTTTGATTTTTTTTTTTTTACTACACCACCCACACCCAGTATGCACAATCACACAAGCATATTTGTTTTGTCAATGTTTACAAAAACTACCAGCTACTGCAAAAGAACTGCAAGTCATCAGATTTACAGGAGCAGTGGGTCCAGGCCCCACTCTGTCCTACCACTGCTTGGACTGCTGCTGCCAGCATCGGTCTAAATATAGACTTCTTCCTGTATGTAGTGCACAGTAAAGGGCTCATGTTTTTCAGACTCATCGTGAGGTATTACAAACTTGGCACAACGCATTATTTCTCTCACACACAGCAATGTTTTTTGTGCTGCTTTTAATGTCTAACGTATCCCTGTATGTGTCCTTTAGTGTCGAAAAAGGTACATTTAAATAAAATGTATTATTATTGTTATTATTATTATTATTATTATTATTATTACTACTACTACAGCTCTAAGGCTACATTGAGGATGAAGATGTTTGATTCAGGGTAAGATGAAGAAATAATTTGGCCATAACAAAATTAACTTGTACTCTAGATGAACTGAGGCTGTCTGTCAAACAGCAAAGCCTACAGATAATGAACTTACCACTAAATCCCAGTTATTAAGCTCTAACAAAGTGATTGCCTCTGCAATGTTGTCAATTCCAGTGCAAGCCTGTGAGAGGAAAAGACAAAGAAAAAGGAATTACAAGAGAGAAATGCATTTTATGAGATTTTGCTGCAGTGTTTTGCAGAGTAGACTTGACAAGATATGTTCTTCATGGTAAAAGGACTACAATACTGCAAAGTGGGTCATGATTGGAGCTGCAAAGATTAATATATTAGTTGTCTATTAAATTAATAAGCAACTTTTTTATATTTGATTAATCTGTCAATTTTTATGAAAAAAGTATAACATTTCTAAATGAATATTTTATAGCTGCTTCATTCCTCTATGACAGTAAACTGAATATCTTTGAGTTGTGAACTAAACAAGCTCTATTCACACCATAGGTATTTCATTGTATTGTTCCTGAAGTGTAAAACTGGGCAGACTTGATCCTTATGATAGTGTAATTGAGAGAATTAAACCACATCCTCTGATAAAGTGACAACAAATTGGCACTAGCAGTATTAAAAAAGCTGATATCACTTATGCAGATGCAAAAAGGCACAGAGCCAGCTAAACCTTTAGAAAAATTACCTAAATGTATGTAGAGCAGTTCTTTTAAATAATTTTAATCATGATCCAAATAATATTGGTTGGATTGTGGATATTTTGTCAGGGAGACCACAGAGTGTAGCCACTCCAGGGTGGTGTTTCATGTCCTCTCTCTTTTACAATGTATACTAATGGCTGTAGAAGCAGGCATTTACTGAAGTATGCAGATGATACTGTTGATCTAAGTTTACTCTCAGGGAAGGAAACAGGACAATTGACTTGTCAAGTATGAGTTTATTAACTCATGTGATGACCTTTACTTAAATCTAAGTAAAAACCGAGGATATGCAAATTGTATTTAGGTAGGGATGCAATGTTAACCCTTCGACATCCACAATTAAAGATCAAAAGAATAACACAGTTAACAATTCAAGTACTTAGGCACCATTGATGATAGCAAAATGAGAATGTTAATGACAACACTTTGTAAACGTGTGTAACAAATGTATGGTAAGGTCTTAAACCTATTTGTTTAGAAGTTTATAACCTCTATCTTGTCAAAGAAAGCAGTAAAATATCTCGCAAGCAAAGTCATATTTAAGTCATCTTTGAGCAACAAATGCTCTATGCCCAGTTTAAAATCATCCACTAAAGAAAGAAAATCATTTTTTACCTTTAAAGTCTTCAGCTGCCAACAAAAAGAAATGCATGTATTGTACAGTATATACTGTGTTGCTGTTTGCCCAGAGTGCTCTAGGTCTTTGGCTAGTGTTGTTGTCTACTAGGCTGGTGTGTATGTTGTTGTACATTTGATATACAGTATCCATTATGCAGTACATGTTTATTTTTGTTCATTAATAGGCAAGAAGGATATGTTATACATTAGGTGGCTCTTACGTCTGTTTGAAGTCCATGTAATGCTACTTTCAATCATCACTGCTATTATGACTTATGAGAAATTACTGTTTAACACGCATTTTTTATTCAGTTTGTGTTATTGAAAGCATCACTGATGCAGTAAAAACTCTGACACAATGCATAATCAAACTCCCCAGTAATCACATAACATATTAGGATACCTTACCCCAAGTTTATGATTGTATATCTTTTGTGTCTGACCCAAATGTCCAAACCCCAATCTCGGAAGCTGCAACACTCATTGCGCAAAGGTGAAACCCTATGAACTGGTTTTGCAAAATGTGATAAGGTGGAGATGTCAGTAGCCTAATTAAACAATACATCTATTGTGGCCTGTCCAGATGGATAGTAAGAGACGTGCACAGCTGCATTGGTTAAGCCTGTTGTTTAATAGTATTAAGGATAGCTTTGTTGATTCAAAACATAATGTTACAATAGCAAACCCATGAGAGGGACACCACCAAAGAGAGCATAATGTGGTAGCCTGTATTTGCTCCTTATTAAAATGCCTAACTACCCTGCCTGAAAATTGGGCTACAAATCTGGTATCTTCGGGGGGACACCGTCTCTGACGATGATTTAAAGCCCTTAGAGGACGACTGGCGATATGTAAACAAGTGGACAGTTAACGTGAGCGCCGTGGCTCTCCGTTAAGCTAACTTAACAACATCGTCGTTATCTGTCAAACAAGCTAGCTTGAAACTAGCGAGAAACACAAATTAAGTGTTGCGATTGACAGATTTGGACTAACGCTGTAGTTAGCGAGAGCACAGCTAATAAATTGCCTTCAGAGTCAGTTAGCTAACAAGCTGTCAGATTGTTAGCTCGGTGAGCTAGCCACAGAAAGCAAAGCTCAGCTCAGGTCTACTGTTCCCGACGCCAGTCAGGTCGTGTGTGCTGCTGTTGACAGTAGCCCGAGACAACTCAACAACGGCGAACAGATTACTAACGACTGAATAAAATATCTGGGACATACAAAAGAGACACACCTGAAAGTCGGCCAGAATCATTTCTCTATCCATGTTGCTCTCGCCGCTTTCGGAGGCCATGGCAATGACTGGCTAAAAGCAATTCTTCTTCCACTGGCTCTCGTCGCTTTCTCGCCTCACTGAGGGACACTGAGTATTAACAAAACCCTTTGCTGAGACGTGGCGACGAATGAGAGGTTGGCAAATTGGAAATGTTAAACTTTCTCGGGATTTAGCCGCTTCAGATATATACAATTCTGTAAAGTAACGTAACAATGTTCAGTTATCTCATATCATTATTGTCATCTAGTCCATTGCTTTACGGCTGACGTAAAGTGGCTGCTGATGTCGTAAAAACTCGAGTCGAGGACGTGAGGTTGATATTTACTTCGGTTGAGTTTTAAACATGACCGCTGCTCTTTTCATGTTTACATGCTATCGCCACGCAAAAGACGTTAAACCGTAATTCCTTTTCCCATATCAGTATGTTTAGAAGCGTCGTTTCACACTCAACGTAAATAATGAATGCACATGACCAGCTTTTAAATTCAAATGATATTGTGTAGTGCCTTCATTAGTTCAAAATATAGGTGGTCAGGCTACACATTTAATATTCTGTAAGCCAGGTTTTTTTTTCACATTGGTGTGGAGTTTGTTTGTAGTCCTTCTCATCCCACTTTTGAGATTGACTGACCCGAGGCTGCAGCAGGCCAGAAGACACAGATCACATCATAATAAGCATCATGTCATCTGTGTCTTTTGCGCACACACTAGAGTTGTAGGCTAGACATATGTATGAAACTCGAGTGTGTGCACAAAATTAGGGTAAACATAGCCCCATAGTATAAGACTAATAAATGCGCCTCAGCTGTCGGTAAGGCTAATGGCAGCTTTGGGGTTTAAAGGGGCCAACAAAACAAAAAGATCTTGACAGTTAAAAAAGAGAGGGCCGAGCCTATGGTGGAATGGCAGTGGAGGGAGAAAAGACATGTGTCTGGATCCATGTGGTCTACCAAGAGACTGGTGTCCGATCAGATGCAGCACCGGAGGGAGGGCACAAACATGTCAATATCGTTGTCTTTGCGGGTGGATTTGTATCGTTTAGAGCATTCTGTATGCTCTGACATACAAGACTAGAGCAACGTTAGCCTACTGGACGATTGAAAAAAAGTTGCACAGACAAAAAAAACGGGCTGGTACCTTATACCTCCCACTGAACGCGCTCATAAGTCAAGCAACCGCATAATAATTAATACCAATTCCCGCAATTATGGCGCATGGCAATTTTGACTGGACAAAGCCCGATCCTCACCCTGGCACCAAAAAAAAAACAAAAAACATGTTGCGTAGACCTACTGACGGATTACACTTGACCTGAGAGCGCAAGTCACGTGACCCGATTTGACATGTATTAGGCTATTATGTTTTCCCCGCAGTGCTATCTGCTATATCACACGCTCTCGTTAACACGCGTATGCAGCCTACGCTTGATGTAGCCAAAAATCATGTCAAAGTGTGATATGCTGCCATTGCGGTGTCTAAAAGTGGCACATGGATTCTGTACAAGTAGCCTAAATCACTGATCTCACGACACTGCAGTAAACCATCACTAGAGGGCGGCACGATGAAAGGAAAGATGTTGCCCATTGTCAACGCTTCTTTAAAACGCCTCTCTTGCTCTTTCACTGGATATTACAGGCTACTTAGGCTACACATGAAGGCCACTGATTATAACGATACCCTGTGACTGAGTTCTCTGGAGTAACATCTGTGTATCGCAGCAATGAATGCAGTCATCTTTATCACCGTTGCTTTGCGACAGCATCACTAAGTTGCGTTGACAGCGTCCCGCCTATCATTTAGCTCCTATCCAATCACGCCATAATTTTTTTTTTTTTAAATTCAAAATCTTGTTTCTCTGCTAAACTGTAAAAGGCAAGCATTCTGCTTCCTACAGATCTACACCTCAAATGACCCATACGGGCTACTTTGTGATGTAGGCCTACGTGACGATGTTTCAGCAGCAGCTTGACTATTTTCGGACATTTAGACTACAGCAAATGAAAGAAAGAATTTAGATCGGACATCGCTGTGACACGGCTCATGGAGGATCATCGTAGCCCATTCGGTAAGTTACTTTTGAAAATGAAAAGGGATCTCGTAACGATTGTGCGATGTTTGGGGCAGACCAGCCATCCTCTCTCTGCCTCAGCCCTTGCATGACACAGCACGTGATGGCAGCCGAAAACCACTTTACTTTTCGGTAAAATGATAAATTTGAAAATGAGCGGGAAGTCACTTTGAATGACATCACATCTTAGACGTAGATGTAACCATTTTATGCTCAAGTAGCCCATTTGTTCTGTTGATGTTATTGTTGTTATTTTGTGATGCTTTTTCAGCGCTGGACTCGGTATAGGATGGCACCCAAATGGAGGAAGACTGTGTTATGGTATTAATCACATTTAATGTAAGGTGGAGTTGTTGTTATTGCTGTTATTGTTTTCAAATAGCCCATATACTACCGATTTAAGATGAGATAGCCTAACTAAAGTCATTACAGCTTCAAGTAGGCTAGGTTATAAAATATGAATAGAATAATGGTGAGGGCGAAAAGCCCATTGTTGCCTCTGTGCGGTCTTCTGCACCCGCTGTCTTCTGCTCATCAGATCACAACAGTCAGGGCTGCGAGATGGTGAAGACCGCACGTGGGGGAAATAATTGCTGTCTTTACATTGTTTCCATATAATTATGATCTAAACTGATTTAAATGTAATAGAAATTGAGTATGCCAGCCACTCAGAGGTGGTAAAATGTGTTTTGCAGCTGGATCGCGTATCCAACATTACTCTTTATATTTATAAATCTAAAGAAATGGGATACTAATTCATTTGAATTTGGAGTGCAAACGCAGATCACAGGGTGAGATGGATTTATTGCCCCTCTGGATACTGATTGAGCACTAAAATCCTTATTCCACAAATACAATAATGCAAGCTCTGAAAGTGAAGTAGCCTATCATACACAATGTAAAATCCATGTATGCAAAGTATTGGATGAAGCTGGGTAAAAGTAAAAAAAAAAAAAATCCATAACCATCATACATGATTGTTTAGTCTGTTTACATTGGACATTGGGGAGAAGCTAAAACACATGATCATGTATGATTTATAATATATTCTAAACAATAATGTTTATATATATATATATATATATATATATATATATATATGGAGAGAGAGAGAGAGAGAGAGAGAGAGAGAAAGAAAGAGAGAGATATTCCAGTTCCTCACCAATAAATAATACAAAACTAATACAATCAACCATTTTACATAGGCTATATCCTACCCCCAAGGAAATCTTTTTTTAAAAGGCTACTTTAAAGTAGGCTTTTTTTAATATACTGTACTGTGCAGGTCAGGTCAGGTCCGTGTGGTGTGGGAGGGAGGTGCCTATGAGATATACTTGGTCGCATTTCCCTTCTGGATTACAGTATTGTTTCACACACCTTGGCTCTCTCTTTTTCTCTTTCTCTCTCTATTTTTCTAAAAGAATGGCCGACACACTCTGCAATGCCTCTGCCCAAGGAAATCTACCCAAAGTGTTGCTTTTGTTGCAAAGTGGAGCAGATGTAAATGGATTTAGCTCATACAACATGACTGCACTGCAGGTTAGTATAAACCACTTTCAAATTAGTTTGTGTCGAAGGGAACTTGGAAAAATAGAATTGTTCATGGTCATTTCTTTCTTTTCTTTTTTTACCATGAACTGTCCCTGTAGTGTTACAACAGTGGTTGTTTGACTTCCTGTGTGATGTATGCTACATCTTATAAGGTCTAATCATAGTTTAACTTCAAATATCCAGTAGATTTTATTTATCATTATACAAAATGAAAGTCAAAATTGATATAAATAGTTTTCAAAAAAGAAATCTGTGGACAGATGGCCGAGAGGAATTAGTAGGCCTACTTTGTGGCACATCTTATCTAAATATATTCAGTTAAATGCCACATCATTTACCAAAATCGTTTTGAAATTCATAGTTTTGCTATAATTAATTATTTAATTATTGTCAGATAATCATAAATGTATGATTACTATGAATACATCTGTGTTTTTATGGAACAATGAGATGTTGTTTTCTTACTAGCATTTTCACACTTTAATGTAGTTTTTCAGCATTTATGTGTACTTTACCATACAAAAGAAGTTATTCAGATTTAGTTATTCAAGTTACTCAAGCCCTATTCTATATTATAATAAAAGAAATGCATGCTACATTTGCGGGTCACTGGTAGAGTGGAAGAAAAGAGAAACAAAATGGTGGTGAAGGTGATGAGGAAAATGGAGCATGAGGGCCTGTAGTTACACAACATGCCTGTTCCTGCTTGGACTTTATACATGCCTAGATGTTTTTATCCAGTTTACCAGAAGGAATGTAGGCTACAGGCAAAAGTCAATAATAGTAATACTGATGGTACGAGAGTATAGTAAAATGTTGAATAATGTTATTAGTAATAATAATAATAATAACAATAATAATAATATTAATAGCGGTATCTTAACCAGGGTTGGGTCAGGGTATATAATTGAATATATAAAGATTCAAATGAATATGTAAATACTACCTTTGAAATCACCGGGAGAGTCCGGCACAGCCAGACTCTGGACAGTAATCTTAAATCATTCTTATACTGCTCATTTTAGCCTAACTTAATCACCTGTCACCAAATTTGTTTTGTAATAATAGCCGCCTGTAATATATATATATATAATATATATATATATATATATATATATATATATATATATATATATATATATATATATATATATATATATATATAATATATATTCATATAGTCATATTCACCTGTAAACTCTGTAAAACATTGTATATTATGTTAATGTTACACATCTGTAAAAATTCTATTATAGTACTATCCACCTGTATATTACATTCAGTACATATCCAGCTGTAAATCTGCTCACAATACTGTTATCATATTTTATATTCATAGGACAAACCCATCTGTAAAATTCTGTTCTAATTATTTCATTTCCATATTTTTTCACTTATGCACTTATGGAACCATTGTTATATCCTGCACTACTGTATGGCACTTTGGTGAGACCCAAAATGCAGTTCGTTGCCTTGTACCTGTACATGTGTAATGACAATAAAATTGAATCTAATCTAATCTAATCTAAAACTGAGATCAGCGCTCGTGTTCAAGTTTATGTTCAGATTTTTAACTGTCGTTTTGGTATACTGCTCTTAAACACAGTCGAAGAGGATTTGATTTGCTATTTTTTTATCTCAATTCTTATAATTTTGCTGCGGGTGATTTTCCTTTAGGGCTGGCTAAAGCCTCTTTTGGGGGGCGCCCAAACTTCCAGGAAAACCACTGTAAACAGTATCAGTTCACAGTGGAGTCTTTATAGCTTAAACACAACCTACCTACAAAGACACAAACTGAATCGAAATTGAGTATGATCGCCACTCAGGTGAAAGATTGTGTTTTGCAGCTGGATTGCCTATCTCCTATGATTTATAATGCGCATTTTATGCACCTCTAATTTCATATGCACCTCTAATTTTGTTTAAATGTTGAAAAAACTGCATCCTCCCTTGATCCGTGTTGGGCTATACAAGCCAAATTGTTAATAGGCCATTATTATTATTATTATTATTATTAATATCATTATTGTTATGTATTTTTCAGCTTCAGGCCTACTAGGCATATAGGCCATATATGTTTGGACAGGTTGTCACACTCATACGCTTACTTTTATTTCGCATCCCTCCCTGATCTGTTTGTTTTGTGTGCAGGTGGTGAAGCTGGGGAACGACGCCTTGGTCGGGGCTCTTCTCGAGGCAGGGTCCGACCCCAACGTACGCGAGCCATTCTGCGGTCTCACTGTGACGCACGACGCCGCACGCGAGGGATTCCTAGATTCTTTGCGCGTGCTGGTGAACCACGGGGCAGATTTAAACCTCGTGGATAAGAAAGGTAACCTCCCGCTGCACCTGGCCGCCAGGGAGGGCCACCTGAAGGTGGTCCAGCTGCTAATCGGACTTACCGCGAACCCCCAAGCCCCCAACGGCGATGGGCGCACAGCCGGGCAGCTCGCGCACCTCCACGGGAAGGTGGCCACTGCCCAATACATCGAGGACTATTGTAGCGCACGTGAGTGATCATTCTAAGTTATCTTTATGTCTTTCAATAAAAAAGCTTACTACCCACAAATCCAAGTCTTTCTTTTCAACGTATTTTTTTTATTTATTCTTTAACATGCTACAGAAAAGTTGCATGGCATCTTTATAAATGCTGAATAGGCTACAGCCACCTAATAGGCTATAAGTTGTGGACTTTTTGGGGGTATGGACTGCTATGTAATACTTTTTCGTAACACAAATACTTTTTCCGTCACAAAAAAAGGCCGCTGGAGAAAACTGAATACAACGTGTCTGTATTTAAGCCTTTAGAGAGCTGCTTTTGTTGCTGGTGCATATTGGCCATTACAAGTGAATATAGAAGTAAAACAAAACGAACAGATATAGGCCGAGATTTCATTTAGATGTATAGGCCTGCTTCATGGCCTTAACCAATTGTTTGGGTCAAATACTGCATCTCTCACCGACAACGCTATTAGTGTTGGCTTATATTAGTTGTATTGAGTTTAAATTAGAAGTATAATGAGGAAAATAGGTCAACATCAGTAGCCTAACAGGGAGAATACATAATACATAATGGAAAGACAACAAGGTCCATGGTGCTCAGGAAGTCCAGTCAGAGGATTGAAGGTGGTATTTGGGGTCGGGAATTCAATTAAGTATGGAAAAGTGAAATCCAAGGCACTCTTCTTTTAAAATTATTTTAAAAGCTTTTATTGTACTGGCTATTTCATAATAGAAAATGTAAAAGACAAACGTAAGCAACCCACACATAGCAGCACTAACAGCTTTCAGAAGGCCTTTGTTCCTTGGTGCCTTTGACTTCCTCTTTTTCTATACATAACACATCATGTTTGGGCCCATTTTAGGTGTTCAACGGATTTTCACAATTTCAATGTGGTTACCAGGTTGATTCATTTGTCATTTTACAACACAGGGTTGCACAGTGACATGTAAGTTGACATGTAAGTTGTATATCTTTCACACTATACACATATCAAACATATTATCACAATAATATTATGAGATATTTAAATTGGAATAGAAGAAAACAAAAAACAATAGTTACATAATATAACCTACCTCTATACCTTTGGTTTGTAGTGGGAATGAGGGTAGTGCAAAAGTGTAAATGTAAAACCTTACATCCTCGTTTTGTTTTTGTTTTAATCTAAATTTAAATAACTTAACAATGAGCTTTTAACGCTTTGTTTAAGAATAATGTTGCGCACCATGTTTTCAGTCTGACTTTGAATTCTGTAATATCATTATGCTTGACAGTCCATTTATGTTCTTATAGTGCCACAATGAAAGGATGTTATTAAATCCAATGAATCATTTAGGTATGAAAGTGCGGTTATGGTCCTGCTTTCATGTTTTGTGTTCTTGATTCATAAAAGTTATTGATCTTGCTACACTAGTTTCAAAAGACGAAGAATATCAGTGTAGTCACAACTTCATTTCAACTGCCGAAAAACAGAACTGCTGCTGGCTGCATATCATGCGTAAAAGGCTTTAGCCTCGACTCAACAACCAACGGAAATGAAAGTGAAAGACGTTTTGATGAGCTTGCCAACTCACGTTGTATCATGTATTTTTCTCCGTATTGTGTCATATTATAAATACCCCGAACCAGCACCGGCAGACACCGCCTACCAAGTGAATTGTTTGTTTTTTGTAAATTACAATGTGGTCTACCTATTCTGTCTGTAAAGGGTCTTGAGATAATTCTTGATATGAATTGTTACTTGGACTATCAATAAAATTGAATTGAGTTCACAAGGACTTACCAGTTTGGAGACAAAACGCTACATAAAGTTCAATTCAACCATTAAATGTTTAAGGCAGGTTACAGGTTAGGTTATGTCTGGTATGGTTATGAAGCGCAATTGCAGATCTTATAAATCTGAGTCAATGTAATGTGCCCGTGTGTGTGTGTGTGTGTGTGTGTGTGTGTGTGTGTGTGTGTGTGTGTGTGTGTGTGTGTGTGTGTGTGTGTGTGTGTGTGTGTGTGTGTGTGTGTGTGTGTTCCAGATGCCTGCTGAACCTGTTATAATGGGTGGAGATTTTTTTCTGCTTGCATTCACAATGTGACGGTAGTCCTACAACCCAAGGCTGTGCATGTGTTATTTATTTGGCCGTTTGTTTCATTTTATTCACATATGTGTTTGTTATTTTTGAATCGTGGTACAATTTAACCGCAAAGAACATACTAAATTAGGGGTGTAATTCTACTTTTTCAAAAAAATAATTTATTAAAGCTCAATGTGAGAATATTTGTAGGCCCTACTGGTCTATTTAAATCCAATGGCATTAAATAAGGTCCTAATGTTCTGATTAGCTAAATCCATTTAATTAATTACAGGTTTAAATATGTCGAGTAATTTTGCAGCCATAATGCCCAGCTTTTATCATTTTGTGTTTGACTGCTCGTTAAACATTCAGAAATAGCTCAGACATACAGTGTATATCATATAGGCCTGGGCTACCCCAGAACTACATGCCCTAATGGCTATAAACTAGAACCTCTTTTATTTGTTAACGTGTCAATCTAACATCATGTGCTTGATCTTTCAAAAAATGACGGATAATAAAGGCTATCATAAAGAATAATATTTATTTTATTGTGCTGTCTTTCATTTAGGCTACACTACTCCTCTCTGTATGGCTCATGTGCGTGCACGCGCATCTCTGCCTGCCTGCCTCCCACTGTTGTCAATGAACTGCTACGAAGTAAATAAGCAGCAGCACACTGTTAATACATTGCGGTGTAGTATAAGTGCACTGCACATTAATACACTTAGTGAAGTTAGTCGGCTGTCCTTTGAAGCGAAGTGTGGACCTTTGCTACACGGAGGCCGCGATTTCGTTTTCAGTTTTCCTCTAAATGTCTCCACAGGCACACAGTCCTCGACATTTTTGTTGTGACTGGGATCATTTTGATCTTCCTGTCTGAGTACGAAGGAAAAACAAGACGCTGAGTAGCGATACGTTATCATTTTACAGGAGCTTTGGCTGCCTCTCGCCCCCTGTCATCACCTCTTCTACACATTAGCAACTTTCGCAGCGTTGCCTAGGTGACACCGAGTGACCCGGGACTGATGAAATGTGTCAACATATGTGTTACAAGCTCCTTGTGTGAGTTTCTTCGGTGAAAAGGCTTGGATGGGCAGGAGGGCAGGAGGGCAGGATATTTGAATAATTAACCAGAAAGAAAAAAAAAAGAAAAAAAGGAGGAGGAGTCAACCATATATGAGGTTTGCCTGTAGGCCCACAGAGTTTGGATTGGCTGGACACACTGTGAGCAATCCGTCAAAAAGCACTCTTTCCATTCTGTGTTTTAATGCACAGCTGGGGTTCAATAGCTATAATATAGGGCTTGCCTTTTGAAAAATCACATTTTGTCCATGACTTGTGAAAAATAGCCTACATTCACAACAGGTTCATTTTTGATTTTAGTTCCATGGATCTGTGTGCCATAGTAAAAAAATAAATAAACGTATTATATGATGTTTATAGCTCATATTGTATTTCTATATTATTGCACTTATTTACTATTGCGTTAATGTCACGTAGTGTTTATGTTTGCATACTGATAAATAAACAAACTAATTGTTTTTTTTCTCTCTCACAGACTAAAGGAAGAGGAGGATGAAGATCAAACCCTGTGATGATTCTGCTTTTCTGCTCATGTATTTTTGCTGACACTTTAATATTTTATTTGAGCCTTTACTGATTTATATATGGTTCATAATTATTTTTGGTTGTAATATTTTTTGGATTCTGTTATCAATTTGCCACCTTCATATATTCTCATAAAGCTATTGTATTTTGTCTATAGCATCAAACGTACACACAAAGCCACAGACAGTTACATGTATTCAAAAGTAGATTTATGTGCGAGAAGACATTCAGGAAGTTTTATGAAGAGATTTATGAGTTTTTTTGTGTTGAGTAAAAAATAAAACCTGAGCTAGTTGGAAAAAGTCTCAACTCTCCGCTCCACACTTCAAAAAGTTGGAAAGAATAAAAATGTCAAAAATTCACCAGTGTCAAGCATCTATTCTTTTATACAGGCCACTAAGCATTTCTGAAAAATCATGCTGTAATAATAGATGAGGTATAAAAAACAAATAAGTAAAACCAGCAATAGGTGGTAATAACATAAACAGAGTGTGTCAGCAACTATGGGGGCTGAGACAGACTGATTCAGTGCAGTTATACCTCTAGGGAAAAGCCATTTCTCAGTCTGGAGGTGAGGGTGTAGATGGAAGGAGTTCAAAGTAACTGATGGATAATATTACACCTGCTAGACTTCTGAGCTCCAAGAAGAGCAGAAGGAAAATAGTGATGAATGGTGAGCCATATTGATCTAAGGTGTGACATTTAGGGAGGATCCCATATTTTACATATTTAAATAACTTGGGAAGTACAGTATTTGTAAGAATGTGAATCTAGCCTAAATATGATCAAATAATCAAAAGTGGGATTTGGTAGAGAAGTGAGGCAGGTGTCTGCCCTACAACATGGTGTTATCTAAATAGGCAGACAATAATTAAGTGATTAAGGGATCGGGTGAGGAATGAGTAGAAAAATGTTTTTGAACTCATCAAAGCCTTGAAGCTTTTGTTATGGTGAGAGAGGTTTTGCCAAGTAAAGTCAGAGAGATAAATTACATATTTATTTATTATTTACAGAGTCAAGAAGTTCTATTAGCTGTAAGAAAACTCAATTTTTGTCTTTCTAGTGTGCGGAGAGGAAATAAACCACACCCAGTGGCAGTTATTTTCAGTTGCAATGTCTATTTATTACTTGCCTGTACATGTATATGTATGCTTACAAACAAGGAAAGGTCTAACAAGCAGTCATACACAAACATACAGCACCCTATTCCCATCTGAGCAAACCTTAATGTTCAATCCTGAATTTAAAAGCAGAAAATCCACCCTAAATCAGTACCCATTTATCATTCCTGTAAAAAAGGTGGACATTTTTAGATTTCTCCCGAGAGTCAAAGACAGAGCCAAAGCGCTTTCTGGCTCGTGAATAAGAAACATTTGTGCAGCTGTTAATTGTTAGCGAATGACAGACACTAAGGAGTCATTTCCGGGGATATGAGCACATTTCTAACTCAGAACTAATGTTGCTGGAAATCTATTCATGTGCAAGAACTCAAACGTGTCAAATTTGCCACAGAGCATAAATGAAGCAGCTCCACAAAGTGCCACTCTAATACACAAACATGTAGCTTTGGAAGAGAGCTGGTCTTCATATTAATCATTATGTGGTTTCTTTTTTTATTTGGTCTAACTGTTCCTTTGATTACTGACGTGGCTTAAAGGGGAACTAGCCCATTTTGAAAATTCATACGTGTTATTCTTATGGTCTAAGACAGCCCAAAAATATTAGTAAACAGTAACAACTCTCTCCCAAATCCAAAAACTAGTGTTAAAACTCAAATTTGTGATGTCATAAAAGACTGCTCCATAGACAATGAAATGGGATAGATGTTTGAGGTGACACTGAGAGCACATGGATTCATTTTCTGTTCAGAACTGAGAACACTATAGAATAAAGCTTGTTAGGGTATCAAAAAGAAAACAAGCATTTGTTGTCTATGAAGCAGGTCCAGACTTTATACCTGAAGTTTGAGACTTACTTCTCTGGTTTCTGGCTATGAGAGAGAGTAGCTCATGTTCACAAACATTTACCATTGAAATAACATATTCTTCATATTCTTAAAAGGTGTACTAAGCAGCATTTTGCTAAAAAGAAAAGTGTACTCATACAAAAGTATTCCCTTTGGAGACCCTGTTTGTATTTTCTTCTTATTCTTCTGTGTTTGGAACTTTTCCAGGCATCAACCATAGTCTTTGGGCTCCACGTACAGAAGCAGTCAAAAGTTTGGACACACTTTCTCATTAATGCAAATGTCCAAACTTGTTTGTCCAAACTGTGTATTAATGCGGCTTTGCGTCTGTTTGACCACCCAACACAAACACACACAGCAACAGGATGAAGCTCGGCAGATAAGCAGTGTAGCCAGACCATATTCCGGCGCTGACACAGCACTGGGGAGATAGGTAAGTCTGGCTGTGCAGACTATGTGTTAAAAAACACCAACCAACAATTGCTGCTTATGCTACCTTAAATTTAAATGGTGTTCCTCTTTAAGTTGATTATTAAGATTGAGATGGAACAAAGGAAAAACTTCCAAAAGGCTTTTGTACGTGAAACGGTTGTCCAAAAGTACCGCAGTACAGATGGAAGTGGTAGCAACATGGCATGTGCAACGACAGCTCTACAGCAGCATTCACAGTCTAAACTGTCCCTGTATCACCTCCCCGCCCTCTTTTCTTGAAGTTAAATGGACGCCACTGCTCCACATTTTAGCAGGACCTTACTGACGGAGGGCAATGTAGAGTTACATAGATTACCATACTGTGCAAAAACTAAGGTGCCAACTCCACCCCCCAAACTTTCTCAAACATACACAAAAGGCCATAAAACCTAATAAAACACGCAGGTACAAACACACACGCACACGCACACACAGACCACTAAAGGCATGTTATCAAACTGTGTTGGATCTGTATCATGCATGTATGCAGGGGAAGCTTACCATTTCCTGCATAATTCAAAGTGTTGCCGACTGACCTGCGTCCCAGAGTTAGCAGGGAGAAGGAAAGTATAACTGAACAATTAATATTTCTTTGTGCTTTAACAGTAACCTGGGGGACTTGGGCAATAGACATTTAAAAATAAAGCGAGGATTTTCATTTAGATTGAGGCCTCAAAGTGATTGAAAATTAAAAAAAAAAATGGATAGAATCCTAACCTTTCTAAACTAGGAACACATAGTCAGCGATGTATAATGGCTGATTCTGACCACATTAGGTAAATGACCATCTTCAGTTTTTTACTGACACACAACTCATAACCACCTTTTCCATCACTAGTGTCCTGATGGTAACGCCTGCCGGCATTAACTGTTGTGTTTACTTAATGGTCTGGTTTTATGTTTGCCAAAGGACAGGATGCTAAATGAAGCGATACCTAACATTTGCAAACACATTAAATGAGCCCAATCCTTGTGTATGTTTTTAATTCTGTCCTTAAAATTACATACTTCACTTTTACATAATTACTAAATGCATATGGTCAACTTTTGTCATAAGTCTAAAATAAGAAGTGCAAATAACTACTGATTTGTATCAATGGTTTGTTAACTGGTCTAGCAGTGCTTTGTCCAATAATCTGAGCTCTCACTGTGACTGAGAAAGTCATGAGGGGTCGATAGCTTGACAGCAACAGTCGACCAGCTATCTATCACATTAGTGACAAAAACACATACTGTATTGTACCTTTATCATATCTGTGTTATACTGGTTCAACAAAGCCCTTATGCTGACTGACAAAACAAACACAGAACAAATTTCACAAAGCTACGGGTCGATCAATCAATCCTACGACCAATCTTATTTTTCTGATAAAAGATCTATACAGACAGACAACTACGGGCCTGGGTGCCGTGGTCCAGTGAAGGCCTGTGGTGTGTCTGAAGAATATATCTGATGTCCGTAGTCTGATGTGCAGTTCTAGCAGTCTTTAAATTACATATCTGCATCGGTAGCAGTTTTTGCAGCAGATATGACTCTGCAACAGTGTGTGTAGAGTCATACTTGGAGACATGTCAAAGCATCTGGTAGATCTTTTGAAGGGTGTTTCTTTCCTCTTGTCCTGCAGTGTGACAGTACAGCAATCAGGCTTCAGCAGTCCATCAGTCTGCAGCCTTATGATGGTGGTCACATTGCCTTCCTCCTGCAAGGTGTGAACGGCTGTTTGTGTATTCACGCATATAAAAAGCAAATCCTGGAAGTGTTATAATCATATCAGCTAACCATAATCCCCTCCCCTTGACTTCCCTTTACACTTGTATCCTCATAACCCCCATTGTCTGTACCGGTCTTTTACTTCTCTCCACGATCCAGCTCCTTCCTGCTCGTCCTTAACAGTAACACTCTGTTCATTCCTTTAATCCTGTCCAGCAGGCTAACCGGGTAACTTGTGCATGTGTGTGTGTGTGTGTGTGTGTGTGTGTGTGTGTGTGTGTGTGTGTGTGTGTGTGTGTGGTTGTGGGTGTGGGTGTGCGTGCGCGCACATGTGCATTAGTTGGTCTCGTAGGAAGAAAGCAGCGCGGCGTCCACAGGCTCCATGCAGGAGGGGCAGGTGAAGGATCTCATCAGCCAGTCGTCTATACAGTCCATGTGATAGATGTGCATGCAGGGCAGGAACCGAATGGGGTCTCCGTACACAAAGTCCATCATACAGATGACGCACCTGTGTAGGTAAACACAGGTATATTTTGTTAGGGATTGGATTAGGACAGCACAGAATTGCAGAAAAAAATGGAAGTTCAATGAAAAAAGACATAATTTTGCCACTTGACACTACATTGACTTAAATGACTTGCAGTGCGTTATTCGATTTAAAAATATAAGTACAGTAGGTAGAGTAGTTTTAACTATTCATATGCATTTATTGATATGCAAAAGTACTCCACTGGTTTTAACTGTTACCATTTGAAAACAATGTTTTAAACATGCATTAGACTATAAAACATTTTTTATAGTTTAACACACACACACACACACACACACACACACACACACACACACACACACACACACCTTTTACAGCAATGTGAACACTGTAAAATGTCACGACAATGTATGTACAATGTACCATCCATCTTTGTATTACAGCAGTGCATGCACACTAATTATGACAAACTAAGTTCTCACGGCAACATTTGAATTTATTTGCATGTGACAACAGTCACTTTTCTCATGTCTCTCACGACAAAACCTCAGTAAACTTCAGCTCATTCAAAACGCCACAGCCAGACTCATAACCAGGTCCAACAGGAGAGAACACATAACACCATAAAATCACTCCATTGGCTCCCAGACCGTTTAAAGGAACACGTCGACTTTTTGAGGCTTTAGCTCATTCACCGTATCCCCCAGAGTTAGATAAATCCATACATAACCTTCCCATCTCAGTGCGTGTTGTAACTCTGTCTGACGCACCCACCGCTAGCCTAGCTCACCATAGAGCCGGCTCCAACTAGCCTACTGCTCCCAATAAGTGACAAAATAATGCCAACATTTTCCAATTTACATGTTGTGATTTGTATAGCCACAGTGTGTGTTCTGGTGTGTGGAGAACAGTTCCCAGTATGTATACAGTTAGAAGACGGCTGTGTCTCATGTGACCTTATTTGTAAACTCTGTGACTAGACAAATCACAACATGTAAATAGGAAAATGTTGGCATTATTTTGTCACTTATTGGGAGCAGTAGGCTAGGTGGAACCAGTTACCTCCAGGATCTGTGGTGAGCTAATAAAGGCATTATTATAATTATTATTTGGATAATATTATTCCAGAAACTTTACATTTTAATCCTGTTCTCAAACAGTGAATATAGATCATTCTATTTAAAGCGTTTCTAAAGACCTGCAAACACCCTGCAGTGAAGCAGTGTCTCTCCCAACTGTGTTACTGTGTGTCACTCCCGCTGCTGAGTCTGACCGCCCAGCGTTTCTACTCACTCTCTGATCTTCTTCTCAGAGCCATCCCGCCCCGGGTCGTACACGCCCTTCGGGAGGTGTTGGATGAGTCCGATTCGCTGTGCGATGCGAACCTGCTCCTCCTCTGTCAGCTGAGTGGCCAGTCGTGCTTGGCTGGGTGTTGGGTGGTAGATAGGCACATGGATCTGCTCCTGCAAACAGAGAGAGAAGAGCACATAAAAAAGTATTACTAAACTGTCTTTTGATTTACAGAGAAGTCACTATTACTTACCACTTTATGCAGACACCTCCCTAGCAAACTTATTTCTATTTTTCTGCTGCTCTCACACTGCAGCTAAAGGAAAGTCATAGTCAAGGGTACAGAGTTAGTTGGAGGTCTGGTTTACAGCAGGAAATGGAATATGAGAGGGCTTTGTAGATACCCTGCAGTACGACTAACAAAGTTTTCTAGTTTCATGAATCTCTCTCTACCTTTAATTCTACCATTGTGAGATGCTATTCTAAGAAAAGCAGAAGATGTTGTTCTTGTTATTACTTTCGGTGGAAGTCAAGTCGGGTAGCACAGATGAACAAGCTTATGAAACTTTCTTTAAATTATGTCACAAATGCGCACTATGAACTGGGACAAAAGTGTTTATTTTAATAGGGAGAGATGGAATAATGTCACCACCTGCCAGTAAATACTAGTAAGCCTTAGTATGGAAATCCCTCACTCTGAAGGGCATTTTACTAACTTTCACTACACAATGAAGGTACTCAGCTGATTGTTGATGAGTCACCCAATGTAACGCACATTCTTTGTTTTAATATGCAATTATTATCCCTCTGAAAAGGAAGGCCGGTAGGACTGAAACTAGCACAATAACTATTGTCAATAACTGATGTAATCAATGACTGATCACAAGCCAACAATGTTTCTGGGCATGTTGTGGGATGATCACCGGCAGTAGGTGGTAGTGTTTCCACATGGCCTGTGCAAACAGCTGCTGCAGCAGACAGCTTCACAGCTGACTTGGCTGGAGATAAATGTGTTCCATCTGGTGCATAAAAAATAGAAATATCTAACTGGTTAGCTTAATTGTAGGTGTCATAAAGACCAGATTTATGAAATGGGATTGATAAAACAATTTCACTTGATTTAGATAGAAAAACCACTGAAGTCACTTCTTATAGCAGGAAAATATCAAATATTCAAAATGTGGAAACTTGACTGCACTCATTTTTAAAGCAGCCAAACCCCCCCTGTCCCTCTACACTACGTCTTCAGATTGACACAACAAGAAACTGAACATGAAAAGTGTCAAGATGATAGTCTTTCATTATGTCTGTCATCAATCTTTCATATTGGTGCACTAAACCACATAAGAAGTTTAAAGTGTAGGCTAATGAAAGTAACATCAAATCAAAATGACAAACAGGGGTTGCAGTATCAGACCGTAATGAGTCAATTGAACAAAAAATTGACAAAGTCCTATAACCACGCCCCCGAACCACCAAAAGGACCATAAAAGCTAAACTAACATGCTTTACTTTTCTGTAAAAAACACATAAACAAAACATTGACTTACATGGACTGAGAACAAAATGGTAGTAATAGAACAAACTGATTTACAGTTGTATCTGTTCTGTCTATTGTGGTCCTCCATTACATCCTTGTATTTGATTAATTTGAACTGTAGAAAACAATTACATAAATTCAGGGGAGAATAGGCATATATATATATATTTTTTTTTGTGTTCTTTTTCTTTCTGTATTGTGCACTACCTATGTCTGTATCTTCCTCCCTTCTAAACAACTTGCGATTTACTCAACTCTCTCACGTTGTGGTCTATGACTGTGCATCTTCCTTCCTTCCCTTCCTCCCTCTAGCCTTGTACGTTCTTATAGACTCACTACACACTTCTTTGTGGTGTGGTTAATAGTTCCTCGTCTCCCTAAGTGAGCCCAAAGCCTCAGCACACTGACTCTCTTTTGATACAAGCCCCAAACACTTGAATGAATGCAACTGGAGATAAGACAGGCCTTAGCAGGGGAGAAATCAATCTGCAGCCTTTAATAAACATGCATGGCTGTGTTGCTGATCTGCCTGCATAAAATAGCAGGTAAAGTAACTACTGTGCTAAATATTGGTGTTCCACTTAAGGCGATCTCCTTTTCGTTCTTTCTTTTTGGGTGAAAGGTAGTAGACAGGGTTTATACGTTAATTCCAAGATGAGCAACAAAATAAAAAGGAGGATGAAGGGTTACATCTTCATGCCTAACTTGACATGCTTTACATTTACATGCCTGAACACTTTGGTTAAATAATATATTCCTGTTGGCTGATTTGTAATACAATGTGTCATGTTAGCACAAAAACATTGTTCACTAAAGCAACACGTTTGTTAATTCCAGCTGGTTATTTTGTGCATTCACACTAAAACAGCAAGCTGTTCCTATTTAAATCTGTACACATTTTGATGCAAAGCTTCCAGTTTATTTTACCAATGACTGGTGATTTCTTTTATTCTTATTTAACTGTTGCTCAGATGTATCTTTGTCTCTTAAAATTGTCAGTCTGGTTGAACCTTTGTGCAGCATCTATGTCTTTTGCAAACCCTCTATACAAAATAAGAACTACTTTCTACAACCTAAAAGCATTAAAGACCATTTAAAAACATAGAGTAGTCCTCTCAGCCATCTAACGGTACCCAATCACGCTTTTGTGGCAGGTGATTCCAAACCTTTTAACAGTATTGTCTCATTTTAATTCTTAAAAAGCTTTCTTTCTTTAAAAAAAAAAAAGGGTTTTCAGAAAATTCAGAACAATGACCAAGCCAGCTGTCGGCCTCTAAGCACCTCAGCATTTCATGCTATGACTTTAGTAGTTTAGGCTATCTGCTGCTCCCCTGACAGCCACTGCTGAAAAAAGAGACGGCAGCCAGGCAGCAACAGTAAAAGCTACGGACAGGGCCTCAGAGGGGGGCAGCAGCTGGGCTCTGTTTGTGTTCGGGTGGTTGACTGTGTAGTGGTCAGCAGTGTAATTGTTGTCATCTGCCTCTCCTTTCCTTCATACATGGCGTGTCAGCTGGGTTGTGACAACTGTTCATTCTGTGACCTCAGGTTGACCAAAGGGACAACAATCACAGAAATGGAGAGTGAGACAGAGGGAGTAGGCGAGGGTGAAAGGGGGGGCTAAGCGGGGAGCCAAAGTACGGACCTTGGTTTCCTCTGCCAAGCATGCTGTTGGCTGCTGAGCCGGGCACAGCAGCAGTAACTGTCAGCCTGCCAGGCGCAGACTGCTAATAGTGAAGGGGAGGAAGGTAAAGATTGTAGGAAACAAGGAATGAGAGCAGATGCACACTGAAAGTGAAAACGATAGATGGAAAGGGGAGGTATTTAGGCCTAGCGCTTCCATTTTCAGTTCAGAAAAAAAACAGTGGGAGGGAAAATGAAAGCTAGAGGCACTGTCAGCCCACAAGTTCAATAACAGGCAACAGCTTCAGTTTCAAGAGCACACGGGGAAATGGGTTAGAACCACACAAGCCCCTTTCACTTCAACATCACTGGTTCAATTATCTAGGCATGGTGCTGGTATTGGACATCTCCTATATTGATATAATCCATAATGTCACTACATTAAATTACTGTTCTAGAAAGTGTTTCTACTCATTGAAGATCATTAATGTGTTGGAGTTTGATGGCAGAGGAGTTGTGAATACCCTCAGAAGCTGACAAGTTGGTGGATTTTGAAACTTTTTAATTAAATGTCTCCCCAACGGGACTAAAAGGGATAGATGTTGGGTGGAATATCACTAAAAGCATGCCTTTAAAAAAGAAAACACAGTGACCATTTCCTCCTGTGCTTCCAGAGATAGCATCACCTTGATGGCTACATAAAACTGCATTATGAAAAAACATATACCATTACATGATTTTGTATTTGTGAATATCATTGCTTTATTCCCACTCAAGCCATGATGTAACATTTACAAAATTGGTCAGATGGCAGAGTGCTACAGTGGAAATGTATATGTGGATGTGGGAAATGGGTTGCAGAAAAGCATATGACTGGGCAAAATTCCTTTTTAAACATGTTTTTAAACATGTTATAAGAACAATATAATGACAAGATATTACAAATACAAAAATGAATTTTGTCTGCAAATCTTCCAAACCTTCATCACATCAGTACAGAAAATCTCTACTTGGCAAATGTGGCTGCATCTTTTGTGCAAGCCAAGTGTCCATATGCACTTAAAAGGGAAGAAACCTGAAGCATTAGCAGGTTCTGAAATCTTAGCCCTCGTTCTAGAGACTGCAGGGTAACCAAATCTTTAAACAAGACTTGCAGACATCTGCGCACAATACAGGCAAGCATGTGCTCATTTGATCACACAGACATGTACACAGGTGACAATGACAACAATGGGAGGAGGAGAAGAATGGGTATTAGCATCACAGGATGTGTTTGTTGTTGTGATAATGGGACAGGCTGACGGGGTGACAATAAAATGCGTTTATTGCATTTTCTTCATCAGCTTGGATATTGGAGCCTTGATACAGGAAACGGGTATCAAAGCGCCCATATTATGCTCATTTTTAGGTTCAAAGTATCCCTAAAGTTTAAGTATCAGGGGAGTCTGTACCACATTATATAGACCTATAACAGCCTTTCACTTATGCCACTGTAATGTAATGACTAAAACTACCTTGACCTTTTTGATTATATGAGCCAACTGTCATTTGACGGAAAAAGAGAACTTAAATATGAGACGGAGTCATGAAGGGACAAAAGAGTTATTTTAGTCCTCGTCGTTGTGGAGCATGCTCAGAAACAGCAACCCTATGTGGCTGTGTGCCAGCCAAAGCTCACAGTCTATGTCACTGACTTGCAGTACAATGTCTTGTTTGTCAGCAGCACTGCCTCCCCCACGTCGTCCCCTTACGTTTCTTTTACCATATGAGGTCAAGAGGTAGGTAATCTGGGCTCTCTGGTGGGGTGCATTGTTGCCTTACAAGGCTAAAAACCAACACTACCTTATTTAAGTGACGTAGTCATGCCTGTGGTGAAGTCAGTGGCACTTAAGTTGAACTCATCTGACACATTACTGTTATCTGAACCCAGTAAGGTGGTCACGCTCTTTTCCTGCCTTCCCTGATTGTAGCATTATAACAACGCCCATTTGGATGGAGACACCTGCAGACCACAGTAGCTAAAGTTTCAAAATGTGAGGATTTTTAGCACATCGACAATGTAGGTTGGGACATTTTTTTCAAACTTTTCAAAATATTATGAAGACGCCTTATTGGCAATAAAAGAGGTGTTTCTTTTACTAATGTTGTTGAAAAATAATTAATAAACAGAACCAAAACAGATGTGCTCAAATTGACCCAGAGCCTACTGATGGTGCTTCAGTTCATTTGGTTGTTAATCATGGCTGCTTTTTTTCGACCTGGTCCAGTTGTGTTAACATTGACTTAGTATACAAACAATGAGTTGTAAATATGTAGTAGTATCAGGTCATGCTGCACGTCACTGAACCTTTCAGTAAACTTCAAGAGGCGTTCCAGTCGACATTTCCGTTGATTCACGTTCAACTAGAACACAGAAAGTGTGTGGTCAATATGTTACGTGCTGACGCGCATTCATGTTACCATGGTTACCAAATATTAATACACACTTATACAAATGAC
>NC_045741.1:22269852-22286296 GCF_008692095.1 Etheostoma spectabile | reverse complement strand
TAATTTCCTTCACAGCTAGAAGGTGGATTTAATAGTACTTAAAGTTTTTGATTCATGGCAAAAGTCTGCTTGAAATCTGAAAAGCCTACTTTTCAGGCAGTTCTTCCATCCCCCATGTGTTTCCTCATCTCTACTTCAGCTTTGATAACTAATTATAAACTTCTAGTGCAAACTTTTTTTTTCCTCCTCATTTCTTCTGACCAAGCTGGCTGAGCTCAAACCAAACTGCTGACTGCAAGCCCTTTCATCTTGAGGGCAAGGCAGGTGGTTGACAGTCTGTGCTCTTCAATTGTGCGTGTATCCCCTACAGTCAGTGGCATGCACCCTGGTCGACTGAACCATCCGAAATGATTTGGCCTGGTCTTTGAGCAGAGCAGCAGCGCTTATTTGACATGTTTTAAATTATTTCTTTCTCCCTAGGCCTCTTGTTCACACAGAAGTGAGAGAAACAGTGGAAAATGGAAGACCAGCTCCAAAGTTACAAAGCTAGAAAGTTCAGCTACATGCAAACACACAAAAACCTCAGTGACTCTTTTAAAGTCTTGTAAAGTCCTGTGACTGCTCCCATCTCTGAGGATTACAAGATAGACAGGGGCATTAAGAGCCATACCAGGGGGCCAACACACACACACACATATAAATTCTCATCCTCTCAAATGAAAACACACAGGGGTGCCTTATCTCTCTTAGCCCAGTCTCACATAGCCACTTAGACTAGAAGTTGTGTCACCAGCTGCTTTCCAAATCATCACGCAACACATAACACATCTTAAGCACATTCTGTCCACAATGGGAGACAGGGCTTTCCAGGCAGTCGCCCCTCGGTTCTGGAACGCCCTCCCAGAGTCCCTGAGGCCCAACAAACTGTGAGATTTTTAAGAAGGCCTAAAGACACTATTATTTAAAAGGCCTTTTAAACAGTCACTGTTTAATTTTAGTTCTATGGTGTTTTATTATTGCTTGTAAATTGTATAGTACTCCGGAAACTGTTTTTTAACTCCCTATTAACTGTAGCCCTTTGAGATTTCCTGTGAAATGTAAAGGGCATTATAAATAAAATTTATATATTATATATAAAGCAACACACTCACTCAGTAAGCGCGCGCGCCCCCACCACCACCACACACACACACCACACACACACACACACACACACACACACACACACAACACACACACACACACACACACACCACACCACACACACACACACACACACACACAAACACACAACACACACACACACACACACACACACACACACACACACACGCAGCCTTTAGAATATTAGGAGCACAAACAGACCGCACCTCCCTCAGCTTCGTAGTCTCCCGAGTTGATACAAAAAACTCTCTACACCACAGCACACTTTGAAACATTTTTGACAAGTCATTACATGGCCCACTAGCCTAAGTGGTTGGCTCAGAGCTGATCTCATCCATTTAGCTTTCAACATCCACCCTTCCATCCTTCCTTTGTGTATGCAGACCATAACTTCATGGACTGCAATTTTCTGATATTAAGCTAATTAGTTTATGCTGTGGTCTGCTGGAGAGGTGCAGCTCAGACAGGGACAGGAGCAGACTCAACAGAGAGTAGAGTGAGCTCTGTCCTGGACTGTCCTCTGGACTCTATAGAGAAAGTGGGGGAGAGAAGGACGTTAGCCAAGCTGACATCCATCATGGAAACACCTCAATGTGGGGTCCCTGAGCAGCTCCTTCAGCAGCAGACTGATACACCCACGGTGTAAGGAGAGGTACCGCAGGTCGTTCATCCCAGCCGCTGTCAGACTCTACAACACCTGCACCACCTGATAATGTTGTAGTTTCTGTTTCAATTACCCACCAAATATTATCTGTATTTCTATTTTCCCTTTACGAGTACTTACCTTTTCAATATAATTTATATTATGGTTAAACTTCAATATAATTTATATTATGGTTACTTACTTTTGCTATATTATTTAATTACATATTCAATTTAATTTCATGTCACTTCCTTATCAATTTTTTTCGTACTATGGCACCTCCCTTTACTTTATAATACCTTTTATATAATGCCACTTTAGATTCATTTAGTACTTTTTGCACATTGTCTGTTGTTTGCCTGTTTGTTTGTTTTTTGCTTGTTTGTTTTTATTGTGGAAAAACTGCTGCTGTAACAAGTGAATTTCCCCATTGTGGGATGACTAAAGTATTATCTATTCTAATCTCAAACAAGGTTGTGACGAGTTTTAAACAGTGGCAGCCTCTGTAGGGGGCAGACTCAGCTCCAGTTGCTGTAATTCACCCTCCTCTGACTGCGCATTCCGAGAAAACATGGTCTGATCGGCTTCAACGTGACAGACAAACTCAAGTAGCAGCAGAACTTTGTAACCCTCAGGGTTAATGTGTGATGAGTGTGATGCAGTTCAACTATTTTAATGGCGGTCGTGCATTGTGTTTTGATGATATTCACTTCATTGAAATTTACCGCTCCCCAATGCACTTCTTCAATTAGTCAACAACGTGATCAGTTGCCTGTTTTACATATAAGCCTGAAGTGCTGCTCCTGGTTAACCTGTTGTTGCTGCTATCATTTCCAACTAGAAATGACTGTGAGAGTAAAATGTGTCAGATCCAGGCATCCTGAAAAGATCCTCTGTAATCAGCTCCCTGAATGCCCAGGAAACGACTTTGTTTCCACAGTTCAACAGCTTCAGTTACCAGCTATTTTCATATTTGAGACTGAATCACAGCTCATAAACAGTGCCGTCAAATTGGGCTGGACGATACGGAGAAAAAAGAAATAACAATATTTTTGACCAAATACCTCAATATTGATACCGCTGCGAGATTGTAGTGTTGACTGTTGGTGCTTTCAATAAATATTTACACAATGAGATTTTTGATAATCGTCAGTAATGTGGATATAATGACTAAGTGGATAAAGTCAAATAATAGAACAGTTACAACAGTTTGGAAAATGACATCCCTTTACGGTAATGCAGCCTTTAAAATCAAGAAAAGACAACACTTAAACCATATTGAGATATTACGATATCTTGTCTCATATTACGATATCGATATAATATTGCTATATTGCCCAGCTCTACTGTGAAAAGTTATATGCTTGCATTTAACTTCCCTTCCTGATTTATTAAATTTTTGCACATTTGGCACACATTGTCACGCAACAAAAATGAATACAAGTCAAAGACAAGTTAAGTGAACTTCATGTACTAAAGGAAAACAGTGATGCACCAACTGGCCCTGTGTAAAAAAGTAATTAATTTTTAGTTACTGATTCAACCAAATAATTAATTAAACTGATAGATAATCGGGTTCAATTAGACTAAACACAATTAAGCTTAATTACTGCTAGTAATTACCTGCTGAATGCAAACACCATCTAAATATATTCTATACATTGTGTTGGAAGATCTGAAATAATTAATTGTGACAAAAGTACAAAAGTAGAATAAATTAGGAAGGGGGAAGATACTTTTCATGACACTATATAGAATAGTGAAGACCCCTATTGAATTCAGCACTTGAAATACAAATCTTAATTAAATAATGCTGCTTATGTTTACTATTCTGTGACTTTATTATATGAAAAAAATGGTATTCCAAAGTGATGGATTGCTTTTTGAACATAATGAATGGATGGTAGACAACTAGACAAAATTAATGTATCCACATATCGCCCATGTTTTAAACAAAAAACAATACCAGGGTTGGTTTATATTCATTATTCATTTTCTGCACCTTAAGCCCTGCCAGAGCTCATGTTGTCTTTGCTTGGGCTCTCTCCTGGATTTCTGGCATTAAGTTTTTTACCATGACTAGCAAACCTCATCCTGCGGTATGAAGGAGAGACCCTCAGCACAGTGAGAACATTGGCCTTTACACGTAGGTCCCTACTTGACAGCTTTTAAGAAAACGCCAACTTCATTTTCAAGTTGAGTATAGTAGAGTCTTTAGTCCCCTTTCTAACACTTGCAGTACTTCCAAAGTGTGTTAATTTGAACTGCAAGCACACACCAAAATGAGTGTTGTGTTCTCAGGCTGTGTTCAGATGGTGAAGGTGCTGATTACTGTGGTCAACAGGGAAGAAAGAGCTGGCAGGTCTGAAAGAGCCCTTTATAAGTAGGTTTTAACTAGTTAGTTAACTCTCTTGTGAAACAGTAAACAAACTGCACACAGATTTCTCAACATTACCGTAAGCTTATTTAGAGCTATACCAAAGAAGCTGAGTAATGTTTATGTTGTTTATTATACAATCTCTCCTCTATGATACCAGAATTGTCTGCTTCGGTCTAATTACACACTGTTGTAAGCCAGACATGACATACTTGTAGCAACCTGGATATGGATGCACAACAAGGACTGTTCAGATATTAACTTCGCCAGACTCCGATAGAGGCATTCTGTGAGTGACATTCCACTGATAATTAATGACAATGATTATGAATAAGAACTTAAAATTTTACTAGGAATTTTAAAGTGTGCATGTACTTACTTAGCCCCAGTTTGTGCAGACAAAATATTTTTCATCCAGATGGTCAGAAAAGTATTTAGAGATTTTAAAAACACCACCAGAACTAAAGTACTAAACAACTTTTAATAACCTGCCACAATAAGAGCCATTAAATGGCAGAAGGGTACTTTGCAACAACAGTTTGAGTTTCTCAGAGTTTACGAGGTTAATTGAATGTACCATTAGATTTAGGAGGTGCACATGAATGCACCATGGAGTTTCATGGGTGCCCACATACTTTACCTTTGTTGTTTCATATTAGCCTGTGTCTTTAGCTGCATGCTACAACCCAGTAAGCTATACTGTGTCAGTTTTTTGTTTTACTTTATTTTGATGTGCCCAAGTCGGCAGGGGTGGAGAGAGAAAAAAATACTGGGGGAATTGCTGATGTGGCTTTTGATTTCAATAGTCGAAATTGAAAGTTCATTTCAATCAATTTAAAATCAAAATAGTGAAACCTCTAATAAATACTTAACTATATTTCGAAGAAACCAATGGTTACCTCTGTGACCCAAATGAATAATAATAATAATAATAATACATTAGAGGCACAAACTTTTAAAGAAATGTATCAATAATTACACAGATAAGATAAAGAACCACCAATCTACAAAGAAACAAAAAATATCAGTGAGCCATTGATAACAATTAGAAGCAGATGGAGATTTCCTGGTCATGTACTGTATGGTAAAAGTAAATTAGATCTTCGAAGGGAAAACCAATACTCTTTGTTTATGAAATTTAAAAAAAAATCAATCTAACACCTTGACATTTATTTATCTTGATATCTATTTAGAAATAGAGAATCGAGATTTTGAAATATATTATATAATTATGAATTTCAAACTGGGCTTTTCAAATTATAGATAATAGATTGAGACAGTGGTGCAATTTTCCTACTTTATGTTGTCATCTCTGTTGGCAATAGTTACATAATTAAGTACTTCTCTAAAATAAAAAGCTGTCATGACCCGAGATTGTCTTCAGTTTCCCATGCTGTAAAAACACTTATCTTAAATCTAGTGATAAGGCTTGGCTTAGCCTAGTAACAGGTAAACTCTGCCAAGGCTTTACATAACACATACCAGCCGGTCCTTAACATAGAAAAACACATAAGAGAAGGGTTACACCATGAATAATATTTACAGCTGCAACATGGCATGGTCTGTTTACAGCTGATCTAATTCAGGAAATAAGGACACCAAACAAATAAAGTTGCTGCCCTGGAGGGAAACAGTGAAAGAAGCAGCTGAGCAAGTTATGGGAGCCACTCTTTCACTGCAAAACTCCCTCTTTAATGGAGAACTAAACTACAGGCCATAATAGATGTCTGTGTGTTTCTAACGCCACTTAATATCAGCCAAAACTACATGGTTCAGTGTGTTTGAATGAAGATATCGCGCTGCTGTCATATTAGCGAAGGATGAATACGATTTATGGGAAATGGTAGACACAGACAAGTCTATCGGATATACAAAGTGGATTAGTATCAAAGCCATGACGGGGTCAGTGGGCCGGGTTGCTGGGCACGGGTGGTGTTGGGTCTGTAAACAGCCGATCTAGCTAGCCTCACATATTGTTTCGTTTAACACCTTGGTGTCTCCTTTTTGTATCGGCTATAAAAAGGCAGAACATTAGCAAACTGGGCCAGACGTGCCACACATCACACAAAAACATCTCACTTTCAGATATTTTATAAATGTGGCTAATCTCAAAACAAAACCACAAAGGCTCGCTAGTCATGTTTTATTCCAAACAGTTGGTTAAAGTTACCTGGTAAGGGGGCGGTGGCTCCAGGTCTGGGTCAGCACCGTCTCCGTAGCTGGCACGATCCGACTGAGATTCATGTAGCAAAGAAATGTCATCCGAGGTTGGGGACTTCAGACAGTTTCCCATCTCCTTCCTTCGGTTAAACTCTCCCCTATCTCGGTGTCGCTTTACTAACGCTACTCAGCGGGATTTCACGGGCCAATCTCACAGATAACGTAATGTCAGCAGAAGAGAAGGCGTGTCCCCATGCACAGCTGATGAGTCTCCTCTCCCAGACGACGGGAGGGCTTTAACAACAACAAAACATCCCTCAGCTAGCAGCTAACGTTAGCCACACAAAGAACTAGCTAGCTAGCTCGAACAGAGAAATAAGATAGCTCTTGTAAAAGAGCATCTAACGTTACTCGAAAAAAAATCCCAAACACACAGATTTTTTTTATCCGCCGAAGTAGCGAAACGAAGACAATATTAATATCCTTCATGTAAATGAACAAACCTCATCGCAGTCTTCCTGTCTGAAGCCTCTCTGGCTGTCAGGGACTTTCCAGTTTGCAGCTGCCGAACAACGAAAAAAGGTGGCGACGTAGCAACACGAAGCCCTGCCCCATCAAACAACGAACCAATGAGCTTTTAGCTACATCCAGGAAGCTCTTTTCGACAGCCAATCACATTCGCGATCACATTGCTTTTAGCTGAAACATAAACACAGAACTAAAATCGATTAATAAGTCTTCTTTATGATTGCAATTTCAGGGCAGTTTTGCTATTACCAGTAAATCCTCAAAATATTGTATGCCACAATTTTACTGGTTTCTTGTTCGTCTTCTTTGTTTTGTTTTCAATCAAATATAAAGTGCATTATTCCTATGTCCCTTGTGTTCTTATCCCTGGCTGCCCTTGCATTGCATATCAACAAGATGAGATGAGTCGACTTTACTGTATCTAGAGGATTAGATCACACGTATGAGAACAACAGTGCAAAGATTTGTAAGAAGCAGTGCCGCTGTGTTCTGAAAATAATGCCACTTTGTACTGTACACATTGTAGGCCTTCATGCTTCTGTTTGTGGTGCACAAATGACAAAAAAGACAACACAAAATGGGATGTTTTTTAGTTGCTTATCATTTCGTCTTAAATTACAATAGAAACATTCAGTATGTACAGGAATGTCATTCTGCTCAGTAGTAGCCGTGCCCAAAAAAATTTGCTGCTTGTAAACATCAGAATGCCACTAAATTTGGTTAGTTTCTTTCAGCTATACTGTATCTGCAAAACCAAAGGGAGAAAAAAAGAAAAATAAGCTTAATTATTTATCAGAAAATTAAATATAATTTGTTATTTAAATATTCCAGAGAGCTGTAAAAACAATATTTAAAGTACGTTTTACTTTACCATTAAAATAAATTGAAACTGACTCCTAGTCATCGTCTTGAATCCCAAACCTTACTCTAATCATGAATAAATCATCAGTACTCTAATTTCTACACTTGAGACACCATCTGAGTTTGACACTCTGTTGTTGAGACACAGCCCTTCAAATAACCTCACCAGCAATACAATTAGAGGTGACCCCTTTCTTTCGGTTTATCATCAGTCATTACAAGTGTTTGTTCATATACAGATTAATATTTGACACAGGAGCATGGTTATTATGTTCATGTCCTTCTAAAGATGGTTGTAGCCAAGCATGGCTGATACAAGAGCAGCAGAGGACGTCCACAAAGCAGGAAGACTATGGTGGTTCCCAATCAGACCGTCATCACTCACTAAAGATGCAACAGGCGGACAAGCACGCAGTCCTTCGCTGCTCGGCATGAATGGCCTGTTTGTTCAAGCTTAAGTACTGTTGGAGTCTGTCCCACACGCCAGGAGGAGAAAAGGAGGGAGTCTGCCTTTCAGAAAAAAGACACATTCATCTGTCCTCTTAAAATGGGATAGTTTGTGCAAAAGGTGCCATTTACAATATATGAATGTAAAGAACAACTCTCACTGCAACTGATTCTTTGATTTTGGAGAGTTTGCATGGCTGGCTGATTTAAGATCTGTGCAAAATTCATTACATGTAATGGTAATTGTAACAGGATTGCAGATTTATTTATGTCTTCAGAAGGAGACTGAAATAAAGTATCCCAAATACACAATGAAACTCACTCTGAGAAACACAACTAACCAATGGGTATGCAGTGTAAAGGTTAATCCAACATATAAATAATCTAATCAGGTCCTATTGATTTTGATCAAATATCTAAATAAAGGTAAAACCAGTCAATCCAAATCTAAAAAATAACACAATACAAAACAGTCTCATAGTCTTCATGGACCATGTGATGAGTTGCATGATATAATATGGACCTGATGTCAAACTATATCAACACATATTTATGTGTCATAAATATGTCATCTCCCATCTCAAGTTAAATATCAAGAATCACAAAATTACATTAAATTAATTAATTAAGAGGTGTGGGAGCTTTGTAGCAACCAGATAAAATGATGCTGCTGGCCAGGTGGAGTCAGTATCAGTAATTTATATGGTGGGTTTTTGATACCCTGGCTGCATTAGATCCAACCCTGCCACCCTGAACTGGGCACATTTTTATTCTGGGGTAGGAGTGGAGGCAATCTGCAATTTATATTCAAATGTCACCTTGTTTCCTAACCTAGTGTGCCCCTTATGGGTGGCCACAGTGCTTAACAAACAAGCCTGCTAGAAGCAATGGGTCATAAATGTAGGCACATTTCTCAATTTGTCTCTATTTCAAATCACAAAAGGATATGGCGTTCATCATAATATATCTCTAAAAGAGGGCGTAGCAAACCTGCCTTAGCCAGTAGGGGCCACACAGAGCTACAGTCGCCCAAAAGGGCAGCACAAATGAGAGAAACAAGCATTCATCTTCCCCTACCCTTTTGATGGGAAAACTAATCGCCCGCCCAAATGGGTGGGGCTGGTCTGGTCTGAGTGTATTGTGGGACTGTGGAAACAGAAACTATCTGTGCTCTAGTGTGCCCTCCTCTGTCTGTTATGGGCTGGAGGGAACATGGATGCCGTTCTCCTCCATGCACTTGGCCTTGTGCAGAGCAGCCTGAATACGGAAGTGTGTCCGTGATTCCATCGAGTAGTTTTTGTAATTTTGCCTGAAACAAAGCAATCAGAGTCATTTACAATCACACATTTACAATCAATCTAAATTCTTATTTCACTCTTGTGCATTGTAATAAATCGATAAATCACCAGGATGGTTTACAATCAAGTCAAAGCAAACCTTGTCATTTTTTCTAACTCTGATCGTAAGATTTGTTAAAAACCACAAAGTTGAATAGGTGAGGCACTTTATAGTGGGGGGGGGGCTTTATTGACAGGACAGCTGAAGAAATGAAAAAGGAGAGAGAGGGGGAACAACATGGAGCAGAGGGCTGCAGGTCAGAGTCGAACCAGGGCCCACTTCATCGAGGAGTAAAACTCTGTATATGTGCGCCTGCCCTACCAACTGAGCCATCAAGGCGAGGGATATTTACTTTAAAAAATATATATAAGCCATCTTTTCATTAAATAAAAAGAAAGTGAAGAATCTTTGAATCTTTGAGTGCAGATGATTTGAACATGTTGTGGTGACAGACTTACTTTGCAGTTTCTAGGAGTCTTATAGCTTCAGCTTTTCTGCCTTGCTCCAGACACAGCAGGCCATGCTCCAGCAGGGCATTAGGAACCAGGTAGTGGTCATACTTGATCTGAGACTCACTGCAGATAATGTCGAAACATAGTGGTTACAGTATGTGTGAAGGTGAAGTCAGTATGAAAGAAAGATTCCCTTCTATGAGGGGCCATCTGGGACATTATTTACAATTACCTCACAAACATACAATTGAAATGCTCTCACACACTATACTGAAACTTCATGCACACACAACTGAATTGCTCATAAATACTACTGAAACGCTCTCATAAATGCTACTGTAACACCTTACACACAACACTGAAAAGCTCTCATAAACACTACTGAAACCCTCTCACGCGCGTTACTAAAAACGCTCTTATAAATGCTACTGAAATGCTCTCAAAAACTTTACTGAAACCCTCTCACGCGCGTTACGGAATTGCTCTCATTTACACAGCTGAAACGGGAATTCACACTCACTTAGTGTGCATTTTAGTATGTTTCAGTGGTGTTCATGAAAGTGTTTCAGTAGTGTTTATGAGAGCATTTCAGTTGAGTTTATGAGCTCATTTCAGTATTGCATGTGAGAGGATTTCAGTTGAACAGGAAGCTCGGTCTCCCTGTCAATGTCTCTTGTTTGTGTGTGATTGTCTGTGTCTGTTTCTGTGTGTCTTGTTTGTGAGCTGCAGACATCGTTCTTGCTGTTGTGTATTTGTTGTGTCTCTCTCCTTCCTACATTACCTTTCTTTGTTTTTGTGTGGAAACATTTGATCACAAGGAAGGATTGTGGAAAAGGTACACTGTGCCTTTTTCGATATGTGAAGTGTACTTTTCTGTATATAGTCATCTAGACCAATGTTTTGTACTTTTGCTTATTTGTTTAAATAAAAAATTTGATCGCATAAACAAAAGGAAGGCGATTCAGTGTAACAGCAAAGTGGCTAGAGAATTCCTTGTCAAGAATTTAAAACTTGGGTCTCCCACATGAAAGTCAATGATATTACCCATTGAGCTATTCAGATGTTGTCAGTAAAAGGTGATCTTGCAATTTATGCCTCTAAACAGTCTTTCTGATTTAATAAGTCATTAGTTCCAAAAATAGGGAGCTCTGTTTTTCTGAATTAAGGATGAATTCAGAAACAAGCAAAACAGTTTCTTAAGTGGCTGTATTACCTCAAAAACTTGAAATCGTTAGAAAACATTGTGAAATACTTGGTTGTACTTTTTCAGTTGTTAGTCAGAAACAGTAAATCAATAATTGGTCACTGCAAATTGAACAGTTCACTTATAATACTGGGAACTGCAGTTAGTATGAAGAGGAAAAAATAATAGCTAAAGTTTACAGTAATTCCAATAGGAGGCAGTAATGCAGCATAACTGTCATAAAACCCTAAAGGAGAAGAAGAACTGAAGCAAAAAAACATCACAACTTGCATTGAGTGGGTTGTGATGTTCTCCACTGACGCTAAAGTAACGCTTGCTTGTGATGGGCAGCCATCCTGCAGACTAAATACATTAGCGTCACAACCGTCTGGATGTGTTGAACCCATGCAGCGTGCCTTCCTTTTCACAGCCACGCTCTGGTGAACTGTTCAATTTGCTGTGACCAATTCTTGATTTACTCTAACGACTGCAAAAGTGCAACCAAGTATTCCACAATGTTTTTCTAATTTTCAAATACAAATCTCTGTATCTTCAGAATTAATAAGCCAATGACTCATTAATTCAGAAAGACAGGGCCTGTTAAGATACATGAATTGCAAGTTCACTTGCAACAAACAACATCTTAATGGTTAATATAATTGACTTTCATGCGGGCGACCCAGGTTTAAATCCTGGATAGGGATTTTTTCCCAGCCACCTGTCACACCGAATCACCTGTTCAACTGAAATCCTCTCACACCCAACGCTGAAACAGGCTCCTAAACTCAACTGAAATGCTCTCATAAACACTACTGAAACGCTTTCATAAACACCACTGAAACACACTTGTGCGCTATACTGAAACATTCTCATATACACTATTGAAAGTGAATTCCTGTTTCAGTTGTGTACATAAGAGCAATTCAGTATTGCGTGTGAGAGGGTTTCAGTAACGTTATTGAGAACGTTTCAGTTTTGTTTATGAGCAATTCAGTTGTGTCTGTGTGAGGTTTCAGTATAGTACGTGAGAGTTTAATTTTTCACTAATATGTATGAAAGCATTTCACTAGAATTTGTAGAATTGTTGAATGTGCATGTGTGTGAGTGAATTGTGAATAATGTCCCAGATTGCCCCTCATACCCTTCAGTTCTTTTTTCAAAACAGAACCGCCTTTATTCATCAGAGGATGCACAACAATTATGATCAGGCTAATTGATGATGATCCAGAAACTAGAGCATCTGTCAGGCTACTGGTTTGGTGGAGCATGCACATACATGTTTAGATGCTTACTTGCAGAGGACGAGGGTAAAGTAGTGTTCGGCCTCCTCTTGATGCCCCAGGTGTTTGAGACACAGGCCCTTCAAGAGGCTCAGCAGACACTGATCATCAATGGTGAACTCTGACCCTGACAAACACACAATAGGACAGTAAGGACCCAACAGATGACAAAAAAGGTAGTCATTCTGGACAAATATTCAAAACGATAATGTCTAGATTACATAATTCTCTAAGATGTTCACAATAACCGTAGCATCAGTGTAGTATCTCAAATAAATGCAACCCAGCTCAGCATATTAATGTCAACAGCAAAAAAATAAAAGATTTTAATCCATTGGTATCCTCTTGGCTCTGGTGAATAATTTTGCATACTTGGGCTGCTCTCGAGATTAGTCTGTGCCTCATCCAGTGTTTGCAGCATGCCTTCAGTCAGGTCTTTGTGCTTGCCAATGACTGTGTAGCCGTTCCAGATGTACATCATCTCCTAGACAACACACAACGTACACAAATCATCCATAATCAGATCATTTTCATTAATAGCAACAATGTCAGCAACTCAAGGAGTGGCAAAATAGCAAGGTTAGAGGGCTCCACCTTTGCTCATAGAGGTAGGTGTACTAGGTTTATCTATTTCATACTTGTTTTGCCCTTGGATGCGCACTATAGGCTCATGGGGACAAAGCCTGATGCTTGCACACCCTGCAAGGAAACCAAAAGGACACACAACCGTAGACAAAGGAACGTAAAGGAGCATAAAAGCTGGATGATTGATTTGTGAAATGCCATTGAGCGTTGTTCTCTGTCAACCTTCCACAGAAACATCTGTTGTTGTTGTTGTTTTTGTTGTTGTAACCTTGGTTTTGTGAGCACAGGGTTACTGTACCTCTTTAACTCATCGCCCTGCTGCTTTTATCTGCTAACTTAGTGGATAGCAAGTTACAGTTTAACAGCTATTTATACAGCCTGGACCAGGAGGAGTTGATCCAGCGCCATCAAAGAAACAATATGCACACTGTAGTAACTGTGTAAACATCCAGTCGTAATACAGGTAAAGCAGTGCCATGACATAGCCTCGTCCATTACTGACCAGTGGAGGAGCAGGAAGAGGAATTGGGTTTTCTGCAAGGTAGCGACGGGCTTTCCTGATAGCAAACTTCTCTGTTGGCAAAGATTTCCCCGCTATTTTCTGCTTCAGCCCTGGAACCTGCCTGAAATTATAATAATAAAGGATACACCTATATATCAGTAGCCTAGAGAAAAAAATGTAACACATGTTATGTAATGTGCAACACATGTCTTCTAGTTATTATCTCATAGACATATGTTCACTTAGTGGAGCATACTTAGTGTATTTTTTATAAAACACTTGTCAAAAACAGCAATTCAATTCCTGCTGTATTATAATATTACGTTCATGTTCCCTACCAAAGACTTCCCAGAAGAAGAAACTGTGTCGATATAATTGTCAGTGTTACACTGTGGTTGCTGTAAATAGTTTCAGTAGTGCCTCGGCTCTTACTTCATACCTGAACAGAGTGAACGCAGTCTCCCCAAAGGTTAGGCAATCATCCGGAGTCAGCATGCTGAGGTAGGCTGCTTTCATATATGCATATGTAGCCTGAGGGAAGGAAGAAAGTGGTTACTACTGCAATCCCATCTTTCCTTTTTAAATAAGATGAGAAAAAATATGAGTGTGTGGAGTTTAAAGAGTCAGGGCAGCACACCTCAAGTATTTTGTTTTGTTTTAAGACACTACAAGGTGCTGACTAGGCTTTTTGTCTCTCTAAATAGCACAAAATGTAATTGATTTTCTTTTTCACTATCACCATCAACAGTGGTGGTCATTTTTATGTTGTGAAGATTACATGTTTCTCTATGAGCTGAGAATAGGTCAACAACATTTCTGTTGATGGAAACCAATTTAAATGAATTTGATGAATCAAAAACGTGTCAAACTAAGAATAAGTTTGAAATCCAACACTGAGGTTGCCCACCTTGGACCAGGTGTTCTCCTTGCTGAGCAGGTCAGCGTAGAAGTAAGCCATCTTCCAGTGCCTCTTGTATGTGAAGCACCACATCAGCTCCCAGTAACACATGTGGTGGAACTGCTTCCATTGCTGCTGTGCCTCGCAGCACTCCTCAAAACGCTTGATAGCCTGGAAACATACAAACCATTTAGTGAGCAACGTAACATCTTGCTTTTATGAGTTGAGGACACAGGGCTCAACTCAAAACCTTTTGTATACTTCTTACTATCAGTCAATGAGGACAAAGTCAATCAACATAGAGGGACATTTTAATCCAGCACTAAATATGTGAATTAATCAACTCCATTGGAATCAGACACACTTTTAATAATATTAAATATTTATTCTAATAGATACGTTGTAGCGGAAGCAAATGTTTCTACAAATAAAAATGACTGAAATACTTCAACATGCAAGAGTGTGAACAGTTATCATGACAAAGATCAAAATATATCAGTAGTCACAAAGTTGAATACTTATAAAGAGGGGTTTACTGTAGCATATAGTCTGACAAAGACTCACAATTAAAGGAAAGTTCTCAGTAAAAAAAGATAAGCACATCATTTAACAGACTCATGAACTCAAATTCAAATACAGACTCGCAGACATCCATACATTTGTAATGCATAAAAATAATTATTTTCCACATGAAAAGTGCAGTAGTACTGACTGTGTTTTGTGTATGTATCGAAAAGACGGGCACTCACACCATCCAAGTTGCCTTTGATCTCCTCTATTCGACCAGCGAAGAACAAGAAGATGGATCCCTGGAAAATAAAACGCCACCCACAGTATGTTTGGAAACATTTCTAATTATGCGGGAATTAAAAAACAACAAAACACAGTTATTTAATTCTAGCAAACCTTAGGATATTTTTTAAGATATGGCTGCAGAAGTTTCTCTGCATCTTCAACGTCTCCTTCTCCAGTGCCTGTGAGACACAAACAGAACAAAACCAGCTATGATCCTTCTGGTGTGCGTGCGTATGTGCGTATGTGCGTGTCTGCGTGCGTGCGTGCGTGCGTGCGTGCGTGCATTGTGTCTTTGCTCACCCAATATGAAGCTCATGAAGGTGTGATAACAGAGCAGCAGCATGTTACATAGGAAGGACCTAAATGTGCTTTCTGCAGAGCCCTCCTGAAGCTGCTGGAGACCAAATTCCTGCATGAACACACACACACACACACACACACACACACACACACACACACACACACGCACATAAACGTGCACAAAAGAGTTGAAGTTGAGTCTCATTTCATGGAAAATCTCCTGGTGTAAGCTGCACACAGCTGAAGGATGAGCAGCATTTGTATGTATACCAGAAGACTTTTAGGCGTCCAATCTGAACAGAGACACATTATGTGACAGACAGGCTGTGTGCAAAATATGCAAGTACATTCACTATTGTTCAAAAGTTTGGAATCACATATTATGTTTATGTATTCTTCTTTCCTTCAATAATGGCTATTTTATAAGTGATAAAAACTGTGTAAGACACTAAATGTATTATTACCATTTAAAACAGATTTGGGCCCAAAAGAAGAAGAATTAAATGATTCAAATCAGTCAATGTCTCCACAGTGATTCATGACAGGAGAATATCTCCAATGCCCTTGGATATTAAATTTGTTTTCCAGTCCAGAAATGGGTGTGAAAAGTGACCCTTGATCATGCAGTCAACTCCAGTAGTTAGAAAGAATATGGTTCAACTGTGATTTGTCAGTCCTAACATGTTCAGCTGACTGTAGGCTACCCAATTAAGTTTTTGTGGCAGGTGATTCCAGTGCTGTAGTCGAGACATCAACTGTCAAGTTTCTAGTCCCCAGTGTTTGAGTTCGAGTCATAGACCGTTAATATTATACAGTCTAGGGTTCGAGTCCAAGTCACCATGCGCAGATGATAATCCTGATGTACGACTGACTGTCTGTCTGTTCCACAGTAGCAGTCTGCTGTTAGCCTCCACCGGAAACCTAATGTTTAGCTCTTAGTTTAGCTAACAGCTAATTCGGCTAACCATTTATATATATATATATATATATA
>NC_045741.1:22249685-22269842 GCF_008692095.1 Etheostoma spectabile | reverse complement strand
TATATATATATATATATATATATAAAAACAGCCTTATAACAGCTGTTAACGTAAGTTCTACTTTACTTGTCCTCATTTAAAATACAATCAGTCAATACTTGTCTTAATTTAGCTGTAGCCGGCTTTTCACACTGTTTAGTTTGAGAGGAGGCTAACAATCCTCTGACCGCTACAACTATGACAGATTATATGCAAGCAGCACAGATCCTGTACCGCTGTATTAGCCCCACCAGCCTCCACTGGGAAGCTGACGCTAGTTTAACTAACAGCTATTTCGGCTAACCGCTAGCTGAAAGCTTGATTCAGTCTAAAATAACGTTACTCAGACAAAACACTGGGAAAAGCAGGCTACAGCTAAATTAACGCTAAGACTTTTTAATGATACAGGGCTGCCAACTTTTCCCCAAACCTTGGAGTGAGATTTGGGGGCCAACCCATATTTTGCCACGTACAAAGCAATTTCTTTGGCTCTTTCAGCATCATTATACTTCAGGGTTTAAATTGGGATTTGTTATATGTGGGGGATGGGGCTCTCCCTAGGGGGGTCTGGGGGTATGCCCCCCCAGGAAAAAATGTTGAAAAATAAACCATTAAATGGCACTTTCTGGAGAGTTTTGTGCAAAAAAATGGAGAAATCAAGTCTTGCATGATATGTGCAAAACTGTAGGGTGAAGAGCCTTTGTGTTGTTGTAGTATCAATAGGTATTAGGGCTTTTAGCATTTACTAACTTCTCATGATATATGAACTGACCCAGACAATGTGCCACACATAATGAACCACTGAAGAGACAGTAGCATATGTCAGCAACAGCTGAGAAGATTTGGGTCGGTGGGAACAGGTCCAGGGGCCCTGGTGTAGGGACCAGGGACCCAAAGTTAAATTAATGTGAGGGATCAACTAAGACCACTGAAATTCTAAAGAATGAGAACCACTGTTTGCAAAATTCTAATCCTTTAACCTTGTGTCAAGGCTCAGTAATGTTTGGCCTCATCCTCTGTGCCCCCCTTACTGGATTTACTTTTTTGGGAAAATAAAGACTATTGTTATTTATAAAACATTAATGAATTATTTACAGTTACATTTAGAGATGCACAGAGGTTAGAGAAGCACTATAGTGGCCCAAAGTTGCAGTATCGTATAGTATAGTATATATAGTAGGCTATAGCTCAGATGTGTTTCATCAGATTTCTGCTCATGTTTACAACTTTATGCACATTCAAAATATAACTCCTCCCATCTCTGTTGTCCGAGATTTGGAGAGTTGTAATATAGTCTGCTGTACATGTTATTGCTCCGCTGATATGGTGGATCTCATTCAGACCGTCTGACAGACACAGAGGACCATCTGGGTCTCTGGTCTCTGACAGAGTTTAGAGGAGGCTGTACGTTGCGCATTATCGGAGGACTACACGGATGCAACGCGTCACTGCTCCCCCACAGCAGAGCGGGTCCACCAGCCGCGCTGCTCACCTCTATTGTTACAGAGAGTGGACACGAAGCGACGGACGGGTCTGTGATACTCAGAGCTCATACCTGAAGCCGGGGAAACGCACCTGGGATGGCTCGTGAAAAAAATGTTTTCAGTTTGCGACAATTCGAAACTTCCACAGACAGGGAGCGCTCTTGAACCCCCCCCCCCACACACACACACACAACACACACACACAGTCTCTGAAAGCACAACTAGTCGATCACGAGTGGCTCAACAGGTAGATCTATAGATAAACTCATCTTTTAGAAATTTGACCGACCAGGTTGACACTTCAGCGTGAGAAATCGGGGGTGTGGCGTGTGAGCGTGTGAAACCTGTCAAATTCGTGTGTCTCACGGCCAATGCGTGAGAGTTGGCAGCCCTGTGATAATAAAGACAAGTATTGAGTGATTGTATTTTAAATGAGCACAAGTAACGGAGAACTGATGTAACAGCTGTTATATATTTTAACGGTTATTTTCACGTTTTTACATGCTGTCTCAGCTAGTTGTTAGCTAAACTAACGTAGCTTTACGGTGGAGGCTAATGGCAGACCGCTACTGTGGAGCCACAGACCGTTAATATATATATAGTTTATGTGTGGAACAGACTTTCTCTTCTTTAACTATCTATGAAAATAGACAGTGTCATCGTGCAGTGTCATAAACCCTCATACATCAGGATTATCATCTGCGCATGCGCGAATCGTGCAGGCAGAACGGATCGTGGACAGACGGTCACCATTACCTGAGTTTGAGTCAAGTCCAGAAAATAGCGACTGGAGTCTGGCTCAAGTCTAAGTCCAGGACTCAAGTACTTCATCACTACCTATTATTACACATAAAAGTAGTCAGTAACTTCAACCAATTTCCGAGTCCTATTTCATGAATGCTCAAGTCCAATTTCACAAATTCTCAAGTCCAAGTTGTGCGCGAGTTTAAGTTGAGTCACGAGTCCAGAAAATAGCGACTCGAGTCGGATTCAAGTCCAAGTACTCCATTACTGGATGATTCCACACCTTTTGAACTGTAGTGTACTGTATAGGTGCAGGGTAGGCCTATACAAGTTCACTGTGTCAAGATCATGGGTTAGGGTTAGATGTCTATATAAGACAGGAAGTGAAATCAATCAAATTATGAGCAAAATACCCCAAACAACATCCGGACCTTAATCCTCATCACATATCACTTCAGATTATTTTGTATAGTGGTTACATAAACCACACCAATAGTGACACAGTCAAAAAATAAAGACAGTTCTTGTAGCACAACAAATAGTAGTCGTAATCCAGAGAAATCAAGCATTTCTAACTCGACCCATTAGTCCTGCCAGCTGCTCCTCCCTTCAGCCATTTCTGGCTCTCACTTGTCAGCAGAACTCACCTTATTACCAGAGAAACCGACAATCTCCAGCAGCTTGAGCGTCCGTGTGGGCAACATGGAAATCATCTGCATGAAGTAAACAAGACAATTGAAAGACTAGCAGCATGCTTGCAGAGTCCTTGTGCACAAAGAGAACTAAACCCACAACCCACTGCTTGTCTGCATTTTGGATTATAGCTGATTGTACTATATATTCCTACTTGCTCTTTATGGGCTTCTGTTTAATTATGAGTATGTCAAGCATCACAAAAAATGTAGGGCAAGCAAGTATGTTTCAATCTTCTTACTTTGGTTCAGGCTTGATACTTTGTGGAAGACCTGTGTCCCACAATTCATGATGCCAAACAACTTTCTTTGACTCATGTGTGATTACAAACTTCTACTTGTCTTCTACTTACTAGATTAAAAGCTCCTACTCCCAGTTTAACACCACACTCGAAATGGTCGTGGTTGTCGCCATGAGAGTATCCAGAGGACTGGAGGACTGTGTGAAGCTCTCTGTGAGGTAAAGATAAAGGAAGCCGATTAAGAGGGACAAATGCAGGGTTTTACTAAGCAATGAGGTAGAGAGAGAGAACAAGGTCTGCTAAGAGAGTGGCTACAACACAAACACGATGAGAAGAGAACAAAAGTGATATTCTGGACTTTAGAATTCTCACTTGTATGTCTGGTAGCTGTTCCTCACTTTGATTCCCCCTTTGATGAAACTGATCATGTTTTCATCCTATACAAGAGAGGCAGCCAGAGAGCAGGAGGGGTAAGACACAGAATGAGTTGAAACAAACATGAAAGTATCAGTAGTGGTGGATTCAGTTGCAGGCTGCCTAGGTCCTGACCTGAAGGAAAGTGAGTGCTGCCCTCTGCAGGAGACACTCGGCGTAGCAAACCTCAGCATGGAGTTCCTCTGAGGACAAAAAGGATTGTGTCAGTTATCTTGAGTAAGAGTAATGGCCAAACCCAAATATATATACATGTGCCATCTGTTTTTAGGAATTATGGTGACACATATGAATCATCTTGCCGGTATAGGATTTCACTGACCTTCTGTGAAGCTTTTGGAGAAGCTTGACTTCTTGCGTTGCCTGATTGAGAAAGCACAGAACACGATACCAACCATGAGTTTTCAGTGTGATTGTTTTTAATAAAAATCTTCAGCATTATTTTTCACCAGCATAGCACTGTCCTGCGTTTTTTTGCTTATTTGTCTCTATGCAAATCAGTGACTCAGCCTCTTTCCAAACAGGATGCTGAGCTGCTGCAGGGTGAAATTACCACAAGGTGCTGACCATGCATTGCATTTACAATAAAATTGAATAGGAAAACTGCAGCTTTAAGTTCAGATCACTGTTGGTCTGAAGAAGAGTGGGTGTTTGTCTGGGTGGGCTGATCTGTTGTACTGTTAGTCCAGATCTGAGTCATGACAGAGTCTCACAGCGGCTCCGGGAGTAACAGTAACAAACATTTGTCACATTCCTTTTGTCAGTGATTGTGGATGATCTCAGCATGTTCTCTGGTTCTGGTGCGATGAAACTAATGGGAACCAGTGTTCAAAAGATACAGTATCATGTATTTTGTGTCTAAATATCTACATGTTTGATCAACTCCACTTTTATCATTGTTTATTACTTAAAAGTATTTTATTTTCTAAAATTAAAAAAATTCTGTTTGTTTCTATACTGGCCGTTCTCTGGACCGACTTGCTTTTACGAGACAAAATTATCTTCTGCAAGTGACTTGAGAGGAACTAAAAAATCCCCTGTCAGTTTATCAACGGGTCATCCTGACAAGTCTCACCGCTGACAGATGGCCTGGGCCTCCTTCATGGTGTTTCCTGCAGTCTGGATGTGGTGTGGGTCAAAGGTCATCATGGCCTGCATCTCCAGGATGGTGGCATAGGTCAAGGCGTGGTACATGCTGTCTTTGGTTCTGTAAAAAAAGACAACACATGATATTTCTTTCAGATATTGCAAGAGGAAGTTAAAGATAATAAAAATTTAGATCTGGTGTGTTGTCAGAGATGATGAAGAGAAAACCCTTTTGTTTGATTAAGAGAAAAAGTTAAAGATTTGTACAATAGTCACCTAATCAGGCAGTACAACTGAGAGACACATGGCCACAGAACATGAAAAGTTGTGGTCAGATAATCAATTCCAGCTGAGGAGATGTGTGATTGAATACTTGTAAGACTAAAGCCACAGCACTACACAGGAAAACGGTACAGGTCTATTTATAGCTGCGTTTTTTGGTTTCACGTCACACCCTGAGTTTAACAATAGTGCTTGCAGGTGATGATGAGGAGTAAAAGTGCTCAACATCACACACATTTTTTCCAGTGGAAGTACTCGTTAAAAGCTCCAGTGAAAAGAGCTAGCTGTTCCAGTTATTTTTTGAAAGAATTGCTTTACTTTAATTTTAGGAATTGGTTTAAATAGCTTTATATATTGTGTATGTACCTCTATGTATTGCATGACACACATGAACAAACACACACAAAGACATGTCAAAGTCATTGGTAAAACATAAATGCCAAGGTGTGTAGAGAAGAATGCTGTCTGTCTGCATAACTGCATAATTTCACTGCTGTTTATTACAGACGGACCATGTGACCAACCTCTGGGATGTCACTTTGAGCTCCAACCAGTTGTCTATCATAACAACTCAATTTAACCGATGAAAGTAGAGCACAAAGACACACCGCTGCGTTAATGCTGTCTAACTTCCCTTTTATTTATATTTGATAAACTTTTAGGCTGTCAGTGACATAACATTAAGCAATACATCAGGTTTTAATAATAGTCAGAGAAAAGAGTGCTGAGCTTCAACTCTTCACCTAAATTAATAATTAATATTATTAGTTCTAATACACTGACCAATCGGTAAACAATAACCAACTCAGGCACAACCAGGAAGCAACAGCAGAGAGTCAGAGAAGGCGGCGGTACAGACTGAGGTTCAGAGAGATTTGCGTGCCTTACTCCATTGTGTCACGCTTATGTAAAACGACAGTCGAAACTCAAGCTGAGAAACCTTTTAAGATAGAGCTGTGAAGTGAATTGAGTTGCTTGTAGCCGTGCTGAAAGTGGCTATGAATCCCAAATATTTCACAGCAGCACTCAGATATTTTTCAATCAGCATCATCTCAGAGCTCAAACAAAGTGGCGTTGCACAAAAGACTGATGTTCTGTTGGTGCTTTTACAGCTTATTGCAATTTTATTGCGGTGATCTACTGTATGTTGTATGCATTTTTGTCTTTTGTTTATTTATTGTATGATGTGTATTGATTGTGTTGACACCAAACTGCCCCTAGGGGACATTAAAGATATTAATATCCAACCCAAAAAAGGTCCACACCTGCCTGACAGCACTGAAGCCAGATCTCCCACATTTTTTCACAACAAGGTTCCGTGATGCAAAGGAAGAGCTGTTTTGTACTTTCTCAAATCAATAATAATAATAATTAATAGTTTTTTAATCCCGCAAGGAAAATTACAATGTTTTCAATCTGTTGTTAGAATACACATTACACAAAGGTCTAAAATAAACACACTTGCACTAATGGAGAGTTGTCAGAGTGAGGGGGCTGCAGCTGCCAATGACAGGGAAGTTGGGGGTTCAGACTTAAACCAACGACCCTCCGGTTCCCAACCCAACACGCTACAGGCTGAGCTACTGCAACCCAAAGTTGCAACTGAATTCTGAAATTAGATATTAGTAGATTTTATGTAAATAACAATCAGAAGTGGGTTAGTGGGTAAATGCAAATAATGGAACTGCAAGAACAGTGTGGTAGGTTCAGAAAACTACATCAAATTACTGTAATGCAGCCTTTAAAACCAGGAAAAACAACACTTTTGCGATTACTACATACCACTATGTCAACATAAAATCAATATATTGTCCAGCTCTATGCCTCAGTCAGTTGCTGTATTGTATACTCTATGTACTTCCTACTTCTACAGTGCACCTCTTGAATCCACTCCCTGCTACAGCTGTGAGGAATGGGGCAGGACAGCATGATGGGAGAATATGATTGCACTGTTTTGACTGTACTTGGTCTGTTGGCATGTTTGAACAGAGAGCTGGCAAATAAAGCTAAGCCTGCTGTTGGATTGTATGTTTCCACAATTTTGAGTCCACAATGGCTCCTTGACAACGACTCAAAGGAGGAGAAACATATAGCCTGTAAAAGAGTAGCAATTTAAAGAGACACATTAGCTTTGCTTATATAATTATATAATGTGGTATGAGTAGCTCACTGGTGGCGATATTGATGCATGGGCAATAGCTCAGACTACAGAGCCTCTGGTTAGAAATATTAAAGCAAATTCTTAAGTGAAATCAGATTCTTTTCACAAACCTCATCTGTATCAACTGTTTTGTTTCTTCAATAGTTCTGATAAAGTTCATCAGACATATAGTACAAGGGTGCAATTTGTATTTCAATGAATCAGTGTCTTGGTTAAAGCCTCCTGGGAATGTATCTAACTGAGCTACAATACAGGTGCACCCCTATCTATCAAATGAGTAATATTCAAAACAACTTATGTAACCAATTCTAAGCTAACCTACTTAAAACCTAGGTGATCCAAAAAGATTTAACATCCATCAATATTCTAAAATATCTAAATTCAAATATTGCATCAAGATAATAGTCCCCATAATGACAATAAGTAGCTCAGTTATTAATTCGCTGGAAAACGGATTGATGTTCAATACCCAGATATTTTTCCATGGGAAATACAAGTATGTTGTAGTTTCCTTCCACAGTCACACTCCTGGCAGACGTTATTTGAGATTCAAAACTGCCCATTGGTATGAGTATAAATGAATTAACCCTGTGATGGCAACCCTGTCTTCTCCCAATAGGGTCCAGCTGCCATTGACCATAAACAGGAAAGTAGGTGTAAAAGTAATGGACATATCATTGATTAAAGTGCATCCACATAATGAATGCTCTCTAAAAGAGTCTTGATTATTTTAGTTTCAGTGTGTTTGCTGCAGAGACTCTAGTATAAACTTGTCCCACCTGACTGCGTCAGAGCACAGCTGGAGAAAGGGAAAGGAGATCAAAGAAGAAGAGAATGGGAAAGCACACATGGACTAAAGCAAAGGACAGACAAACAGCGAAGAGGACGAGGAAAGATTTTGTCGGCCTTTCTCATTCTCAGGGCTGCTTGTTCATCCTCATCCTCTCACAATGCAGCAGATGTCAACACTCCTTACATAATATTGCATACCGGTAAGTCAGATGCCTTAAGCCATCTGCTTATTCACAAAACCCTTTTCTGAGCAGAAAACCAGAAAAATCAGAGGAGTTTGTGGGTGTTATTGGGTTTTGTATAAAACCCAACAAAACAAAGTCCTGTCTCAATTTGATAAGAGTGTTGCATTCATCTGGGCTCAAAAAGCTACCAACACAATCATATTTGCATCTTATGTTTGTTCAGGTGCACTTTATCAACTGGAAGAGGCAGCAATAGCACACACAGAGCTGTGGGAAGAATAGCGAGACGAAAATGAGGACACCCGCTGAGCTGACAGACTGTCAAGCCTCAGGAAGCAGCAGCTAAAGGGGTTGGAATTAGACAGATTTTCCTTTAGGTTGAAATGTGTCACAAATCCAGATTCAAATACTAAAACATGTTGTGGTTATGGCAACAGGGAAGACTTAGCAACAGCGTATTCATGTAATGTTGCAATATAAGTTTCAATAACAGAGTCTGAGCTTAGAAGTTAAACAAATTACATAAATTTAAACTGTTCCGACACTTGCAGCGCAAAAGGGCTCCTAACAACAACACAACACAACAAAACTCACAATGGCTATCAATCTGGTCGTATATTAATAAATAATCAAAAGGAATGTACAGGCTGATAGGAAGCCATTCTTCCTGTCTTCCTGTCTCGATGTAAGCTGGCACTGAAAAGAAAAAACTAGGCTAAGGAGTGGCCCGCAGCCCCAGAGAGAAGAGTGAGGGAGGAGAATAATAAGGGAAAGGCATAACATTTCTGATAATAGAAAGAATAAGCGGTGAACAATGGAGTAACTTGACAACGCAGTGTTGGAATACAAAACTGGAGGGAGGGAGTAAGCCGGGAGAGGGAGTTTGTGTTTGTAAATGTAACGGAAAGCAGCATGCCGATCATAAAATCATCTAATCAGCATCAGAAGCAAACACACTAGTTCCTTTATCACTCCCTGATGTGAGCACTATTATCTGTTTCTGACCTGTTACTGTGCCAAGGACACACTTTAAATGTATTGCTTGTGTATTAATTTTGAAATTGGAGCATTAAAGCAACAAAATATTGATCTAATTGCATTTAGGAAGGCAGACTCATCAGCAAACATTTCAATGTCTTAGCTGAAGAAATTTGTAATAAATCAACAAAGGTAATTCAGTATTCATGTACAGTTTTACCATTGGAGTGAAATGAAACAAAACAAAAGCACTACATCTATAGGCCTCTTTTATATCGGACAACATCTCAACTTGTCAAAGTATGAAAAGCACGGGTGTTACTAATAGCATTAATGATGTCTTTGTTCGGTTCAAGTACTACACCAGGACCCTGAAACTGAAGCAGCAGAACAGTATTCCTCCATCATCCTACATGCTACAAATGCAGTTGCTTGCAAGCATATCATTCGATGTTTTACTCTTATATTTGTCTATGAAAGCACACAAAGCCAGGTGGGTTAGAGCTCAACCAGAGCTGAGAATTGCAGCTGTATTAGCGTGTAGTTCACGTTGGTCTCGTACCTGCATCTAAGCCGGGTCTGCGCCTCCTCAAAGTCGTTTCTGAGGAACAGATCCAGGGCGGCCATGCAGTCCTCCAGAGCCAGCGACAAGTCTGACCGCAAGCACCTGCAGAACCAAAACAGACACACAATCTGGATGAAAAAAAAAATTGTGCTGAAAATACATTATAATCTCATTAATAAAATTCAAGTAGAACAATGCATTACATTTGAAATATCATTTTTATTGAACATTGATACTGTTGTTACATGTGTTGTACAAGTGCTCAGTCAGTCAAGTCAAGTGCAATACGATTTCACTGTCACATTCCCTAGAACCTTCTTGAAGAAGGTATTTTTTTCAAATTAAACTGTATGAAGAACCAAAAAAGATCCACGTCACCTTACTCTTATCTGTCATTGAATGACTTGTGTTTCCTCTTCTACAAACAACTCACTGTTTTGAGCTGTCTGAACTACTCCTAATGTTGTGTATTAGGAGTTCATTACAGAGAGCACATGCTCCTCACGTGACAACTGTATAATGTGGTAAACTCCTTCCTTCATCACAAGGCTCCCTCCTCTTTGAGTTCACTCGCTGTAGTACTTATATTAGAACAATTTCAATATGCGTTTTAGTCCTTCACTTTAGGGTGAAAACAGCAAACAGCATAAAAAAAAGAAAAATACATTAAAGCAACATTGCGTAACTATTTTACTTTACAACAACAGATTCATAATCATTTTAATGCCACACTGATGTGTAATACATAGAATGGTGCCTCTGTCATTCACACTGTGAGCCCTGATCCCCTGTTCTTGCAATGGAACTTTGGCGAGCAGGTCCAATCTCACTGGAGAAGTGCGTATCATTAAAACTTCACCACTGATTTTGGTGAAACTGGATCATACTTTTTTAGTTATGTTTTTATTTCCACAGTACAGATGAAGACATGAAAGGGGAGAGAGAGGAGGAATGACATGCAGCAAAGGGCCGCAGGTCGAAGTTGAACCCTTGGCCACCGTGTTGAGGAGTAAACCTCTATTTATGTGCGCCTGCTCTAACAACTGAGCTAACCTGGCCACAACTTGATGATATTTAATGGAGAAAATATTTTGCGTTTTTTTTGCTGATGTCCTCCGGTTTCTCTGCCTCGACTCTCTGTGATTTGTTGAGTTTTCTGATGGACAGAAAGCTTTACTTGTTGCTGAAGTAACGCTAACCGCCGCTAACCGCCGCTAACCGCCGCTAACCGCCGCTAACCGCCGCTAGCTGCCGCTAACTGCTAAATTCGTTGGTGTTTTTGCTGCTGCAGGAGCTCATCAACTAGGTTGATGATGAATCTAAAAGACTAATACTATTTTGTTATGTATTGTACTTCTTTTCTCTCTGTTATGTTATTGATGTGTTTTGTTTTTGTGAATAGGAACCCTATTTTTATTTTGTTTCATCCTAAAATGCAATGGTTTTGTGCTTTAAACTTCCAGGACACTGTATTGATCACATGAGCATGACAATTTCCCACCATTTAGTCAGTCAGTATTATCTCTTTAACTCAGCAGCGAACATTAGACAAGCGCAGAAGACTAGGACAACAGAAACTGAGCAAAACCAACTAAGACTAATGTGTATAACAGCAGTGACTAATATACTAAAATACCATTCACTTTACATTCCTGGCAATAAGAAACACAAAAAATACACTCATCACATAACAACACACACACACACACACACACACACACACACACACACACACACACTGATGCAGCTCTGGCTAATGACATGAGGGTGACTGCTGTGTTCACCATATTACCAGCAGCAAGCTGAACTTCCTGATAAACGATCGAAGAATCACAGTGACAACTGCTGTCATTGCTAACATGAAAGTTACTGTTAGTATGCGTTTGGTTTTTGTCCTCACAGTTAAGATTTCCAACACATAAAAACACACAAAGAAAAAAATAAAAACTAGTGGGAAAGTGTTTTAGACTCCACTATGATATATGAGACAATCAGTACTGTGTTGTAAATAAGTAATACATTTATAAAATGTTTACATTCAGCCATATATAATTAAGTCCCTGCTAACAATAAAAGAATGAGACGTTAAGGGATCAATACCAGAAGCATTAATAACTCTGCCAGGAACATATTAAAACAAGGTAACCGACTGTATGTGTGTATTTGTGTTACCTCATTTATTTCAAGAACAATGTTGTAGGGTCGCCATCTTCCTTCAGTGAAAACTGACTAAATCCAACCAGAGCATCCTCTACTGTGTGGCAATACTCTTCTTTCTGTTGAATGTAGGTGCAGTGACTGTCACTTTTACTTAAAACAACAAGCTTACAGAAAAACGAGGAGAGAAGCCATGTGTGGAAGCACAGCTATCAATATCAGGTTTGTCTCAGAAATCCAACTTCTGTAAGTGTTCTTGTGCTAACTCTGCATTGACTATATCCATTCCCTGGACCTTCACCTTCACCTTCACCTTCATCTCGCATTGCCAGACCTATCTCCACAGCGCTGTGTCAGAGATGGAGTATGGTCTGGCTTCACTGCCTATTTATTCTGGGATAGTGGAAAAAATGCTCTGTCTTGTTTGCATTTCTTTAAACCAATCACTACCGTCCTGGGCGGCGCTGAGTCCCAATAGTGAAGATAGCGAGAGGGGAGGGACATGCTTACTCTGTTTTGATGTCTCAGTAGTCAGTACGTGTACTCTGTGCATTGACAACAAAATTTAATATACACAAAAAAAAATCAACTTCCCTGTTGTTCAAATTGTTTAGCTGATGCAAGGCCTAATAATCAAACCAGTAAACTAATAGAAGTTACCAGTAGCATTAATGAGGATGAACATTCAGTGCCTTTGTCATTTCCTTTTATCTGGAAACTGACTCCAACTGACTCAACTAGTCCATATATAATAGTCTATATCCACAACCTTCCACTTCCAGGATTGCTCCACTACAGCCAAAAATTCATCCGTAAGTCCCTTTTTTGTTACCTTACGCTTTCATTGTGTTGTGTTGTGCTGTGCTGTGTTGTGAATTTTAAATTCCGGTCATTTCATGAGGATTATCTTTAACTTCTCCTCAGATCTCTGCAGGGTAAATTCAGTCCAATCCTGTCCAATCTGAGTTTTCCGTTGCACGACTAAAACAACTTTTGATCGTACACATGTTCCACCAAAATATGTTCCTTCCTGAGGCTGTTTGGCAGAGGCATGGGAGTGATTGTGATTGGTTTAACCCTCATGTTGTCTTCGGGTCAAGTTTGACCCGTTTTCAAAGTTTAAAACAAAAATCTGAAATAAAGGAAGTCAAAACACAGGTGAAAAATGTTGGAAAAAGTGTTAAAAAATCGATGACAAAAAATGAAAAATACCTCAAAAATACAAAAATGCCATAAAAAAACTTTGTAAAAAGCAATAAAAACGAGAGATAAGGGGAAAAAGGTTTTTCATGGTCAAAGGGAAGACAACACAAGGGTTAAAGACAAGCCAATAAACCAGAGCACGTTTCTCTCCTATCCTGGATTGCTATGTGGTCTAGCAAGACCCTCGTCGGCAGCGCTGTGGAGGAAGGACTGGCAATGCAAGACTAGGTCCCTGTTGATGGGATAAAAAGACTTTGGCAGGTTAAAGTCTTGAAGCCAATCTGAGGCCTAAGGACACAGACACCAGCACTCAGTCAGTCAGCAACAATCATCACAGTACAGGAAAATGTCCTTGAAATGAAGGGAATTGACAATTGTATGAAAGGAAGAAAAGGCATGACAACCAGCACAATGAAGAGAGTTTGTTGGATTCAGAATGTGCATACCACGCAGTGTCCCAATAATTTAATTGAACTTCAAGTCAGCTGAAATTCTGGGTTGATTTCTCTAGAGAACAACTTGCACAATGATGATCATTATCAGCGAGTTACACAAACACACATGCACAAATAAAACCACTTAGCACACAACCCCTGTTCATATACACACCCATGCATCTTCTCATGAAACCCAGAATGCATGCACGCACGCACGCACGCACACACGCACGCACGCACGCACGCACGCACAAACACACACACACACACACACACACACACACAAACACACACACATTCCTGCAAGAGTGACAAAGCATTAGTTTATCAACTGTGTGTTTCACATAGCTTTCACCACATTTGTTCCAGCTGGTATAAGATGTTTCAGAGGCCTTAAGAGGACACAAAAGAGCCACGCTGCTTCTATAACAAACCAAGCAGGTTTGTCCACATGCCTGAGCGTCACAAGAAGAACACTTATAGAACTCTTACGGAAACAGAGCATCTGACAGAGGGCAGCTGAATGACACACAACATCCAAACATGCAGCAAGTATCTTACCCATTTGAGAGAGTCTCTTCTTCTTCTGACATTTTCATCTGGCGAAGGTGTGTGTGGGTGTGTGTGTGTGTGTGTGTGTGTGTATGTGTGTGTCTGTGTGTGTGTGTGTGTGTGTGTCTGTGGCAAAGAGGGACAGAGCAGACAAAGCTGAAGAAGTGAATGAGAGCCTGAGGCCTTTCCAGCAGTGCAGTGTAATCGTCTACGTCTCTTTCTGTAGCAGCAGCAGCAGCAACAAGAGCAGAAGCAGCAGCAGAAGGGCAGTCGGGTGAGAGAAAAAGAGAGGGGGGGGGGGGGGGGGGGAGGTTTGAAGGGGACAGGGAGGGAGGGAGAAAGAGAGGAGGAGTAAGGATGCAGCAGCAATAGCAGACCTTAATAAGATTGGGATGACTATTACACATTAGGTTAGATAACACAGTCTATCTGTGCTGCCTCTAACACACACACACACACACACACACACACACACAAAAAGGCCTGTCCCACCTCTTCCGATCATGTCATGCTGCCCACTGCAGTCTCTGCTCCAATTGGTTTATCCAAAGTCAGAGGAGGGGCTAAAGGCCCACAATTCATGGCCTTTTTTGCACAAAATGTGAAACAACGAAAGGAAGAAAAAAACAAGGACAGAGTGACAGTTAAAAGAAGAAATAAGTTACAAGTAATTAATTCATGCGCAACACAAAACTTTGTGCTGCCATAGGTAAAAGAGGAAAGTGAGGCTTAAAAGATGGAAGAAGAGAGTGCTGCTGCGTAGTGAGTCTCTCAACCATCCAATCTGCTGCAGTGGCAGAGACTAAACACTGCAGCGACCAGAGAGTCCAGAAATAGAATACATAGATGCAGTACACCAGCTCAGACTGTGAATGCATAAAACCTGTAAAACCTGAAATCATGAATGAAAAATTGGCACAGTGTAAGGACTTATTGGGCCCTACTTTAACGATCTATAAGTGCACAGCGTGAAGTGCATGGCGCAGGTGCGTTAAGAGCGTGTCCAAATCCACTTTTGCTAGTTTGACGGCAGAAAAAAGGGTCCGTGTGCCGGGCGCGTGGTTCAAAAGGGTTGTACTTAGTGTCTTCATTAATTCATAGGTGTGTTTTGAGCATAACATGCAATACACCAATTAGAGAGTCATCTCCCATTCCCTTTAAAGTGCTAATTTTTATTTTTTGTCTTTTCCTTTATAGTGTTAGATATCTTTTTTGTGCGTGTAATAGGTTTGCAAAGTGAAAAAGCCCAAAGTCCATCCCAAAGGGACTTACTATCTCCAACAGAAAACACTCAAACTGCTCCAAACAGCTCTATTGTTGTCCCGCCTTCGATCCATGATGAACATGCGTCACTTTGTAACACATGTTCTACTGCTCTCCTAGCTAGTGTGGCACGCCCTCATTTTCTGCTTCTGACTGGGTAGCAGTGCTTACCTAGGTACTGCGCATGTTCAACTTCCAACAAAGATGGAAAGTGTGATGTCTCACTCTGTAGCTAAAACATAGAGCTCAACACACAGGGGGAAAAGAGGAGCTGCAGCAATGTACAGTACAAAAAAATTGTGTTTTTAAAAAATGAAACCATGTAAACCTCTAAATACAATTATGAACCTAAAAATTTGCATAATATGAGCACTTTAAAAGCCAAGCTCGTTTGTACCTTGGCGCATTGCTATTATAATGGTGGATTTGCACCGCAATATTTTTATTTGTAATCTTCTGCATGTCTTCCCTGTGTGTGTGTGTGTGTGTGTGTGTGTGTGTGTGTGTGTGTGTGTGTGTTGTGTGTGTGTGTGTGTGTGTGTGTGTGTGTGTGTGTGTGTGTGTAACAAGCCTAGTGTGTGTGCGCTGTGCATAAGCCTAGGCACATTTTACTGATGCACAAAAATAATAATAAAATGCAGGGTTATTGACTTTAGAGCAGGTTTTTGTGGGTCAATGGTGCAATCACTACCCACTGTCTCAAGATAGCAAAACGTCAATAATTCAACTGAACACACTTCCGTAGACCAGCTTGCCCATCGGCGCAAAGATGGGCGCAGGTGCATTTGCTATTTAAACGACGTGGGTGCCAGATGGTCTTAAAAAAGCAAAGACACTTGCGTCGGGTTTCACACCGTGCTGGGCTGGGTGCAAGATAAAGGCCCCATGGTGTTTGATCATAACAAACTGCAACTCACGACTCTCACATTAAACACAAATAGGCCCTTTTTACTGTGTTTTGACATGAAAATCACAGGTGTCATTATTAACATTAATAAGGGTTACACTCCATTTAGCTTAATTGTTTCAAAGCTCTGCCACTGTGTAGGTTGGTTCACAGGAAAAGCTAAGGAGCTGTCGCATTAATTACACCCGTGTGATTCCGGATGTGACAAATCAAAATGTCTGCTGCAAAAAAGTTCCATTATCTAATGTCAGAAAAGTGCAAATATCAATAATCATTTGGAAAAGTGGCAAGCATGAGTAAACACTGACAACAAATATGCCAATTGTAGCGTTCAATCAGCCCATATGAAAGGGTTTTGGAAACTAATAAAACACTCAAGGGTTTTCAAATTCTAGACTAATGTAGTTCAGCGTAAATTCTTTCAGTAAGACCTAACTTTTAATCAGTGCACTCCTAAATCATATGAAAAATTTGAATCGTGATGGAGTCCAATTGTCAAAGACTTTGTACATTTTATTGAGCTGTATAATAAATCTCATTTGCATATCTGCAAACATGTCTCTCCTGATTGAAATTAAATAGCTTTTACTCTTCTCAAAAGACACAACTATTGATCATTTTCTCACTGAATCAGGTCATTGTATGTTTCACAAAATGTCAGAAAATAGTCATAAATGTTTTTTAAGCCCAAGGTGATGTCTTCATATTGCTGTTTTGTCCAAGTAACAGTCTAAAACCCAGATATATTCAGGTTTACTATCACATGAGACAAAGACAAGCAGCAAATTCAAACATCTGAGAATCTAATAACAATGGAATGTTTGGTATTTTTGAAACATGAAACCCTCTGCTGATTTAAGAAAATATAATTTCTCTCCATTGACACACACACAAACACACACTTACATCACTGCTAACATCAAGAGAGCATAAAGATCACGCTCAGGACTGCAAAGCACTTTGGAATGAAGGGAAATCCATCTATCTTTATAGACTGTTGTTAAAAAAAAAAAAAGCTTACAGAAGCATTTTACTGTTGGAAAGAAGGACTTTCCATAAAACTGGGCTGTATATGCAGTAGTATGAGGCAAACAGGTTTTAAATTGGTGCTACATGACCAGAGAAAACAGAGAAAAGAAGCTGTGATATGAAAACATACAACTGAAAACCTACAACGACCAGAAGGCACTGTGCCGCAGCGGACCAATAAGTGTTCCCGCTGGTGGGTGACGTAATGCAAGCACGTCACAGAAAGCAATATGTAATACACAGTCTGAGTTTGAGATCTCTATCTCCGCTTCTCGACTATTTGTGTCTGTATGCGGAAGTACAATCTGTAGTTCAAGCAACAGTCCTAGAAAGGCCTGTGAGTAGGGAGATCCAGGCACTGGTAGATAGAGGGAAGTTTGACATAGTTCATGAGCACATACTACCAACATTATTATGTAACAAAGCTGGTTGAATATTGGTAAAATATCCCTTTAATTGTTGCTTCCACATCGCTCAAGTGTGTGCTGTGAGGAGCACAGACGATCATGGGTTTACGGCGGAGATAATGAGATTTGAAATGCTGCTGATGGTGGAGAATTGAATTTGACGACTTTACAACTGCAGAAATGTTGCCGCTTAAAACAATCTAGGCTTTGGCCTAATACAATAATTAGCAAATCTCTATTGCTTTTATGCAGCACACAATATGAAATCATCCCAGATATTTGTAGTGCTAATCACTGGTGTCAGAACAAAAGTGTTGTAATGACTGTTAGCATATTTCTTTATCATTCTCCGACGAAGTAAAATGAATCCTATCTACTGAGAATAATGCAGCGGGAATTAATGCATGAATTTATTCCTTACAATGTGAAATTGATTTGTCTCATGAAGCAACAAATTCATATATTGCAACACAGTCCATTAATGAAGAAATGGTTTGACATTTTTGGAAATGAGTGTTTTTGCTTTCTCTTAATCTCTGTAAACAGATATCCGCATATGATAGCAGAATCTGTAGGCAACGGGACAAGATTTTGGTATCAGAAGCGTTCTGGTTTCACTTGGTAGTCCGAGTACTAGTGACCAACCATGTTTGAGGAGGCTTTAGTTGTATGCTGGTAAACAATCTTTGTGGAGAGCAAAAGAGGCGGAACGCATTGGCAATCTCTGAATCCATCATATCATCTGACAAAGATTTAGCTCGACTTACCTCCTAAACCTAACCAAGCAGTTTTGGCGCCTAAACCTAAGTAAACTGCAACAACTGCAACCGTTTGGAAGGTCCCGTCGTACCGTGCAGACCCACTTGGAAACACTGGTCGTCGACACCAGAGGCTAAATCTTTGTCATACATAGCTGATGGGCTTTGGGAAATTGTCTGTCTTGCAAAATAGACTGGAAGACACCTGTCCAAGGGCGTAACTTTGGGTTTAACATTGGGGGGTGTTAATATTCTAACATCAAACATTTCATTTCCTGCATCACTTTGTGCATTTCTTCGTTGAAATGAAAATGTAATGGGAAAGTGCTACATTCAGCACCTTGAACCTGGATTTGTTCTACTTAGAATTAGTTGATGGCTGTGCTTTGCTCTTTTCCTTTAGTTCCCTCCCTCAGATCCAAACACAGCCAACCTCCCCTCGGGCTCACGATAAATGCTTTACATGCCTTGACAGAGAATGTGGGATTAAACTATTGAATGTGAATAAGCAAACAATTCACATTTATCCAGTCATAACTTGCAGAAAGAGAGTTGAGAGATGATTCTGAATTATTGATATGTCGAACAGCAGGGGGAAGTTGCTAGTGACCTTCTGATGGCCTTTACCTCAACATGCCACTAATTGTTTTTCAGAAAAGTCAGCTGTAATATGCAATCTGTTCACAGCAGCTCACTTTCATACATACAGAAGCGTATAACATTCACCATTGAAAAACAAATGTGGACACCTTACCTCGTACTAGTGAGAAAATAACTCATCATTTTGGGAAAAGATCTAATTACGAGATCCTATTTCTTTTTTTGAGAAGAGATCTCGTAATTATGAGTTCCGCAGATCTTGTAATTATGAGTTTGTATCTTGTAATATTGAGAAAAGATCTTGTTATTATGAGATGAATGCATTTTCACAACAACAGAAAACAGCTCTCTTGTGTGAAGCTTTCAGGCTAGCTGATGCCATGGTAGCAAACAGGCCTCCGTCTCCCCTGTTCAGTTTAATCCGTTTTTATTTTGGTTTGAGTTTGAGACGTTTGGAGATGTTAATGTTAATGTCTTAAAGTGTAATGGACGGGATTGTTTTCAGTTTGTCGACTTTGCGCAGGCACCTCAGGACTTTGCGGTTGTTCCGGCAGAAAGCCCATTCTGTTCTGTTGGACATTTTAGTGTTTCTGCAGGATCACTTGAACAGATGTGGCATGCTTCAACACATTAACTAATACTATAAAGTTCCATTAGAAGGAGAACGCTAACTTAACCCAGCTGAAGCTAATGTAACCTCGGTGGTGATGTTGATCACTGAGCCGTGGCCCACTCACAAGACCAGATATGCCGCCTTCCTACGAGATAGGAATTCATAATTATGAGATCTTTTCTCAAAACTATGACTTATTTTCAATATTACGAGATAAAGTGTCTACATTTTATTTTCTGTGGTGAATGTAATACGCTTTCATACATCCAGGTTTGCAAAACAATAATAAAAAAAAAATAACCAAGCACTGTGAAAACATTTGGTAACACTTTACTTAAAGGTATCTACATAAGAGGGACATGAAACTGTCATGAACACATGAACCCTAACCATAACCTCAACCTGTCATGACAAGTTAAAAGAAGCGTTATGCCATAAACGTTTATCATTTGTTTATAATGTTTATGACACGTTTGTGACAGTGTCATGTCACTCTTATGTAGATACCTTCAAGTAAAGTGTAACCAAACATTTTTAAGAAGAATTTTTACAAGTGGCAGGACATCAGTGGGTTTCTCAGAGCATTTTTTTTTTTTTTTTGCAATCTTA
>NC_045741.1:22247941-22249675 GCF_008692095.1 Etheostoma spectabile | reverse complement strand
TGTTTTATGATCACTCAGAGTTCACGGTCCTGTCTTACCCATTCGATGGATTAGTTGATTGCAGAGCATCTTTGTTGTCTGGGAGCTGTAACCTGAAACAGAGGAACAAAATAAAAGGCTGTTAAGAGAAAAGAGGGAAATTTCTAAGTATGAAAACCAGCTGAAAGGCCAGCTATTGTGTTGAGTAACTTGATCGTGAGAGCCTTAGAAACGCAGACACTGATATATGTGGACACTCCCAGGCTATTTATTTCTTTGCGTTGACTTGTTGAGGATATTTCTGCAGCTATTGACTAGACAGTTTTGGGGAAAAAATCTTTGTGAAATCAATGTGACATGGGAACAGATCTTAGGAAACTATCAAGTTTCACAAAAATACTGAAAACATTCACTTAAAAAAAAAAATTGTAACTCAGAATATCCTTTTATCTTATCCTTCATTGTTTTTTAGTTCAAAGACACTCACTTGAAGTCTGTGATGATGGGATCCAACTCTGGACTGTTTATGACTGACAACCTGGGAAAAGAAATAGTGTGTGACAGCCTCCTTACTCTGTTATGAACTGTATTGTTAGCACTCTGAGCTCACATGATTTGTTGCTTTCTTTGTGACGCTGCTAATTGTTTTGACTGTAAGGAGAAATACCTGCGTGCACAATGTGAACGTACCGGTTTGGGGAGTCTGGGACGTCAGCCATGTCTTGCCCCTCCACAGCATCACTGTGAAGAGGTCAAAGGTTAATTTAGAGAGAACGTAAGAAGGGATCTCATGATGGTGAGAAGAGGAGGGGTGCCAGATAGGATACTGAAAGTCCGATCTGAAGACTGAAGGACTCGAGCAATATGTGATGGATAAATAGAGATCAAATGTAGGTTAGTAATATGTATATAATTATAAGCTGAAAGCAAAACATGTATTCATTACACGCTGAAATCAACACGACTACTAATAATGACGCAGTAACACAAGACTAAATGAACTGTGTACGGATTAAGAGCTTCTGACAGAAGTTTAGAAGTGGCAAAACTGTTTATAATTTCACAAGGAAAAAAAAAACAAAGATGAGAGAGAAAAGGTAAAATGCAGGTAAAAAATTTGCAGGCAATCATCTTGCAACCCCTTGCATCCATTGTGTGACCACTTGTGGATGTCCTGACTTCTATGTTTGGATCCACTTGGATACCTCAACCCACTTATTAGCAATATATCACTTTTTCCCTACTTTTTTTATTTTCTGATAGTAGTTTGCTAAAATGATCTCGGGAGTGCGGCTGCAGAGATGGAACAAAACAAAAAATACGTTTTTTTTAGAGGAAAAAGCCTGCTTGATCACATGATGAATGTAATGTAAAGGCAGCTGACTCTCGAAGACTTAATGACAGCAGACAATGATCATGATACTAGACTTATTCAGTATAGTGTGTCAGCTATTGCTATCGGGATAAATACAGCTATGTCCTATCTTGTCTACAGTATTTTCTCCATTGACTCACGCAGCGGTCAGACTCACTTTTATACGGAGTAGATGTTGGGCTCCTTTACTTCCCTATAGGCTACAACTTGTTTTCCTGAATGGAGAACAGTGGCATATTTTGTCACAGTGAGATAGTAAGAATTACCCGTCTGCCTTTTCCAAAGTTTAGACACAGGAATGAACTTCACAGATCATATCAGAGGAGTGTGTGTGTGTGTATGTGTGTGTGTGTGTGTGTGTGTGTGTGTGTGTGTGTGTG
>NC_045741.1:22244826-22247926 GCF_008692095.1 Etheostoma spectabile | reverse complement strand
GTGTGTGTGTGTGTGTGTGTGTGTGTGTGTGTGTGTGTGTGTGTGTGTGTGTCCCTCAACAACAATCTCAATCTGATGACAAGATAACGTTATACTTATAAAGTGCGATTCAATTGTCACGGTTGTTCTCACTATGAAAACAGACATGCACCGACAGGACCAGGACCTGCACAGATTTTCCAAAGTTTTTCCTTCTACTCACTTTTTGCTTTCATTTTTCTTCACGCTGCGTCTCCAGTTGGTGATAAAACTCATTCCACAGATCCGGTGAAACGGCAAAATATTCCGGACAGAGCAGGTTTACACAGACACACGGCTCACACTGAGTTCACACCGACACAAATGGAAGAACACCAGCTACTGTGCAGCTTTCTCCTTCCTGACGTAGAAAGGTGTGTTGCTGTCATCGCCGGAATAATGACATTTTCATTTAAACGCACCGAGGCACTGCAATGTAGCTGCAGCTGCTGGTTTCATGGTCCTAAAGCCCTCCCCGTTATGAGGTTACACACGCAGTTACCACTCTATGTACACACAGTATATACTTATATATTACACAGACTAACAGGTAGATATGTATAACAGGTAGATAAATACATAAAGCAAGTATATAAATATAAAGGTCAAAATATATGATTTACATTTTTCACCATAAGCCCTATAATAAGTATAAAATAAAATATTTTATCTATATTCTAAAATACTATATTTACTGTATTTGCATTAAAGTGCCCAGAAAAAAATGAAATTTTGAAATTTTTTGTTGTAATGAGACTGTTTTAACCGCTGTTTGATTGCCATTTCCAATGTCCATTCCAAGAATGGGCTTTTTGGGATCAATCACTTTAGCAAAAATGATGAGTATACTGTGAAGTATACTTTGAAACAGCCATATAATACAGATGTTATACATCTTAACACATGCACATTGATCAAAGAATGCTTTACTGTGAAACAGGCTGTTTTAAATATAAATACAACTCTGACCACATTTTATGGCTGTATGCTGGTATTTATAAATACATTTACTAAACTGCTGTGGTTAAGTACAAATTAAAGGTACTTTCCTGCTATTTTGTTTCTACTCCATTTCAAAGGTAAATGTTGTACTTTTTACTCCATTACATCTGACAGCTATAATTAGGAATTACACTGCAGATAGATTTTACATACAAAAACTCAGCTTTCTAGCTTGTAGAAAATATGTGTTTATATAAATCAGCTACCCATTTGATTTCAAATTGACCAGCAATTTCTATGCTACTTAAACATGAATGCATCAATTGCCTCAATAATAATCCAGTAATATAAAACATATAACCATCTCATTATATCTAAGTTTTTATGTTAATAATACGTCTGTACTTTCACTAAGTGATGGTATTCAGATTGTTTACTAAAGCAAAAACACCAATAACCAATGTCAAAATACTCCATTGCAAGTGAAAGTCCCACATCACACATCTTACATTATATAAGTACAAGTATAGATGTACCTTTATCAACTGAATATACTTTGGCCCATGCGAGTGTTACATTATTTTAATGTTTTTACATTAATTGAGATGCACTGTAGGTGTAATTTTAATGTTTGTCAGTATGGAGCTAATTTGAGTTACTTTCCAACTAAACAGTTAAAGTTGGGTAGTTTAATATATAACACTGCATCATATTCTAATTTGCTAATATTGTGTTTTAGATCATGAAAAGTACAATAGTCCCTTCTGACATGTAGTGGAGTAGAAGTGTAAAGTAGCATGTAACTGACATACTCAAGTATAGTACAAGTACCTAAAAAATGTGTTTTACTACAGTACAAGTAAATGTTCTAGGTTGATTTCCACCACTGCTTTTACTCACCTAAACATTTGAATGAAGGACTTCTTGTAATAAGTATTTTAAAAAGTGGTATTGCTACTTTTACACAAGGATGTAAAACGTCTTCCACCATCGGCTGTTGAAGACAGTAACATGATATGATGAACAAACAAACTGCAAAACTATACCTTTAATATTTATTTTGTTTCAGTTAAATGCATTACATATTCTGGCTAAACCTCCAAATAATGATTTTCTTCTTACATGTTAGAAAATACAAAATAAAATACAATTAGCTTGAGTTTTAAAAACCCATTATGGGCAAGCCTAGAAGTGGTTCTTGATTTGTAAAAAAAGGAATCTGTACAAATGTGTCAGGTGGCCTTTAAATGTGAGAAAATTCAACTGCGGTGAAGGTGAGAAAGAGACATACAACTTCTGGTCTCTTGTATTTAAGATAAATGTGAACTGCAATATGAGGCGCCTCAAGTAGGAAGAGCAGTCTCAACCACAGACAGAAAACTGGCTAAACATGAGAAGAGGAAACTATGATGATGCTCTTTCTTAACAACGCCGAAAAGAGGGGAAAAAAGGAACAAGTGTCCAAAAATGTTGTGCACGGTTTGGTCAGAAATCAGCAAAGACAATAAAAGCAAAGGCCTCCTGCTCTTCAACTAAGCCTTCCCTTGTTCAGAAACCCTCTGTCACAGTTTAGCACTGTGTGTTAAGTAACTTAGTTCATTTTCTGGGAGAAAAAATTATCCAGCAAGAAGAAGAATCACTGGCCTGCCAACTGCTGTGTAGGTGTTTACAGGCGTGTGGATGTAGTGCAACGGGGATGTACAGTATACCCCAACACCATCAAGTTAAATCCCCACGGAGCCTGAAGTGCACAGACAAAAGACAAACTGCTCCGCCCAAAACGCAGAGACACTTATCAACTTTTACTGACTTTGTTTAAGACTTTGAAATCCAGTTCTTCTCTCAGAGAGGAAGCATCTCCTGAAAAAAAAATTAAACAATAAACATTCCGGAAAAATAAAAAGTTCACACAAATGCTAACAATAGAAGCACCAACAGTGGCACACTTTGAAACGACACCTGGTGTGAACTTTATTAATAAGTATTGGATGTTAGACTCAGATGAGAGAGAGAGAGAGATGTTTATCTCTCAAAAAGCAGTAATGTTCTCATTTTGTGCAATCCCTTGTAGTGTGCCCTGACATGTAATGCTATTTAATGAATAAGCAAAGCATCACAGAAACATAAAAGAAATTAAAGC
>NC_045741.1:22215314-22244816 GCF_008692095.1 Etheostoma spectabile | reverse complement strand
GATGAATGTAGTAGCTGTGAGGATTTGTTCAACTTTAGTATAAATCTGCACATGCGTTTCACATATCCGAGGACTGGTCACTTCCAGTTAAACAAGTAGAAATTTTGAAATCGGTTACTCTGTCCTGAAAACACAGGCTACCTGTTTTTTTTAAATCTCATATGCCTTCTGCCATTATACAGGACTAGAAAAGTAAGTGGTCATTCCATTTAAAAAAAAAAAAAAAAGACTGAAAGATTTTGTTACAGTGCCTCAATAACACTTTGTTACGGTCTTGAATCTACACACAGTTCAATATTTAGTTTCAAAATATTAGCTGAGAGCTGGAAGGAAATTATGGGAATTTTGGTGCTCTACAAAATTAGCAAGTCTATTTCCAATTACAGAAAGCTCATGAAATTCTCAATAAAACTTCAGAAGCTAGAGGGGTTTTAATAAAGTATACAGGTACTGTTAGTGGATAAAGACAGGACTTTTGACAAAGCAATTTCAATCTAGTTTTGAGCGCATTAAATAAATTACATTTGTAGCCTGGTGTCGAAATCAACGGAGCTATCTCTAAATCCAAATTCACCGCATTTCATTTTTCAACAATCCATTCTTCAAAACAAACACTCCATATTGGTCCACTTCTCCAAAACAAGACCAACAGAATGGAAAAACACGATACCGCAATGCCAATACCATGAACACAGTCCGGGGAGAAGGGCGCTGAAAGATTCAGAGAAGGGTTAATTCTGAGATTCTCTCCATGGGGTCAGCCGGTGTTGCTGAATCAGTCCTATACAGTCCCCACATTGCTTTGGTGCTTTCTGGGCTGGGCCAGGCTGTGCTGTGCCGTGCTGAGCCAGGTCAGTGGACGAGGAGGGGAAGGGAAGGGAGAGACGGGGTCTAAGAGAGTAGACTGCTGAGTGCGATGGCCAGCTCAGGTCCTTGTTCCTGCTGGGTGAGCCTGGCAAGTCGCTCCTTTTCCTCTCGCTCGCTCTCGCGCTTTGCCACTCTATCATGTCTTCCTCTGTTGGATACGCTCCATGAAAACACACACACACACACACCACACACACCACACACACACACACACACACACACACACACACACACACACACACACACACACACACACACACACACACACACACACACACACACACACACACACACACACACACACACACACACACACACACACACACACCACACACACCACACACACACACACCACACACAAAAAGGAAGAAAAAGGACAAACAAATGCAAAAAATATGGGGGAAAAGGAGACAAAAACAGACAAACACATATACAGTTAACAAATTCTCAAATATTAAAAAACGTATTCTTAAAGCTTTCTGATAACAGGTATCAACATCATTAATATAATGCATGCTATTATCATCATTGAACTTTAAAGGCTTCATAAAGTACATGCTAATGCAGTGTTATCGTAAGGCTTTATTCTGTACAGCCTAATTGAGACTGTATTTTTAAGGACAATATCAATCTATTAAGATAACATATCAGTCAATATTAGTTTTCTTTTTGACTAAATAAACATTTTTTTTATCTGAATCCCTTAAATGTGGCCATTATTACTATTATTAAACCCTTTAAATTTACTGCAAAATATTTTTGGCATTTCTGTGCTGAAGTTACTTGTTTTTTCCTTTCTCATTTTCATTATACATTTTGCCAGAAAATGTGGGGAAAGACAGCAACGGGGTGGACCAGGGATGTTTCCGTTTCTGTGCACATCATAGCCCCTGGGCCACCCCCAATGGGCCAATAACATAGGCAATGCCAATGTATCAGTCAGGCTCTCCAATGGAGATGCAGAGCACAGTGAAAGGCGTCCTGTATTGTGGTTTGTATTGAGCACTTCCTGGCTCATGGCTGAACAAGTTTCTAATACGGGTAAAGTAGAGTCAGATCTGCATGTACTGACATTTATGATCAAAACCTTGACAGCCCTCTGACAATTGACTTTTTTCAAAGTGGACATTTTGACATGCCATTGCAAGAGAAGCACATGTGTAACTTATAACACTAATTTGTAGTTATTTAACATGTATCTATGTGAGTAAGCTGTGTGGTCTATAATTGTCATTTTTCAGCACCCCAACCAAAACAACAAGCTTTTTAATTCAAATTTCCCCAGATCAAAGTGGACCATGAAGAGAGTGACAGTCTTTGCCCCTCAGGCAGGCACATGTTCAGGTACGGAAATGTAAGGGATGTAAGCGTGAAAGATCAGATCTCCATTGATGAATAAATGGGAGTCGTATGACCGAAATCACATTTGTAAGTTCACAACAACAAAAGGTGAAGAACGAGAACTTTGAAATACACCGAACGCTGGTTAAGACAGTTAATTATCACAGACCAGACATGCAACGTGACAACAGGTTTATTATTCTAAATGAATGACAGACAGAAGCATCACAGTTTAGTGTGTATCCACCCAAGCAAATGAAAGTGAGGATGTTCATTAGCAGATATTTTAGAGCCGATGAGTTCAGTGTAGAGTGGCGCAGAACATGCACAATGGGAACATTAAAGAAACATCTAACAGATTTAGTAGAGAACATGCATTTATTACTTGTAGGTGGTACATCCCACTGCTGCTTTTAAATACAAATGAAATCAGACATCAATGAAGTACTTAGCAAGAAGAATGATGTGTTTTATTGCTAGGCGTTAAGAAACCCTTCACATATCTGGTACGTTGGTCTTTACTTTCAGAAGTGATTTGATGGCATTCTGTCAAAATACTTGACGGGACCATACTGGTGTTTGTGCATGTTTCAGCCAATTCAGTAAACATTTTCTAAAAGCTATATCATTGCCAAACATTTATCAAAGCATGCCACTCAGACGTAAAACTTGTTTGAGATAAAACTATCATGATTAATAACGTGTGTAGCTTCATTACTGTGCAAAATGTCCAAATCAGTCCATCCCTATGGCACAACAAAGCAGAAATGACAGAACTGACAAAAAAGTAGGCTGCTTGAAAAGTGGGGAATAATCTTAAATTTAAAGCGTGCTTTGGACAATGTCAGCCATAATGTAAATGTATAGTCACAACTTGTAGTAAATGAACTAAAGATGCAAAAATGATGGTATGGTCCTTTAAAAGCTCAGGCATTTGCAGATAGTGGTGTTATGGATGCACATAGAAGCCAGAGATGGTGCCCTTGATTCAACTCTTTATTCAAGTTTTTGACAGAGGTGTAAAGACAGAGAGAAAGAGAGAGAGAAAGAGAGTGAGAGAGAATACAGGCAGTCTGTTTCTCCACAACACACTGCTGTTCAGACAAGGGCTGAATGAACTAATAAATGAAGGGGTGGGTGGACGAACAGGTAGGTGCATGGATAAATAAATAGCGGCATGTGCAAAGGAAAACAAACACTGATTTGAGGGATGGCGGCGGCCGTTGTATGAGTGAATGAGGGCCACACACAGTTTGTGCAGGCTGGGGTTCAACAGGGTCATGCGGGTACAGTTTTGTGACGGGAAACACACTAGAATTAATACTGTCTCTTAATAATAATCATCCATCACATATTCACAGCATGCCAGCACGAGACTATGCCGTGTTACAAAAGGAAGTGCTTTTAATACTGTCAACAATTTATTCCTGATATATTAACAAGGGTTCAATCCATGTTTAGATCAATATACAAGGACTAATAATCTTACTCGTTTTTTGTTTTAAAAACTAGGCTTTTGTATTTATTTTTTATGTTGGATATATATGATTACACTGCTTGACCATAATGAATGAGTAGAAAAAAAAGACAGGGAACTGTAATTTCCCTTTCTCTTGTAGGTTAAAGCAAGTATTACAGCAACCTGGCTCTTGCTTGTGAAAAGAAATTATTAAATACATTATTTCTCTAAAAAGGCATCTGCAGTGTAGCTCAGCTGCTACAAATCTTTCCTGGAGCATGTGTGATCTATGGGTTTGTAAAACACTGATAGCTTCATGAAACGTCAAGTTTACAGGTTGAAACAGTCGGAAACGGGATCTTACTTATGACGCATCGAGCACTACTCTGCATCGACTGATGTAGTGCCTTTACGGCATCGCCGCTCAGCGACATATTGACTCTGAGCCTAGTGACTGGTCAGACCCACAATACGCACTTTGCACAAATGGCAATTTAAAATTTACCTGAGATGCCATTTCAGTGTAAAAAGCTGCACAACATTTTGCAATCAAATACATATCTCATTTCAGAATGAAATGTGCACATGCACAGGCTGTAATGTCAGTGTGCCGAGTTGGGACGGTGAACAAAAGCCAAATACAAGCTGCCTCTCATCTCTCCATTCACTGCCAACCATTAGGAGGGACTTGCTTTCATAAAGATGTGTATAATCAATTAATATGTAAATGTGTTGCAGAGTTAATATATCAGTGTATCTACTGTATAATTGCTAATTGTACATATTATAAAGTAAGAGAGTGCAACTTTAATAATAAACAGTAACAAAAAAATACTTACAAGTATAAAGAATTTTAAGATGGCAAAAATATATCTATATATAAAATATACACCAGCAGCAGACCGGATGCAAGAAAAATAAACTGAAATGTAGAAGATTCAATAGCACGTTAGCTTAGTTTAAGAAAACAAGGTTATAAAATAAACAAATATAGCTCAAGGAACCTGTGCTCTATGTGCCATTTCACAAAAGTTGATCAGTTCTTTGGGACTTTAATGGCAGTGAATGGAGTGATTTATAAAGTTGGCCTGATTTGCTTGGTGGTTGTGACTTTAACTAAATGTGATTTATTTGCAGGGCAAAAGAAGAGAGGCAGGGACTATTGAGAGTCAGGTAAAGGTGAGGGACAGTGTGAGAGGAAGGTGCTCACTTTGTCAAAGCTGGCAAATCGGTCAGCTTCCCGTACGTTGTGACGAGGAGGGGAGGAGGGGGCGAAGGGGTCAGCTAAAGGATCCTTGGCAGGCAGGGAAGAGGAGGAGAAATCTCCTGAAGGCTGTTGGAGAAAGGGCCCTCGTCGTTGGAAGGACTCACACGACTCAGTTCTGGAGATGGACGACCTCTTACCTGATAAGACACAGACACACAGGATAAGTAAGTCATACTGTCAAAAGACAGACCAAGCATCAACCAGTTCATACATTACCAACAGTTTGTTTTATTTTAAATGACTAACACATCCTGAAATGGCTGACAAGAGCCCAACAATTTGACAACAGTACTGACCTGGAGGTGGAGGAGGTGGTCTAGTTGGCGTACCGGTTTTTGGAGGCAGAGCTGGGGGCACATCGGGGCCAACAGACTCACTGTCTTCCTGGAACAGGTTCTTATTGTTGATGCCAAACTGGTCAGCCCCGTTTGACTGCCACAAAAACATTCACCAAATCATATACAGTACATAGAGTGTTATAGTACAGTAAAAAGTACAGCAAACACAGAAGAAAAGAAATGACAAGGGAAATGTCTACTGTAGATCAGAGGTGGAATGACAGCAGCCTATTTTTTGCAATTTGGTAGACTTCATTCATGCACCCCACATTCATATTTCCTCTTTTGAAGATTACTGCAAACATACTCTTTTATGAGCGCATCATTAATCAATATAAAGAGGAAACATTTTTAGAACACAGTAAATAATAAGATTACACATCAAATTACTGCTGCTTGTTGTATGTACTAAATGAAGAGGGATATTTAGTGTCCATTACGTCCACAGGGGAGAATCTTTAAAACTGTGTTCCAGTTATTTCCCCCCCAAAAAACCATAACACACTCCACGACTCACTCACAGGCTTCCTGGATGTTCTGGTTCTACAGCAGAAGTGAGTTCAATGACGTAAATATCATTATTTATGACTTGCTACGTGTTAGTTCAGCATTGTTTAGGTGAAGCTCAGGACATGAATAGCACCTCTTAATTACCTTTGTCAAAGCACTGAAATCTGCAAAGCCACCTCCGAATGATTCATTACCAAACACAGCAGCAAACGGATCTGAAAACACACAAGCATATAAAAGACCCTGAGCATATAAATTGGCAACTTTCATCCAGACATTGTTAATACCGTTTTTTTTGTACAATACTATTTCAACAGCTGCAATGGCCTCTGTCCCCAGAGGGTGGCACTAAGACACAAGTCCTACCTGGATCTGAGCTGGCGTTCACTGTCGTACCACCTGGAGCAAACGGGTCATTGGATGCTGCAGTGTCCTTCTTAAGACAAAACATAAAAAACATACACTAGTAAGCAGATTGTACAATTAACTCTGCTGTGGACGTGAACATTTTTAAACTTAATGTGATTAACTGGAACTATAAGTGATGTATATCATAATAAATGAAACAATACTGAAGATCCCATTTTAGACTCTTTCCATATTTAGCAGAAACTGCAGCAATCACAGTGTATGTCTTATATTTAAGTTTGTGTCTTTGTTTGCCTGGTTGGTACTGATTTGACTACACTAAATGTAAATGTTTTAAATTCATTCTAATGTTCCTTTTGAGGACTCTTTAGCAAGGGGGACCTGCGCAACACTGCAGCATAAAAAGTTGCAGGCAAAACAACATAAACTCAGATTTACCAACAAAGCAATATTGTATACTGTTTTACAGGATGAAGGGCTATATGACAACTCAATGTACATGTCCTGTTACTGAACACTGCTAATTCATTGTTTGATGTAGTCTGTGTTTTTTTTTTTATCTCTGTTTGTTCTTTTATGTCAAACTCTTTATGCTGTTGTCTTGGCCAGGACTCCCTTGTAAAAGAGATTCTACATTTCATTCTTTCTTATAAGTACCTTGGCATTTGGATAGATGATGCCCTCTCTTTTAAGCCTCATATAGACAACCTTGTGAAGAAACTTAAACTCAAAATTGTCCTTTTGCTTTGGAAATAATTTTTTTTTTTTTTCTTTTAAAGCAAAAAAGCAGCTAGTCACTGCAACATTTAGATCTGTCATAGATTATGGTAATATGGTGTATGGGACTGCCTCAGCACAATGTCTGCATAAGATTGACACTGTGTACCATGCGTCTGAGATTTATTACAAATTGTAAAAATCTAACCCATCATTGTGTTTCACAATGTATTCCAGAGTGGGATGGCCATCGCTGTCAAACAGGAGATCAGGGCATTGGCATATTTTTATCTATAAGGCCGTGCTAGGTCTGTTGCCATCCTACATCAGTAGTTTAATCACATGGAGAAGTGTTGGTAAAATAAAAAAGGTTAAAAATAAATACTACTACAATACTAGTAATACTGAGATATGAAAATGAGTATTAGAAGCCAGGCTTCTGTTATTAATGCCGGTCACATTAATAACTGAATTACTCACAACCAAGCGATTTAAGGCTTTATTCTGTTTTTTGGAATTAGTTTTTTGGAAATGTACAGGTATATTTGCATACAAAAAAAAATTTGATGATGAAAAATAGGCTTTTTGTTAAACTGGTTATAATAAAAAATATAGGCCTGTTAACTGCCATGTTATAAATGACTTATTGAAACAAACGATTAACAGAATTATAAAACATTCATGATTAGGACTAACTCAAGTATTATTCTTTATATTGTGTGAGTGTGGGAGTGAGTGCAATGTGTACTCAGGGCCAGATGTACATACATTTGCGAATGTAGCGTCATCAACGCAATGCCCAACCAGCAGAAAGCGCACGCTGTGATACATCAGCTTATGTCGTATTTACCAGACCTCCAGTTCATCGGTTTATCAGCCCCTTTCTTCACCCATTATACCGTAATAGTGCGGGGTGTACTCACCAGCGCCAGATCAGAGCTGGGTAAAGAGCAGCTGAATGGATCTGTCCCTCCGTTCTGAGAACCAAAGGGATCCACCTCCCCAATGGCGTTCACTTTGCCTCCAAACAGGTCAGAATCGGCCATATTGTTCCCTGTGGAGCTGAATGGATCCTTGGCTGCTAAAGCCAGATTGGTAGGTTTAGAAGTGAAGGGATCTGGGCCTGCTGCTGGTGCAGCTTCTGCTTCATTCGGCTTGGCTAGAAACAGGTCTGGTTCCGGCACACCAGTTGTGGTAACAAACGGGTCATCTGAGGCAGAGAAAAGGTCATCTGAGGCAAAGGGACCGCTGGAGGCCTGGAAGAAAGAGTCTGCAGCAAAGGGGTCTGACCCTTTGAATGGATCTTCTCCGAACGGATCTGATTGAAGAGAAACAGACACCGATATGTTGGAATGTGAACATTTGATAGTGTAGAATTGGAACATGCTTGTCAACACATCATATACAGTAGATATTGAAGCTTTTTTAAGGATTTATTCACATGGAAGATATTAGTTTCCCTGTTCATCACTTTCAAATAAGGTTTTAACCTGGAGAAGTTACCTGCAACATCTGCTTTTCCAAATGGATCATCTTTGAATGGATCATCTATAGAGTTAAAAAAAATACCATCAAGCTCACTGCAAAATATATGGCAAATAAATTAAAATTGACGCCATTTTATTTGTGAGCTGGTAACTGATGTTTGTGGGAACTCACGGTCAGTAAAGGGGTCAGAATGAAAAAAGTCCATCTCAGGCAGGGAGGGAGGGCTGGTCTGAGGTGGCAGAGAGCGAGGGCCAACTTGAGGTGGTAACAAAGACGGGGTGCTTTCTGGGGACTCTGCAGACTCTGGCTCTGGCGATGCAACCTGTTGATCAGCGACAGGGCTCTGCTGACAAACTTGCTCACTCCAGTAAATGATGGCAACATTGTGTTTACACCACACATGATTAGTTAATGCCTACATAGCTCAGAGAAACATGGGTTTACCTTTGGCGGGCTTTCTCTAGGTGATTCCTCTGCATCGTCTATGACCTCCGAGGAGACGTTGGGTGTAGGGCTACTGTGTTCCTGGAGGCATGAGTGGACAACACAGCAATGACTAGTGTTACTTATGCTGTGTTCAGACCAAAAGAAGCAATCCGGCAATTTCCCACAGGGTTGTGCGGGGTGTCACTGAAACGGCCCATTTGTGTGACGTCCCGTTGTGTTCTTTAACCCCACAATGTAGAACAAGCAGACTTTATATTTCACGGTTACTTTATTTTCCGTCAAATCGTATACATATAGACTGGCTGTTTCTGACTGACCTTAAAAGCAGCTTAACTTCACAGAGAAAGAGAGAAAGAAAAGAGACGAGTGAGACAGATCAGCTGTGCTTTGTTGTTAGCTGTTACACAAAGTCCTGGGCGGCTCAGTGCTCATGTTTCGTCAGTGATGTTTCCTGTGTACTGTACAGGATTCTCAAACCCCCTCAAAACCGACTGACGAGTCTGATCGGTGGTAACATAATTGGCCACCACAGCGTGAAAAATGTAGTTGGTGAAAACCTTTTGGCATGCAAGTTTTTTTATTTCCCCTCTGTGGCACCCCCCGCCGCAGCCTAAACACACTAGCCCCTTTCAAAATTAATTTAAAAGACAACATTTTAGCTGTACCGTCTGATGGCCGACGCTGGCATAGTCTGAGAATGTAAACATAATTTCCATTTGGTACAATTCTTGTCTTGCCATAAAACTGTGAGCACACCAAATGTAAACTAAGTCTGCTAGTCTTGCATACTTGGTGTGTTTAAAAAAATAAATAAAAAAATCCTATATTTGTGGAGTAAAAAAACAGTGCACAGTAGGAAGTGACAGGTAGGATTTATACGGGCTTCTTTCCATCTAAAAAAAAGAATTGATAACTAAGGCAAATGTATTTATTATTACCATAGTCATGTTCTCCAGTGGCTTCAACCGACTGTTGTACATCTCAGAGGAGGCTAGACTGGTATAGAGATCATCCAAGGCATCACGTTTTAACTTTTCCTCCTCTGCAGTCTTCAAACTTTCTTCCTCCTCCTCTTCTTCCTCTTCTCTTTTGTTCATACCTTCTTTCTCCTTTTGATCTGAATGTTCTTTCTGTTCTTTCTGCTGGTAGCAGAGAGCAGCTGGTTCTTCCTCCTTCAGCTCTTTAGGCTGGTCCTCCTGGAAGAGGTCCTGCTGGAAGGTGTCCCCCTGGTGCAGCTCTGCTGTGGGGCCAGCTGATCCGTTGACCATGACAGGAGAGCTGTCCTCCAGAGCTCTCTTCCAGCTGAGTTGGGCAGTTACTGACCTCTCCTCCACCTGAAGCTCATTCAGTTTCTGCTGAACCTTAAAGAGCAGAGAGATGGAGAGGTTCAAGGATTAACAGAGAGAGAGAAAAATGAAACATAGGTCGTATTTTATGTGAAAAAAGGCAATCCAAAGATTCACACAAACCGACCTGTGCAACTTGTGTAAAGGAGTCGCGGACAGACTCTTGCAAAGGTGTGAGCTGCTCCTGGGCGGCCTGGACCTTCTCCTGCAGCCTCCGGCTCTCCTCCTGCAGAGCCAGGAGCTCCTCTCGGGCCTGGACCAGCTCCTCCTCAAACTGACATATCTTCTGTTCCTGCTCCTCATGCTCCGACTGCAGTGATGAAATCTGTGACAGATGTAATCATTATTAATAAGCGGGTATCACTTATTTCTGTAGTTGCATAGCTTTTCTGTACTGATATAAAATAATCTATCATCAAGAGAAAATTCTACCAGACTGACCAGATTGGTCTCTTGGTTGGTCTGCTGGCGAATATGAGTCAGCTGATCCTCCAGGGAGCCTTTCTGTTGGTCTAGCTCCTCCAAAGCCTCCTGGACCTTCTGACGCTGAGCCTGGAGCCGCTGCAGCACTTCGCTCTCCCTTGCCACCTCATCCTGCAAGTCCTGCACGCATCAAGCCAAAAACAGGGTCAGAAGGAAATAAGCCTATGTTTGTGTTTTCTATCACAGGCAAATACAACAAGGTAAAAACAACAACAAAAAAACAGAAAAGGAGAGAGATGACGAGGGAACTCAAATAACAGACTTTTAATTTAAGATTATTTAATATATGGATAATTGAGAAAATGAAAATCAAGAAAAAACAAGGGACTTTTTATTCTTATAGGTCCTCAGTATGCAGAGGGTATAGAAAACATCCAACATGCTAATTTAGAATAATATGTGTTTTACATATTATGGCAGACACTTAGAAACTGTGAAAAGGGCAGAGATTTGGGAATTCTAGTAATCTAGTGGTCTTAGGCAAATAACAAATAATCACTACATCACTGGTTTGATTCTGGTCGGCCACTTTTGTTTCCTTTCATGCAAAAACTAAAAAAAGAATTAAGTGAAAATCATACAAGAAGCAGAGAAAAGAAAAAGTCAACAGCAGAGCAGAAGTGTCGAAAAAATTAGTCAACAGAGACAACTTCTGGTGCAAATTCAAATGAGGCCAACTTTAGCAGCTGTCTTTCCAAGGCAGGCTAATAATCAGAAATGTCTCCACCAACCTAATATCTGAACAAAAACCGTTTCACAGGTTACATCATTGCTGCATGTCAGTCGGTATACTGGATGTACATTCTCTTGTTGCGCTTTTGTTAATTTTCTGATTTGAAGATTTGTACACTAGTATACTAAACACAGTCCCGAACAATTGCTGTAAATTTAACAATGAATACTGCTATTCAGATACAAGGGAAAGCAAAATAAGGCATGTAAAAAAGAAGGCTGAATAATGACAGGCGTTATTTGCACAGTCAATGTGACTTGATTTGTGTTAATAAAAAGGTGCAACTGTCTCTTTAAATGGACAACTAAAAATACTGCAGAGACGCTTCTGAAAACTCTAGGGAGATAGAAAAGGAGGGGGGGGGGGATGAGATGCAACAAAGGTCTCTGGATGGACTCAAATCAGAGATGTTGCAATCCCGATTTATAGAATGCAACCACTAACTCACCAGGACACTACCAGTAAGGTACCATCATATGGGCAGTTGGGCCTACCAAACTAGATTGGCTCCTTTTCAAACATTTGCTGAAATGTTGCTGATAAGTTGTATTAATTGATCATTCTTCAAACATGCTGCTTTCAAGTGCAAATGTAATGCATATACTGAAAAATTACTTTTAGCTTGTGAAACCAATGTTGTTTTGCAACCAACTTTCAAGTGATGGATGTCAAAGCTCCCCCACCACAGTGTGAGACTGCCACAATTAAATTCACAACCTTTGAGAAACACTGCAGGTAAAGTCTTAAGAGTCTGTGTGCAGGGGCAGTGGCACAGATCAACAACAACAACCAAAATCACCCAATATGTCCAGGATATATTTAGAAAACACAATACAGTATAAATAGCCAAAAGCACTTGAGGCAACCCTGCAGTGCAGCTTAGAAATTCGGCAACATCAGCGTGAGACTCCCTTGAGATCCACCCTCACACTCCGTCAGACTGATTTCCCAAAAGCAGAGCAGAACTAGCACTTTAAGCCATCAGCTCCCAAAATAGAGCCCATCTCTCAAGCTCAGAGCAGGCAGCAGACACGCCTACACAAGGACACCAGCCTCCCCCTCTCTGAGAGATTTCTGAACAAGCAACTAGGACTGCCGGCAAAATGTTTGATTGATCTTCTTCTCCAGTATATAGACGTCTTAACAAAAGTGAAAAACTGTTTTAGCACCTATGGCTCTTTTGTCTGCTTGCCACAACCAGATTTTTATTGAAAACAGGACCAGTGGCAGACATACATACATGCTAATACGCGTGCACCATCTATGTTCCAAAACTAGCCCTTTGAGAGGCACGGATTATAAAAACAAGAGAGCAGAGAAGCAGGTTTTATGTTAAATATTTACGCGACCATGCCATTGATTCTGTCTGTCCATAAATCCCTTTTTTCTCTCCATGTCCACTGTGCTGGGGAACAGACACAAACAAGAGGCAGCGAGACCTTACCTGCACTTCATTGCTGCGTTGTCTGATGGCCTCCTCCTTCTCCTTGATCTCCTCTTCCACAGTTATCTTCTCCCTGGGGGTCCAGCACAAGAAACAGTATTTAGCCACCAAGGACAGAGAGGGTAGACCCAATACTTCAAGCCCGTCCGGCCCCAGCCAGTTCTCCACTGAGCCTTCTTTACTCTGCCCCTGAACCACCACCACCTCTTCTCCCTGAAACACCATGGTGTCCTAAAATCACAACTCCACAGTCCAGAGAGAGCCGCCTGAACGTCTGCAGCTAAAGTAGGTGTATGTGTGATGTGAAGAAAGGTAGAGAGTGTGTGCGTGTGTGGGGCGCTGTATGCGTGATGAGGGTAAGTGTTTTGAGAATGTGCTTGCTTAGTCAAATGTGTGGGAGATGAGGAGAGGCAGATGGCTGCCTTGAGGATGGAGGGAGAAAGAACGGGAGGAGGGACGAGTGATGATGAGCCAACCTACAACATCTATCATTTGTGCTGCCCGTATGTTAATCTTCTTTTATCCACCCAGCTAGAGAAGAAATAGAGTGGGGCGAGCAAGAATGCATACTGACTTGTGTACAATATGTACAAGAGCCAATTGTATTTTATTTTCTGCTATTAGAACCTAACCATGATTCATCTAACCAAGAGAAGGGAGACCAGAAACACTGTTACAGTCAGGGTGTGGATACTGTATTAGACACCAAAATTACAGCCCAGTTTTGTCTTAAGTCATTAAAACTCATCATTAATCATGACCGATATAAATCATTGTAACAGGCGGGAAGATATTAAAACTATTACACTAAGAGTGTGTTATATATGTAACAAATACAGTAAATATAAAATATAAAAAAGGAAACACAGGTAGAGGCAAAGCATCAACAACATTGTGGATGCTCCTCACGAATATATATCCTGACAGAGACTTTGATTTAAATGTACTACTTGATTGTAACTATGTAAGAAGGGTGCTCCTTTGTTTTCTCACATTTGTTTACGACAACCTAATGATAGGATTCACACATTACACATACATTTTGTGCCATTGTTCTACCTCTGAAAACAGTACACATACATCCTAAACAAAAGGTAACATTTAATATGCTTTATGTGCATCTGTTGTGAAAAAGCAATTCAGAACAACACCCTTTCAGATGTTCAGTTTCACATTTACTTGACTGAATTCAAAACAGGCATCAACCTTACAAAGTACTTATCTTTTGCCATTCATTTCAACGGACTAAAAATAACCGCAGCTATTTTTATATCCTCTCTCCTCTCACATCAAAATGCACAATTCCCTTGATAACAGTAGATATTCCCGGCAAACCTACAGTCAAGCCAAGCTGTGTATGACCCCACGCTCCTCTTACCCATCATCACCATCCTCATCATCTTGAGCAGAAGGCTGCCGCCACATTTTGAAGCAGTAACAAACATGAATCATCTTTTCAAGCTCCTCTCGACCTGCCGTCTGTCTGAAGCTCTTTTCTATGTGTCCATTTTTCTTACCTCCCCTTAGTTTCTCAAACAGCTGTTATCTATTGTGTGTGTGTGTGTGTGTGTGTGTATGTGTGTGTGTGTATATATATATGTATCGAAAGTTGGGGGGAGGGATGGAAAGCCAACTTTCTCACTTCTCACTTTCAGCTTTTATGAATAGGGAAGTTGAATTAAGTTCAAACAACTGACACTGATAACCCACACTTAAGTGTAACCCAGATTCAATTTAAATAGTTTTACATCTACCTTCTAAAGAAAACATGATTAAAACATAAGGAACTTACATTAAAAAAAACTGTTCGTAAAAAAATAAGATTACTATTATGCTAATATTTCGGTTTCAAAAATATGGAGCAAAAACATTAAATGAACATATGAGGTAACTTTATTTAAAATATATGTAACAGTATTTAACTTATAAAATAGTATAGAATGCATATTCTGCATATTTTGTTCTTCCACCTCACTGTTAAAAAGCAGCAACATAACTCAGCTTCATAGCCATCTGATGTTTGGTAGCCTGCAGCAAAAACACAAAGGTTTATTTATTTTGGTCTAGAAATTGTGCGATATAATCTTGTATACTTTAACCAGTATGACACTCTTTCCACCAGTGTGGTTCACAAATAACTTCAGCTGGGACCTGCAGTTAGTATAAATCACTTGCTTCCAGATATATAGAATTTATTTAGGCTGCCCAGTTCCCTCAGTTTGTGGGAAACACTGCGCCCCGCTGGTCAGTAGAGGATACAGCGATAGTTACTTGCACCGACACCAGACTGCGTTTTTATCCTGATTTGACATGGTTACATTGAATGATTTTCCCAAAGTCTTTGTCTATGAATTAATTTATAAATATTTATTTTTAAAATATTTGTAGATTTGATGACATTTTATAAAGATGGGCCTCACTCTAAAATGTATCTTTTTGTTCGATAACATTTGATGTTGATGTATGACACTGCAGTCGAAAACTGGCTGAAATAGCCTATAATCTATTTTTGATGATGAACATCTTAATTAATTCTTAACTCTGAACAAGTACAGGCAATCAAATGGCTACATCTTGTCACCACCTGTGACATAACCTGCACCCATGTGGCTTCAGTGAGAAAATGCATGGCTTCTACATGTTTTAAATGAATATGAGAACAGCTTACCTTTGTAGTTCGACAATCTCATTACTGAGAGAGTCCAGCTCCTTGATGGCAGAGAAGTCAGCTGCCAGGTTAGCCACGTTGTTCTGAAGAGGAAGTGGTGCAGTGTAAACAAGAAGATTAAAGTCACACTACTGAAGATAGAAACAGCATAACAATGATAAAACTTTCACTGTAGGGTAAGAATGATCTCTCATCAAATAGGCTCATTTTGTAACACTACAGAAAAAGGCAAAATTATGTTGATGGAAAATCCACAATACTTAAGATAGATTTAAGAACATTTTACAGTGTTAAAGAAAAAAACTTCACAGCACAAACAAATGACAAAGAGGTACACTGATGGCTTTACAAGACTCACACAGTCACTGATGTGGTCACAAAATGGCAGGGATGGGAGGGAGACTGACTATAGGGTAATAATAGTGGAAGTATATTACTGTACATTAAAAAAACATTTAGCTGTTTGATTTGCATCTACAGACAAAACGTGTTGCTGTCGGTGCATCCCAAAATACTTATAACAGCAACCTCTGCTCGTCAGCTTACCTCCTAGACATTTAATCATAATGACGAACTCATGGACAAAAACACAGACGTATATAAAAATGGTTTAATTTTAGCAACAGAAAGAAAAATAAGTGAGACAAGGCGGAAAGACAACAAAGAGCAGCAGCCTGTTAAAAGTAATGAGATGCCCCCGAGTCAGTAAACTACCACACACACTCACTCAGGAAAATCCCACTGCACGTGTGAAGTGGATGCAATGTAAAAATGTAAAGAGTAGACAAAAAAAGGGAAAAGCATCAAAGTGTAAGTTGGGAAAGACACATAGCTGCAGGATTAGAAAAAAAAAACCTAAACGCAAAAAACAGGTGAAGAAAAAGAACGTTTGTCAAAACAATTAAGCAAAAAACGTTTTCTAAATATATAAATAATATAAGTCAGTTATGGCAGCATACTAAAATATACAAAACATAAACAACGTACAGAAAAAAAAAAAAAAAAAAAAAAAAAAATCAGGTTTTGAATCAGGTTTTCTTTTAATTACAAAATATGCTCATATCGGCAGGCACATTTTCATGCTCAATGGAGACCAAAAAAAGGATACAAACATCTCAGAGCGACTCACCTGTTTGATGTTTTGTCTGTCAGATGGAGGGATCATCTCTGGGGAGAGACTCTGCGGAGGTTCCAAGCCTTTAGTCAGCCTCTGATTGATTAGATGAAGCGCCAGGGCAAACTGCTCTCGGGTCAGTTTCCCGATGTCTCCAATGTCACAAAGCTCCCTGAGAGCACAAACAGCCATACATAAGAGAGCAATGATTTATACCTCAGGCAATTACTATTAGTGACAGCCTGACCGATCATCGTGTTCAGTGGTTATAGAGGCCAACACACAGGAAGGCCCAGCAGCACAAAACCTAATCAGCCGTGTGAAGTTAAAAATCCATATAATGTGATGTGTCAGCACGCATTGCAGTGCTGCCTGTGAAAACTGCTATCACCGCTATCATCCTGCACCAATATCATTTAGGACATCATTATATTAATAATCAAAGGCACTATATATCAATATTGAATATTTTCAACTCCAATCTTAAGTTAAATTAAATTTTCTATTCTGTTTGTTGAAATTTAAAACACCATGTAATTTTACACAATTTGTGCAGACTTATGGTCACAAAACGTACTCCAGCAACTGTGATATTCTTCAAATATGTCTGCTCTGCATTCTATTTTTCCCCTTTTTTCCCCATATTCACTTTTTTTCCCTTATCCAAATCAAAGGTCTAATGAAAGAAAATGTTGTACAGATTACAAAAAACCTTGTAATCAAAATTTGCGATTCATGAATTGATTTGACTAGTCAGCCATAAAAAAACAATTTAAAAAAGGACCAGAAAAAGCTGTGGTGTGGCATACCGCCGGAGGAGCTATACAGGAGTTTTGCCGTCCCTATTTACCAGATGCGTGCGAGTGTTGCAGAGGGCAGCCCCGTCTTCAGAAAGATATCTCTGACTTCAGGCCCAGACACAAGGCCGTCCATGTCACTGTCTGTCTTGCTGAAGAGCTCATCATACTTTGCTTTGTCTGCTGGCGACACCACCCACTGCACAGGCAATAAAACAGACTTTCAATTGCTTTATAATAGAATTTAAGAAAGCTTATGCAGACAAAATAACACCACTTTGAACTCAAAACTTACCTTTACACTTCTACTCGTCTTGTTTTTATGAAATACACACTGAACTAGCCAGTTTGAAATCATTTTAAATATGTGTTGTTGCAGCTATGTGGTAGTAAAATAAAACATACAAAGCTTTTCAGGCACTGCATGCAGAGGAGAGACAGGTCCCATACTCACAGGGGCAGCTGCTGGTGTTGGGACAGGAGCTGGGGCGGGTTTAGGGGGAAGGGGCATGGTCTTACTGCCAGCGTGGGAGGATCGACTGTCTTTGACTGAGGGGGGCGAGGGTAACAGGGGCATCACAGGAGGCACCGAGGGTTTTTTTCTCTTGGAGGGTGGAACCAGGGGAGGCGGTAGGGACATGGGAACAGGCTCCCCCTCCAGGGCTCTGTACACCAGATACATGGCCTGGGAAAGGGCAACAAAAATCAATGATCAAATACAAGTACAGTGGATATAAAAAGTCTACACACCACTGTTAAAATGCCAGGTTTGTGTGATGTAAAAAAATTAGACAAAGATAAATCATGTCAGAACTTTTTCCCACTTTTACCTATAATGTTAAAAATTCTATTGAAAAACAAACCTTACAATAACCTGGTTGCATAAGTGTGCACACTCTTATAACTGGGGATGTGGCTGTGTTCAGAATTAACCAATCACACTTAAACTCATGTTAAATAGAAGTCATTACACACCTGCCATCATTTAAAGTGACTTTGGTTAATCACAAATAAAGTTCAGCTCTTCCAGTAAGATTTTCCTGACATTTTCTTAGTTACATCTCAGAGCAAAAGCCATGGTCCGCAGAGAGCTTCCAAACCATCAGAGGGATCTCATTGTTGAAAGATATCAGTCAGGAGAAGGGTACAAAAGAATTTCCAAAACATTAATTATATAACCCTAACCCATGGAACACAATGAAGACAGTCATCATCAAGTGGAGAAAATATGGCACAACAGAGACATTACCAAGAACTGGACGTCCCTCCAAAATTGATGAAAAAACGTGATTAAAATTGCTCAGGGAGGCTTCCAATAGGCCTACAGCAACATTAAAGGAGCTGCAGGAATTTCTGGCAATCACTGGCTGTGTGCTACATGTGAAAACAATCTCCCGTATTCTACATATGAATGGGCTTTGGGGTAGGGTGGCAAGAGGGACACCTTTTCTTATAAAGAAAAACATCCAAGCCTGGCTGAAGTTTAAAATAACAAACATCAAGTCTCCAAAAAGCATGTGGGAAAATGTGTTAGGGTCTCATGAAACCAAGATTGAACCTTTTGGCCATAATTCCAAAATATATGTTTGCCGCAAAAACAACATTCCACATCATCCAAAAAACACCATACCCACAGTGAAGCATGGTGGTAGCAGCATCATGCTTTGGGGCTGTTTTTCTTCAGCTGGAACCGGGTCTTAGTCAGGGTAGAGGGAATTATGAACAGTTCCAAATACCTGGCAATTTTGGCACAAAACCTTCAGGCTTTCGTTAGAAAGCTGAAGATGAAGAGGAAGTTCCCCTTTCAGCATGACAACGACCCAAAGCACACTTCCAAATCCACAAAAGCATGGTTTCACCAAAAGAAGATTAATGTTTTGGAATAGCCCAGCCAGAGCCCAGACCTGAATCCAATTGAACATCTGTTGGGGTGATCTTAAGAGGGCTGTGCACAGGAGATGTCCTCGTAATATGACAGATTTGGAGCACTTTTGCAAAGAAGAATGGGCAAATATTGCCACGTCAAGATGTGCCATGATAATAGACTCCTATCCAAAAAGACTGAGTGCTGTAACAAAACCAAAAGGTTCATTAACAAAGTATTAGTTTAAGGGTGTGCATATTTTTTCCCCCTCTAAGATTTCAGTTTTTTTTCAATTGAATTGTTCATGTTATAGGTCACATTAAAGATGGAAAAAGTTCTGAAATGATTTATCTTTGTCTAATTTTTTTTTTTACATCACAGAAACCTGGCATTTGAACAGGGGTGTGTAGACTTTTTATATCCAATGTACCTATAAACTTCCCTAGTCTGTAATAGCTGGCAAGATTGTACGTATAATATAAGCACACACGTGTAAATAAAGTGTAGCAATTTTCAAATCTATTCCTGGAGCTAACATATTCAGACAGTGAAGAATAAGAAAAACTATTGTTTTGAAAACAAGAGAAACTTCTATATCATTTAGAAGCCTGGGAGCATGCTGTAATATATTGAGGGGGGACAGCACAGAGTTGAATGTCAGTTCAAAAGCAGCCTAAACTGAAACAAAGTGTAACCTGTGTAGTTTCTATCTAGCTCTTTTCTCACCACAGAAAATTCATCTCTGTCCAACGTGCCATCTCTGTCGATGTCACTGAGCTCCCACACCTTCAACACAAAACAGACATTACTGTAAAGCATGAATCATTCCAAAACTATGATACAAAATACACGTCCCTGAAAAGCCACAACACACTACTGATACTCACTTTCTCTCCAATTATAAATCGGAGTATTGCATAGATGCATGACATTGCCAGTTCTTTCTTGTTGTTGGTTATATAAAGTTGTAACAATACGCTTAATGTAATTAACCTTGTTTGAAACCAACATGGTAACCATACCCTTCTATTTCTTGTTTCCCCCCCTTTAAATATGAAAACATTCAGTCATAAAAAATAAAAAAGCACTTATTCCAACATACATAGGTAAATAAATATTAAAACAGAAAATAAGGAACTAAAAATGCCCCTATACACACCCAAATGTGCCCATATAACGATTATTCATCAAAAATAACTAATTTACGCGCACGCACGCACGCACGCACGCACGCACGCGCGCGCGCGCACGCACGCACGCACGCACGCAATTGTAGAATCAGGATGCATAGATAAGTATATAATTATATTAGAATATATAATAACACCTTTGTAGGGAGATAATCTAGCACCTTTTAAATAGCCTATTCTAATAGCCTATTAGACAAAGGAAAAGGACATAGCACATGGTTTTCCAACTTGGTAATCAGGGCAACAGTGTGTCACTTGTATTTGCTGCTGTTATCATTATTCTAAATCAGAATATGTCAATATTTCCCGGGAGAAAGTGAAAAAGTGAGCTTAACCTAGAACAAGTGTTTTGAAGTGGTTTGGGATCTGTGAAATATTTCTTCTATTATTGTATGTATACCTCTAACCAGAAAGGTTTACACCCTGGGCATTCTGAGAATATATGCCAATGGTTTGCATCCTGACCTCCACAGCCTCCAATTTTGATTTTTACCCAACTAATGAGTACACATTTCTTTTACTTTCTGCATTGTGCTTTTCATTTGTTATCATTTAGACTAGATTAAATTGTTGTAAAAGTGTCTTGTTTGGGGATCATACCCTGCCAAGGATGTCCACTGGCAGTTTGGAGTTGAGCAGGACAGGCTTGACCTTGTCTCCTGTTAGAATCCCTCCAACTGGACCCAGACTGTCAAAGATGGAGTCAAACTTCATCTTCTCCTCAGGCTAGGGAAAAAAATGTAAAATGATTAGGGATGTAGGATTGAAATTTGGTGTATTTCCAATGCAGTTGCTGTGAAAAGTGACTATTAAAAGCCTGGGAATGGATGTGTTTCTTTCAAGTATGAAGTTCAGTTGTCACTTTGTTAAATTACAGAATTTCATAGATGCCATTATGCACACTCAAAAATGCATTATTTTTACAGTCGGTCAAATAAAAATATAAATTCTCTAGTCACGGTGTCTTTCCAATTATTAGACTATTCTTTACATTCAACAATCTTCGGGTGAGTAAATGACTTTATGTATTGTATCAATGCCCCCTTTATGATTGGTCTTTTACTGGACATCTAATAGGCTGGTTCAGGCAGCAATTAATATATTTATTTTATTACCCAAACTAGGGATGTAAAAATGACCAGTGTAACGGTACACCACGGTAGAAATGTTGACGTTAACAATTACCTTTCTCCTTTAAAATATCCTTATTATCGCTGTGGATTACCACGGCGTGGAAACCCTGTGTTTAATCCTTCCCAGCTTCATCCGAGGATCCTGCAGTTGCAGGCGCACTGCGCTCATACAGGAGAAGGGGACAGATCTTTTTTCTTTCTCTTTTTTCTTGCCCAGAACACAAGTACAACTATTCTGTAGCTTGCTAAAATGTCATGGGTTTTACTTCCTCGTTATCTTCAATAAGTGCTCTGCTACGATGTGGAAGTTTAGCCTGTGTTACGACGTGAGTCACGTGACATTTATTTGGAGAGAGATCTATATATTTTCACCTTGATAATATTGCTGTTTGTGTGTTTCTTATTGCATAGCTGATAGATGTGCAGATTGTTTAATATTACATGTACAGCCACGTGTTGATATTCAGGTTGTGTTTGCTAGCAACGTGCAATCACCAGTAAACAGACAAGCCTGTGAAGCCACATGCTTAGCTATTAAAAAGGTGTATTACACGGTTTGCTCTGTTATGAATATTGTAATAGATGTGGCTTATTCTCAGTTTGTGTAACTGAGCAACATGTAACATTTATGTTAATTATTACAGAGAAAATAATTTCATTCTTAGTATTATTTCTTGTTATATGCTGGTGGGTATAACATTTAGGCTTTGGTAAATAATGTTCATAGTAAGTCAGATGCTTATGAATGTGCATTATGATTTGCTTATATTTCAGAACCACATCCAAGTTCAAATGTAACGTCAAAAACAACTTCATGTTTGAGACATCTCTGGTTCTTACTTGACTCCCTACAGCGGGCCAGTGTTTCAGTAGCCAGTTATCTATTGTTTTTACAAGCATATTGCCAATATTTTTGTAATATAATAAACACTGTTACATTGTTTAAACTATTTCAGCTTGTGTAGGCCAAGTAGTGCTTTCTGAACATATTGAACACACTTTAATGGTGAGAATACCGAAAACCGTGATAATTTTGGTCACCATGAGGTTGAATTTTCATACAGTTACATCCCTACCCTAAACCTTTTACAATCCCAGTAAACCTAAAACTATGTTAGTACTGAAGTAAAAAGGCACTAAATGTTATAGGCACTACTAGTTGATGTTTTAATTTACATTAGTGCTGACATTGTACAGCTGTAAATGTCTGTCATATCTGAGCTGACTTGGTTTATTTATAACTTTACTTGAACACAACATATGATGATACATAATATATTTCAAGGAATTACTGTTTTCCAGGTGGTTCTCTTGTAAGGATGACTAATATATCAAGGCACGTTACAAATAAACCCAGATCACTATGTTGCATTAAGTTAAAAGATAAACTTGCAAGGGCCTCACCTTGACGACCCAGGGAATGTCAGCAGCAACTCCTCCTCCTGCTGCCAACAGCGGGCTGCTTGTGTCATGCTGAAGAACAAAAAGCAGTTATTCTTAGATTCCCTCTAAAATATATTCTATTCTCAATGTTTGAAGGAAATAAATTGTTGTTTGTTATGTACAGCAGCAGACTTACAAATTTTGGGGGAGGAACAGCCACATTAAGGCTCTTGAGTGCCACCTCCAGGCCATTTTGAGCACAGGCTACCAACCGCAATGCTATGAAAAATTGCTGAAGGGAACAGAGGTTCATATAGTATGCGCCATATATCCAGTGATCAACAGCACTTGATGCACATTAAAACAAACAAATCCATTATGATGTGATTCTGTAGTGCATTTATACCTGCTTGTTAAGAGCACCTTTACGTTCAGAGTCTGCCAAATCCCAGATCTATGGAGACACACACTTATTACCATCAATAGTAACAGCAAAGACAACAGAGACGTATTAATGGTGCACTGATTGGTGTCTTTCGCTCACCTTCCCCAGGACCAAGTCAGCCAAGGCCGACCGCTTCAGAAACAAGGCTGCATCAGCTGCTGCCACCCGCCCACTGCCAGTCGGATCAACCTGCAGACAAACACCAAACACATACAGCCAGACGTCATGACAGCTTATACCATCTCAGAAACATCAGTAACACATCCGTCCTGTTGAGAGACACACTGACATTATGATCAGCCGATACCTTTAGATCACAGCAAGAATATGTTTGAATTGTAGTAAGAGAGAGGCAAATAAAGATCAAATGAAAACTGATAATTGACCTGTGGGGGAAAGGAGTCTCTGAGTCACCTAAATCAATACTGATAAACCAAAGTCATTTCCTCAGTAGTTTATTAGCTTGGTATTGGATCTGTTAGTAGTCTTTCAAGACACTCACAGAAAGCTCCCCTGACATGTAGGGCAAAGGGAAACATTATTAATTCATAGATACTTCCTTTACTGGACACAGAAACTGGAACTGATAGGAGAGAAGAGAGATCACTGCTTACTGCAACACTACAGTTTATTGAAGCAGCTGATGCTAGTTTAGAGTTTAAAAGGGTCAGTGCACTCAAATTTATTTTTGTACTTTAGCCAAATCATCTTAAAATTATTATATTAAACAATAGTAATGGGCTCACTAATTATATACTGTACACACATTTTAAACAATGTGAAAGAAGTAACATTTTGTAAAAGGCCTAATCTTCCTAAACTATTTTTTGTTTTGTTTTTTATTTGCATACCTGTCGATAGTATTTGTCATAGATGGGATTTCCACTGGAGAGCTGTAAAGAAAGAAAAACAATATTTCAATTCACAGACCTGAATTCAACCAGCGTTAACTTTTATCACATTTATATTATCAACCTTACTTGTGTCTGCTCACGTGGCCTTTTTATGTTCATGCATTACATTCATCAAATCTCTAAAATTATCTGACAGAGCATAAACTAATACTTTAAAATTATTTCTCAACTCTGCAGTTGACAAGCTCAAAACAACCAACAAATGTTTGCTGGCTACAACAAGTTTGCCACTAACTGAGCCAAGGCAGCGGTCAAAAAAAGAAAAAGACTGATCCATTACAGATGGCAGATGCAGACAGGCCGACCCTAATATGTTAAGATTCAATTTTTTTATTACCCAACTAATCATTTCTTTTATAAAAACGCCAGAAAATTGAAAACAAGTTCCATCCCAAGTCTAGCCAAATATTCTATGGTTGCACTGGATATTCAGCCTGTTTGTTTGATGAAGGTATTTAATAAAAATTAATTGATTAACAAAGTTGTCTGCAATTGCCTTTCTCAATCAACTAATCGTCTCAGGGCGGGGACACACACACACACACACACACACACACACAAATAATGACCACCTGATATAGCCTAGGCTACACTTCCTGAGGCGACTAATGGTCAGCTTTAGACACTTTTTTAGACACTGACATATCCTCTTTTACACCCCCCCTTTCCGGTGTTAACATGATTGTCCACTGCTGAGCGGAGCAGGAAAAGATTCAGCATTTCCTTCTCCATAAAACTGAAACTGGCAATTGGTTGTTGTGCTTTTAAATCGACAGGTGCAGCAAAAATCATCATGCAATCATGCAAAATCATTCCATAATGTAAAACAAAAGTATGGCAAAGATCTTTCAGTCTGGTTACAGACTTGCACACATAGCTCGGGCACAGAAGAAAACTTACAAGAAAAACACTACCTGTTATCAACATTGTTATCTGTCAGCTCTGTCACACAATTTACAGCAAGATAACTGTTCACACAGTGAAACAAACTTATCTTTCTCTGGCCAATGCAACTTATTTGGCAACACTCCTAATTCACCCATGGCAATAAAACACATTACCAGTAAGACCAAACACAAGGCAGTGTTTCCCCTACCATTTTTTAAGGCTCAAGCAGAGAACCAAGCCGTTTTGGGCCACGCTACCTAAGGCAAATTAATGTGAATTCAAAGTAGAGCGCATCAAAACTAACTAAATTATTTTTCCTATGTCTAATGGTTGTAATTGGTCCCCAGTGAACTTCTTTAGCACGTTTTGTCTTTCCGCTTTTGGGTTATGTATTATGCACTTTCACAACTTTTTGTAGAAAGATATGGTAACAGTAATGGTTCAAAATGATGTTAAACTGCATATTTTCTTTATTGACAAATGTAAAGTTTTCTTGGTGAAGGACCTGCATTACCCTGCCAAATACGTGCACCAAGTCTTCCACAAACCTAGTGAAAACTCTGGTAGGTCAGTGTGAAGAGTATCAGGCGGTCAAGCTGACAGCACACTTGAAACAAACATTACTGCCTGACAGACCAATGAAGTTCACAAGACAGAAACTGTATATCAGCACAGGTTTTTGAACTCATCTGTGAGAGATAATAATAATAATGTCAAGGCTGCTGGTGGCTCCTGTCTGTTGTTAAAGGCCACAGTGGCTCAAGTCTGGGACAGTAACCCACTTATTAGACCAGGATGCAGTCTGCTAAATAACTTAGTTACTGTGCAAACAGAGAACACATTTCCACACAAATTATAGAATGTAAGTTAGCTAGCAACATACTGACATTTTGCGACAAAAGTGCTGACTGGTGGCTGCTCAAGTGTACTTCCTCTTACTGGTTGCAAAGCAGCTGTTAACAGTATCTGTAGTTTTTCTTGTTAACATTATGAACACAAAAAAATTATCGCTGCAGCTAACAGGCTACCAGTTAACGTTGTCCACTTCAGATAGGTCATAGGGAAAAACACTACCAGTGAAGCATATTTACTTCTAATAATAGCAATTAAACAGGTTGGCTACTCAGTCTAACTATACAGCAAGCTAAATAAGTGGCACAGAAATCCCCAACGTATGTTATAACGTATAATGTGTGTAACTTGTTTTATTTTTTTAGCGAAAAACAGTGTTAGCAGAGGCTCCACTAGCAAAGATATGACAGTGAAGCCACAACAGACAGTGCCAAACATGAGTATCTCGTATTAACATTTCTTTGGACAGGACCAACTAGCCTGCAGCAAAACGAGGCAACACAAAACATGATTAACGTTATATACACTCTTAACCGAAACGAAGCCACGTAAGGCTCCATGGGCTATCGCACGTTTGATGAAGCGGCTCTAAAACAGACCAACACTAACGTTACACACTAACTAGCTCGATGTTAGCTAGCAGGCTAGCTAGCTAGCTAGCTACGCCCTTACGCAGTCCCCAAAGAGATTAGGCAGAAACTTTTCCCAGTCACAGCAGCACTAAACTTCCAAAAAGAACGACGAGAACCGAGGTAAATTCGCGTTTCTGCCTACCCAGTTTCACTAACGCTACTGAAATGCCTCTGGGCAGAACAGACAGAGGACATAACACGTTTGCTGTCGTTAGATTTGAGTTGTAAGAGTGTTACCTGAGTAAGAGACAGAGTGGCAGCCATAGTGTTTCTGTTTCCCACTGCTTTCATGCTGCGCTGCTGCCAGACACAGACAGAGGCCGCTGAAAAACCTGGCACTGGATCAGGAATCAATTATAAAATGATTCAAACCGATGACTGCACACTAAGTTATCATCCGTTATCCCGTCAGCCAAAACAACCCATAAGCCCGAAACAAACACAAAAGAATAACAATAACATTAATAATAAGAATAATAATAATAAGAAGAAGAAGAAGAAGAAGAAGAAGAAGAAGAAGAACTAGAAAGTTCCGCAAGAAATTATGACAGTGTGTGGCTACTACTTGATGCACATCCCAACAAAACTGGCTAACAGTAAATCTGCATACCCTGAAAAGAAAATGACAACATGGCCTACAGTAAAGAGTATCCATGACAGTGGGAGTTTGTGCTTGATTATTCTGAATTTTAGAGAAACTCTATTCAAACTGTAACTGTATGCTCCACATCTTTCATACATTCAGGGTAGTATTTAACTTTCAAATCACATTATTACTTTTTATTCAACCAAAATTTGAAGCTTTCAAAAAATGCCCTTCTGCCATTTTTACATTAGTGTGTTTTTGATAGAATGTTCAGACTCAGAATAGGGGATCCAACTGCAGATGCACATTTATTTTAACTTTGTCAGACTCAGACTCAGCTTTATTTGCCAGGTATGAGGTCACATTCACAAAAATACACACTAATATAGACACAATATATACATACTCTAAACAGAAACAATATAGAGGCATGTACATGCATTTTATTTATATTTTATTTACACTTTATACAATAAATGTGGTATATTATTATTATTGTTATTACTTTTCAACACTCAGACACTTCACAGTTATACAAAGAAGGAATTCACATACTAAAAATACACAGCCATTAATCAAACATTAAAAGCAACTCTAAGAAAAGTGAGGTTGGACTTGATTTAAACATGGACTGATTGGTGCAGTCTCAGATGTGTTTGAGGAGAGTTTCAGAGGGAGGGGGCAGCTATGGAGAAGGCTCTGTCACCCCAGAAATACAACAATCAGGGCCTGAGAAAGGGATTTTAGAAATATTGAGGTCCATGAATTGTTGTGAAATTATTTGTTTTCATACTTTATGTAGCAATTTGCTTAATTACTAATTAATCCTATCTCTGTAAAGTTTTTAATTTTCCACCATGAAGATCTAAATGTTGTTTCAAAGCCCCCTTACACACATTTTTAATTGTAGGAAGTAAACCCAAAGTAAAAATGTTTTCAGTAACATCAATTTGGAAGTAAAATTCCTGCAATCAGAATCTTACTTAAGTGAATGTACATTTGTACGTATGCCAAAAATACTATTATATTAATATAACTATCATTAGGTAGAGCTAATTTTAACTTTATGAAATCTATACATAACATCCGATCATATATACATATCATTTACAAACAGATCATATACAAATAATGCACCTAAAAAACAAATACAAATGCCTATGTAAAGGCAGGCATTCAAAATAAAAAGCCACTTTAAACTTAACAAAACAAATTTGAAGACTTCTGCTCATTTTCCACTGGTTGATTTTATTGGACAGAACACCGGTCTGTTTGTTAACACAGCGACATGAAAGTCTCCCCACTTCAATTACTAACATTAGTACAAAATGTGTCTTTTAGAAAAGGATCATCTGTTTGGGAGCGTGTGTTGGGATACAGCAGTGTGGAGATATTAGCATCAAAAATGAGGAAAACTGGTTGTGTACACCTAATATGAGTAAACCAAAAGTAAACAAGTACCAAATCAACATAAGCTTAACTGCTACTGAGTGCTCTCAATGTACAACTGAGCTGGAGCACAGTTTATTTAGACACACAAGACTACAGTATGTGCATTGACATGATAAAGTGTTAACTATACAGTACAAAACTATGCAAGGGCTTTCATCTTAAAGCACCCTGTATTAGCATCCTATAGACTACGGCTTTCTTTCACCAGGTTGTCAAATATATTGTGTCAGTCCTAATGTCCCTGTGCAGTTAACCCTAGTTTGAATCAAGAAGTTTAAATAAGAGCAGGCAAGATAACCTGTGTAATGGTGTCTAACCCAGTCTAATCCTTGGAGATTGCAAAGCTTTTGAAAGGGGGCCATGAGATAGAGTGACATGCATGACTGCAAAAGATTTAAAAAAAAATAAAAAAAAACATGACACAGACAGATTAATTTAAACCAAAAAACACATGAGGTAAACAAAACATATTCATGGTATCATCCACACACCAAAAATAGCTTTCCATGTCACTACAACATTATACTTCATAAAAATCCAGATTTTCGAAGAACACAAATGACAATTTATATATTTCGGTTGGGTATAAACTGATCAATTGGTTTCCTGTCTTCTTGACATTCGTTTTGACATCACACTTCACTCTATTACTATTTCTCTTTTAATAATAATAATAATAATAATAATCATAGTAGAAGTAGTAGCACATGGAAACAGAACAATAATTGCTCTTTTTGACCTATTCCCTTTCTTTGTAAACAAACATATTAACCCC
>NC_045741.1:22214728-22215304 GCF_008692095.1 Etheostoma spectabile | reverse complement strand
CAGGTTGTCAGTCATGAGGGTCTATCATCTCATTAGTGTCCAGCCTCTTCCACTGGCTCATTGACACAGACAGTCAGTCCCTGTATAGAGTTTACAACTCATCCTTGAGTTTAGAGTCTGTGCCTTCATCGTCCTCTTCTTCCTCCTCCTGCTCTTCCCCCTCCTCTTCTTCTTCATCTTCCTCCTCATCTTGGTCTTCATCTTTCTCCTCCTCATCCTCCTCATCTTCCTCCTTTGCCTCGTCTTTCTTCTGCTGATCATCTTCCTCCCGTTTCTTTCTCTCCTCCTCCTCTTGGCTTTCCTTCATCTTCTTCTCTGCGTCCTGGAGAGGATACGCATGAAGACAACAAAAAAGTGATAAATAGATCATTTTCTAACAGTGGCTGTCTACAATCCAAGCAATTAAATTAGAGTATACAGTGGCTTAAGAAAGTTTACACACCCATGCTAAAGTTGATTAAAAAGAGGAATAATAAAAAACATCTTTTGGAAAATGATCCTAATGCCTTAAGTCAAAGATTTTAGGAAAATCCAACCTTTTAAAAGGACAATTGTCTTTGTGAATGAATAATGTAT
>NC_045741.1:22214653-22214718 GCF_008692095.1 Etheostoma spectabile | reverse complement strand
TAAATGTTCTTCCTTAAAATACAGGAGGAGAAGTATACACACCCCTATGTTAAATTCCCATAGAG
>NC_045741.1:22210081-22214643 GCF_008692095.1 Etheostoma spectabile | reverse complement strand
TTTTTATTTTTAAAGGCCAGTTATTTCATGGATCCAATATACTATGCATCCTGATAAAGTTCCCTTGGGCTTTGGAATTAAAATAACCCCCCATCATCACATACCCTTCACCATACCTACAGCTAGGCATCGGGAACTTTCCATAAGATCACCTCTCAATGCAAATCAAACCAGCTATTAAGCTAACTGAAATAAAATCACAGCCTATCTCTAGGTATGGTGAAGGGTATGTGATGATGTTGGGCTATTTTAATTCCAAAGGCCAAGGGAACTTTATCAGGATGCATAGTATCCTGGATCCATGAACCACTACATATACACGCCACAAAATACTCAAATGCATGAGCAGGATACATGCTTAAAGATGAACGTTACCTTAGTTTTACCCCATGTGTCATTGCCTACTTCCTCTGCCAGGTTTGGGTCGTTGGTGATGAGGAAGTTATCAAAGATGGTACCAGACTTGACCTACATAAAAAGAAGTCAACGTGTTACTGTCAGTAGGGCTTGGCTATAGGGAGAAAAATTACATATCACGATGTTCTTGACCAAATACCTCGATATCAAGGCAATATTCTAGGCTTGACAATTGTTGCTTTAACGAAACAGCTTCACACTTATATTTTAGAGGAATAATCATCAGTAATGTGGACACAATGTCTAAGTGAGGAAAAGGCAAATAACAGCTAGAACAGTCTGGTAAGTTCAGAAAAGTACATTATTTTACTGTAATGCAGCCTTTAAAACCAGTAAAAGACAACACTTATGTCATACCACAATATTACGATATCCAAAATCTAAGATGTTATCTAGTCTCATAAAAACAATATCGATATCATATTGATATATTGCCCATCTCTAACTGTCAGTACTTAATGCAACCAAATCTAACTAAAGAAAAGCTACATGTTTTAAACATCTTTCTTCTATCTCTTCAGCATCTCAAAGATGTAATCCCACATTTGAATTTGAAAAGAAAAAAGTAAAATGTTCCTAGTCCTAGGCGGATATTGATAAAGTACAAAATCACATGCTAGTTTATTGTTGATTTCAGCAAATTCACTCTTTATTATCAGTCAGCAACAGTATCTTCTTACCTGCCACAAATCGAGTCCAATCACACCGAAGCTATCGTATTTATAGATCTCAGAGTCGGCTGTGTACTCCGGGTTGTCAATCTCAGGGTGGATCCATATGCCCTTGTAGGCAGGATTGTTGATCTCTCTGGGTTTCCACTCACCCTATTAACACCAAGACAGTGTAGTTAAGGTCAGAGGAATCTCAAAAGCAAAATAAATCTACTGATTTATCTGGAATAAATAAAAAATGTTGGGTCATAATATATGACTCAAATAAAAAAAATGAAATTGACTAATTTAATAGTTGACAACTAATCGATTAATCTTTGCAGCTCAATTGGACATATTTTAAGTACCTAAAGTAAATATTTTTAGCACAATTACAACCCAAGCTTTACTCGTGTTGAAACAAGCTGTGTCCAAAATCACTACCTTATTTAAACAATCAAACAAAATGGCATTAATGTATACTTGTTATCTATATTTTGTATTCATAGGACAAACCCATCTGTAAAACTCTGTTTATAATAGTATTCTTTTCTATATTTATTCATTACATATCCATGTCTTGCACTTATGGAACCATTGTATATATCCTGCACTTACTGCTATTGCACTTCTGGTTAGACCCAAACTGCATTTCGTTGCCTTGTACCTGTACATGTGTAATGACAATAAAGTTGAATCTAATCTAATCTAATCTAATTAATGTAAAATACTAAGTAGCAAAGACGGAGTTATTTCCAACACAGTAATAGTGTAACCTATTACCTGGAAATTGTTTATTAAGTGTTTTAATTATTTGTTGTTACCTTGTAATCAGGGTTAGCGACCATAGGAGGCTCCCACTCTCCGTCCATCTCTTCATCCCAGTCATCGGGCTTTTTAGCATCAGGATCTGGGATGTTCTCAGGCTTGTCCCAGTCCTACCAAAGAGATACAGGTTTAGAAGACATGACTTCATGAAGGTACAGTATATCAAAGACATGGATTTCATACAAATGAAATGAATGCGGTCTTATAGGCAAACAAATAATTATGCATCAGTAGAACAAAATGCCCCCAAAATGATTATTACAAAATATGGACAAAAAGATTTTTAGAGGCTCGAGCAGACTGACCTCTGGTTTATTATCATCGGGGTCGGAAATCTTCTCCCTGTCATCCCAGTCCTCTGGCTTTTTGGCTTCAGGGTCCTTAATCTTTTTGGGAGGCAGGAAGTCCCAGTCATCCTCCAGATTGCCAGACTCGACCTTCTTATTGTCGATCTTGACCTCATAAGTGTTGTCAGGGTTGACTATCAGTGTGTACAAGTGGGAGTACTCATCGTCCTGCAAGGAATAAAAGAATTTTTAGCAGCTATTCTCATTGCATGATATTCATAAGGGATTTGTTTAAAATGCAAAACACGTTCCACTTTCAACATGTCCTCGCTGGTTTGGTTTTATGGTGAGAAGAAAAAAAGCAATGTTGTTGTTACAAAATGTTGATGTTTTGGAACACACTTTGGGACCAACGGGAATTAGAAAAAAACTTGCCATTTCCCGAGTAAATAAAAAACATGAACCATTTACTGATATCTCACCTTGCATCTGATGTCCTTGTTAATCAGGTGGTTCTTGCCTTTGTAGTTGAATATGACATGAACCTTCTTTGTGCCAGGGCCACAAATATCAGGACCTGAACAAGCAAACCAAAAAAGGAAAGAAAACTTATTATTATTAAAAGTTAACATTAGAAACAAGGGCGTAAAAGATAAGGTATATCTAAAATCAAAAAAATCAAAAACACTGTAATGACTTTTACTCTCATAACAGTAAGAATACACCTGAGAGACAAAGCCCTTTGGCCAACTGTTGAAACTATATGCACTGTGCATTGGCTGACTTGACATCTGGGAACAACTGACCAAGTCAATTGATGGTTCACATCTGGCCAAAGGACTACAGTTGAAAATTAGCTGGCTGGCTAACACCGGCACATTTACAGAAGTGTTAATGAATGTGTGCTGTCCTTACAAAAGAAAAAAAAATAAACAAAGAAATGAAAATGAAAGGTAGAGTTGGGCGGTATGCATATTTTGATACCGTCAAACCTCCTCCCTATATTACCGCGGTATTACTGTGACTAATTAAAAATTATGATGTAAGGCTCAGACGACATCACCAAACTGTTAGCTTGTGCCTAGAATCTTCACAAACTGAATACCAAACACTAATACTGAAACATCTCTCCCTTCTCATTAGGGTGGAACCCCAAATGCTGCCAAACTGCAGAAGTTGTGAGATCGATCTCTCTCTCTCTCTCTCTCTCTCTCTCTCTCTCTCTCTCTCTCTCTCTCTCTCTCTCTGTCTGTCTGTATGAAACACACTCACCGAACATGATGTTGTAGACCGAGTCTCCGTGCATGTCCTCCTGGTTGAGGCCAGAGGGGAACAGTTTAATGTAGCCTCCGCCACAGTCGATGCTCTGCTCATGTTTCACAGTGAACTGGATAACCAGAGGCTGGCCCTGGTTGCTGAAGTCATCAAAACGGGATGACAAGGCGTAGAAGCGGGCGTCCTGGCTCGTCTGCAGACCTGTGGCAAAAAAATATTTTTGTTACTGCAATGCATCTGTATTAAGGGAAGCTCCGACACTAAGTATCCTTTATTCATGTGGCATCTATTAAATTGTTCAGATTGGTTTAAATGAATGGATTTTAACAAGTATTTTCTCAAGTTGTACTGCAGAGAGACAGCTTGTTGTAATGATGTCATGTAAAGACAAATCCTGGAGCGGATCCACAGAGAGTGAATAATGGAACAACTCTGAGACACTCTGACACCACCCACGATGATTTCACTGGGCATACATCTCGTTTAGAGTCACGTGTGTAGATTTTGACTTTACTTCTAAAAATTACTTCAATAACACCATGTAACTTCTGGTGAGAGAAATGGTTCTTTTAAATACCACAGCCACAACTTAAATGAATCGCAAGCAAGCACCATATAATTAAGTCTCAGTCAAATCTCCTCAACACAGACCTCAGGAAAACAAGGGATCCAGGAATCCACACCCTTATTCTATCACACACCCACAACAATGTGGGTGTTAACCATCTTAAAACAGATCCAGAGCGGGCGAATACAATTTAACCTTTCAACTTACCTTTGTCTTTCTCTGCATCGCCATAGAACTTTCCTGCACTCAGGACCAAGTTTCCGTAGTCTGACTTGTGCTTGGATTCCACCCAGCGACTCTTCCAGGCATCTGCACAAACAAGTGTAGGTTCAGCTACACGACAGTCACTGTCAACACACTCAAACAAGCTGCTGATCCAGGATGCAGCGGTGCAGTGGGAAGGGGTTAGGAGCATGCTTTAGGTGACCGCCTTCACTATCTACGAGGTATTTAAGGTATTTTGTCATGAGGCTGGTGATAAAAGAAGACCGCAAGATAAGGGCAACACTGAATGACCAGGGGAGAGCTGTGCAGGAG
>NC_045741.1:22202766-22210071 GCF_008692095.1 Etheostoma spectabile | reverse complement strand
GGGGGGGGGGGGGGGGGGGAGACAGAAAAGGTTTGATGATAGCTGGGGGTAAAATGGAGAGGACGAGGAGGAAGGGAAGGGAGAATGGTACAAAAGATGAATGGTACCTAGACTAAATGCATCTCAAATTGAGCAGGAAGCAGACAATGCAACACATAAATTTCAAAATTGTGACCGGTCATGTAAAAAATAATTCCAACCAGCCAACAAGACAAATAGCCACCGGGTTCCATGCAGATTCAATATTGTAATATCTGAGATATAATATAATATAACATATTATATATACATCCAGGTTCAAAGAAATCCCCAAAAAACATAAGTGTAAAATAATGTAGGTGTAATTGAATGAATAAAAGGACCTCACCCCCATCTTCAAATTGCTCTCGAAAAAAGACAGTGGACTCAGCCAGCACAGATGCTGCCGACACGGCCATCAAAAGCAGCGACAGGGCTGTCATTGTGACAAACTAAAGCACCCCGCCAAATAAAAAAAACGACTATAATTACAAATAAGTCTATATAATCTGTGTATACCGTAGCAGTGGTTATAAGTCGGCCCAGTCTATCATACAGTAACGTTAAAGTGAAAGACGCTGCCACTGGTCTTTTCGGCTCAGAACAGATGTCTGAATCTGATTGGACGTCGTCTCCGATGCTCAATAAGGAAGCGTTACTCTCTCAACCAATCGCAGGAGAGACCATCCGAACGGATAATTGCTGTAGCCAATGGGAGCAGACCACGCGTTCGCTTGATACACGCCCAAGGAAGAGTGATGGTGTGCTGGAGGGGAAGCTTTGGAGGAAAATCACAATACACGTTTAAATCAATGTAAAATCAGTAATATAGCAGCTTTTTAACGTATCCGAAGTCAGACTAAATGTAATAATTTGACATACAATGCCAGACATCTTTTGACTAACAATTTGTCTGTTTTTTTTCTACAAAATCAGTTCAATAAAATACTTATTTCTTACTAATAACTTTTATACCTTTGCTCTACATGTCCACATGACACATCTATCTACCCTTTAGCAGATGAATGGGAAAACAACCTAGTGTCAAACTCTGCACATGCATTGTTCTGCACAGTTACACTCAATTTGTTTAGAATTTTGGAGAGCCAGTTAGCTTGGAGATTGAAGAAGTTTCAAGATGTATTGACCCCTAATTGAGGAGAATCGGGACTAAGCAGTAAGGTCAACCACTGTGTAGCGTTGAGTAATTCTGTCCCTTTTTCTGTATTCCCTTAAAGGAGAATTCTGGTTGATTCCTACACAGTTTTGTTGTTTGTAAATTTAGAGTGCTGTCAGTAGTAAGAAAAATGCAAACAATCTGTATTGTCTATAATGAGTTATCTTCCTGCTAAATTTTGCCCCCAACAGGCTTAAACAGGGCAAGTTTTAAACTTGTTTTTTGCCTCTTAAACATGCTCGAAATGTCATTACCAGTGCCTAGCCATGTGCAGTTATTCCATCCAAGTGAACACAGCAAATGTGACTGCAGTAGATGTGATAGACAGGCATACAAGTTAATTGTTGTTCATTCAGCCAGTGCACATACCTCTATTTATTTCCTGTTTTCTGGTGAAGTCCACACTAGTCAAAACACGCCTTTCTGTCACATCTACTGCAGCACTCCAAATTTACAAACAACAGAGTTACGTGTTGGAATTGATTGGAATTCTCCTTTAAGGAGACATACAAGATTAGAGATGTGGAAAGATGCTATTGGATCAATTACCACTATTCTTACCTAAGTAGTAACAAGTTTGCTTGTAGGTACCCCAGACCACATTTACCTGTGAAAAATCTTATACAGCGTTTGTGTGCGTGTATATGAATGAAAAACCTCAAGCCTGGCTGCAAATACCAATTACTTTCATTGTCAACTACTGTGCAGATTTTTTTTTCTTGATTATCAGAAATAATGTCAAATGCATGCAATTTCTTGGAGCCCAAGTTGCCATGTTTAAAGATTTGTGTTTTGTCCAATCAACACTCAAAAATCTAAACAAAATCTATTTATCATCAAGTAGACACAAAACAGTAAAAATTCACACAAGTTTAAATAAAAAAATGCTAGCTAATGATTCTTCTGTTGATCAATTAATCAACTAATCATTTCCACCTTCGATATGTGTAGGATGTTTTTACCACCCATGCATGAGTGCTTTCACTATTTTTTTTTGTGACTATGTAAAGAAGCAGAAAGTTGGTAAGCACCACGCAACTACTAAAAACAACTTTTGTTGGTTTACTGTGGATGTTTATTTTCTTAAAACTATTTCTTTTCACATTCTTCTTGTGATGTGACCCTGAGCTTTGGCACTGAAAGCAGACCAACTCAGCCCTGTGTGAATGTATGTGAAACTGAATGCATAAATGATAGCAATAAAGCAAGTCAGAGTCATACGCCTCAAATTAACAGTTGTATATTATGTATGAATGATGACGACATTAAGACATGTATTAGGTTCATGTGAAACAATAAAATTAATTAGAATAAAAAATAAAAGTAAAAGCACTGTTATTAAACATATTTACACACAAAAATCAAACTTTCAAATAGATTTGTTGCTTCTGACACATGTACTGACACAAATCCAGTAACAATTTCAAGTAACATTTGCAGTACCATGTGCATTAGCTGTTACACACACCATTCTTTTCACACTACAGTTGCATTTATTATTTACTAATACCTTACAGTGCAAACAAATTCATATTCAAACAACTCCACAAAAATAATCTGATATAGTAAGATGCTCAACTATGGCACAAATAAATAAATGTCAATGTCAATAAATAATCAGTGCAGCATAAAGTCTGACATGCAAACACATGTATGAATTTACCCAAACTTTAAAAACAGTGCAACTAAAACTTTGGCAAAAGGGAACAGACAAACAGTGACAGTAAGAATGTATTAGTATCTCTCTATGACATACACTGCACAGCCACTCTCTAATCCTCCCTCTTGATACTGTGAGGATTCAAACCTGGCAGGTGAAGAAGAGCAGCCACACTGCACATGATAACTGTCTGGCACTGCTCTAGTCAGCATGGTGGGTTGCACTGCTTTCCCCTCCAATACTGGATCAGCCCGGCAGTCTGGCCTTCACCGAGGGACCTGGACAGACACGTTTTGTATCTGTGGAGGGAGAGTATGTAGAGCAGAGCAGACATTGCCTCTGTGGCTCTGTATGCAGATGGGCTGGTAAAGCAATCTCACACCTCCTCCCGGTCTCTCTCTGTCTCTCCTTCTAGGGGAGAAAGAAGTTGATCCGCTGGGGTATGGACTTGCATCCCTGGGCTGAGAACAATCTCTCCTCTTTAGGGACATACAGCATCGCCTTGGCCACTTCATCCAGCGTAGCTTCGTCTGTCTCCAGACCTCGTGCTGCATAGGCGTCCCGTGCACAGAGCTTGACATGGCGGTACTCCAGAGGCAGAAATGGCACAAAGAAGTCAATCAAGTGGCCAGACATCAGCTCACTCTGAGCAAACCCACCTAAGGAAGAGAACCATGCAAATAAAACTCCTTAGAAATCCCCAAACATAACTAAAAGCTCTACCAATCAATGTTTTATATTAAGCTAAAACAGACTTGCTAAAACAGAGGGTTGTTTAATCAAGATCCCACCAAGAATCAATACTACAGTCAGCAGCTCTATGCTCACAGCAAATTATCTCACTCAGTAACACTTCCTGTTCAGGGTGAAATGGCAACGGCAAACACTTATATCACTGCTGAAGAGAGATGAAGACCTGTCAACCGGCTGAGTAACGTAAAGCTAGCACTGCAGCATACCATGAGACTCTATTGTTTCAGCTCGCAGACGATGCTCCAGGTCTTCCATACCGATGTCCTCTCGATTTTGACCGGAGTGCCAGAAGTCCAGCGCTACATCATTGATCGTTGCTCCACCAATATTACTGTAGAGACCACATGTTAATGAAGGATTAGATTCATTATGGTTTGGTTGGATGCATCAGTGCAGAGGTCACAGCCTCACAGATTGGGATTATTAAAATGATTGCACAATGCTAATTTAAGTTTGAAATATGAGATCTGAACAAATGTTACTTTAAAAAAAATAAAGTTTCAGCAGATAATCATACATGAGGAATTTGAAATCATGAAAGATACATAAAGAGGATTAATGGAGATACAGGAAGAAGCATCATTCATCACTGATGAGCTGCCAGAACACCTGGGAGAGAGAACACTGAGTTTTTGACCCAGCTTCGACAGACAGGCCCAGCCTGATGTATGAACCAACCTGAGGAAGAGGAAGATGGCTGTGCGGTAGCTTACGCCATCTACGTTGTCATAGTGATCCATGTAGGGTTTGATGGCATCGATGAGGCCGGGGTGAAGCTTCTCAGCCTCGTCGAAGATGAACAGAGTCTGAGGGCAGCGCAACACCATGTCCCGGATCGCCTCTCTCAGCTGGCCCTGGGCACACAGAGGAAGAGCCAACTAGTTACCAAAACCATTCAGATCTGTTAAGGTCTGGGGTCTGACACAGGTGAAAATAAATAATAAACTCTTAGGTGAAATTTGAGTTTCAGATTATATAAATACAATATATTAGTATATGAGTAAATCATAGCGACTAGAATAGCCAAACACGTGACAAGAAACTGATTTGTACTTTTATTTATTTTAGTTCCACACGTTTCACTCTATGTAAAAAAATGGTTTTGGTTTTTCCCTTTACTCAAATGTATTTTTTAACAAAGAAAGAAACATTTTCATGGCATTTTAGCCATTAAGGACAAAAGGTTAAACATTTTAGAATGACAATAGTTTCATCATTAATCCTCTAAATCTCATTTATAAGGGACACCTTGTCTAGACACATGTCTTTATGCCCATTCTGCAGATTTGATATCAGGTTTTAAAGGTCCTCCTGTGTACTATACCCTGTTAAATCTGGGTACATTTGTGTAATAACACTGTGTCAACCATTATTTTGAAATCTAATAGATTAGATCTTACGTTGGCATCTGTGGCCTAGTTGGACAAACACTAGGTTCCAAAAAGCCAAGCACAGTGTGCAATTGTAGAACCAATGTTTGTGTTGAAGCATCTGTGCTTGATCGTTATCATTCACATGCAAAACAGACTAAACATCTGACTAAGCAAACGGAGGTCCCAAGAACACTGCCACATGTTCCTGGTACATGACGTCAGACTTTGTGCCAAGAGGGCCCTGGATGACTAACCTTGTACGTGTCCACCAGTCTGGCGTGTGGGAAGTGGAACGGGGCGATGAACAGTCTGACACACTCACTCTTCACCCCATCACGATACAGGTTATCAGCGATTATCCGGGCCACAAAGTTCTTGCCGGTGCCTGACCAGCCGTGGAAGGAGAGTGTCAGCGGCTTGTTGGATTCTGGGTTGTTGATGAAACCCTGGATGGCTTTCAGAACCACAGACTGAGCCAGGTGCTGCCCGTGGAGCTTTGTCTGAAGGTCCCACGCCAGGCCTGCACATGTGTGAACAGAAGAGAGAGCATGCTTAACAATGACAGTAGGAGTACCAGTATCAGAGTGACTATGACTCACCTGGTAGAGTGCACCCCAAGTAGGCTGAGTCCTTTGTCAGCGCGTTCTAATCTGAACACAAGCCCTTTGGTGTGTGTCATTCTTCAGTAAAAAGCAAAACAAAGCTCTAAAAAAAAATATTTTAAAAATACCAGATAACGAATAATCCCGGCAATCATACAGTGCTATTATATTTAAACCTGAAAGGCTCAAAAGTGTTTCAACTGATGGACAATATTTTGTGACAATAGTCAATGTCAAAGGGCAATCGAGGTAACCGATTTAATTAAAAATTCAGCAAAGGAACAGTAAATAATTACTAATAAACATCGTAAACTCTTATGGGTGCAAGAACAACAGGACTGTTAAAGAGCAAAGCCACTCTAAATCCCTACTCCAAAGGTACCTTTAACTGGCTTGCTTAACTTAAAGTAAAAAAAGCAACTTTAATGTCATAATAAAGTATTCTTCCTCCATCATTTTCTTCTTCTCAGGGTGTCAGAAAACCTTAACTAAAGAATACAGATCAATATCGGTCTCACCTCCTGTCCAAGACCTAATTCATGGTTGCAACCTACTGTACAGATATGGGATGTAATTACAGTTAAAAAAACATTGTGTAAAATGTTAACTGCCAATTTAAAGCGGTAAATCTGCTACCCTGTCTAGTGTCAGCAGTTCATGTGAATTTTCAGTAGTCATAAAAACTTTTTGAAGCCTCCGTTTTTTTTGATTAAACTGAAATGATAAGCTGCAAATCTATAACTAGAATAAAGCAGGCCAACGGGGACTAGTTAAGAGACATGAAGTCCATTTATCCATATTGTGCATGATACAGTTAGTAAAGTTAATGTGATTTACAGTCATAGTGTTATAGGTGCAGAATATTTGCTGTCTCGCGACCAACCGGACAGTCCAAAACATGCACTAGGCCATAGCAGCAGACAATTGCAACCACCAAGCTGGAGTGATGATACCTGTGATGTTGTTGGTTATCCTGCAGTCTCCAGAGTCACAGCACTGGCCCACGCTACAGTACCACTGATGCAGCAGGCTGATGTAGTCCTGAGGAAAACCTGCCCAAAGGTCCCTGGTAGGAACTGTTCACATAGACAGGATAACGAGTCAGTAATATATCAATACTAGGAGCCAAGCTAATCGACGGGGAGGACAGATTGTTTATAACGTGAACTGTAGGCTCACATTAAAGTTCACGTTATGAACATTACATTGTGGTAAATCTAACTGATATTTGATAAGCATACATTACAGTTTATGACAGGATAGCTTCGTATTTTAACAATTTCGTACCTTGCTGTGTAGCATCGTCTTGGTTGGGTTGACACTCCCCTTCCCATATATTGCAATAAATGTAATTAAAATAGTAAGTGGAAACATTGGAAATGCTGTCGAACTGGAAGAAGTCGGCCTCTGCGGACAGAGCCCAGAGCACAGGCAGCAACCACTGTACAAACATTGAAGCGGCTGGTCCGAGGCGCCCGAAACGAGACGGAACCCCGTGTCCCGGTTCTCCTCTCCGGTCTATCTAAACCCGACCGTTAGCTGCTGGCGGCCTGCAGTGTGGAATGTTTACCTCTTTCCGCCATGGTAGCGAAGGGGGAAGCAGCGCCCCCAGTTATCCACGGCGCATGCGGCAACTTAGCTCCGCCCACCTGTATAGGCTGTAGCTAACTACTGGTTTCATTAATCACATGGTCTGCCCTACAGCACACAGTAACGGAGTTT
>NC_045741.1:22199486-22202756 GCF_008692095.1 Etheostoma spectabile | reverse complement strand
TTTAATTAAATAAAAAAAAGGGTCGAGCATAATACCAAAACATAGGTGCACATTCACAAAACCTTGAGATAAAGAAATGAGAATATAAATAAAGGGGCCATCTCAAATTAAGTTAAAAGTTATAAGTAAAAAAAGTTTCCCCATCATTAACCCGTTTCAATGACTTCTACAAATTGTTTAACTTAGCCAGATCAGTTAGGGTTTAGTTGTAAAATATGTGCAAAATGTTATCCTAAAAGCATATTGAGAAAAAAAAAGTTGTCAATTTCCTTTTCATAAAAGTGATTCATATCAAAATAAAGTCTTAGTTTGTTGGGTAAACTTTATTTAAAACTTATAAATTGACCTTTCACCTTTAGGAGGAGAAGAAATCATAACCCAATTCTTTCAACATGTTTTATATGATTAGGATAAAGTTACTTTTAATATTTCTAACATTTATAGTCACAGAAAATTTCTATTCAATGCTCCCTCAGAACTCTAATACCTTATTTCTACTCACCATTGATTAGAGACATTGGCATAGCTTTCAACCATTGATCAAACTTGGCATATAAGTTTATTTCTCACAAAACTCCATGCGGTGACAAGATTCCATTACCATCCATAAAATCAGCAATTACCCAGTGTCAGTTGGATTTTATCTGACTTTGGATGGTCTACAAATTCCATATTCTGGGATAGAAAGAAACACTGTTTGTATTAGACACCAAGATCTGATTCTACAGTTAACATTTTAAATCTTAAACAAATCGCAGCTTGTCGTGTTTATAGACCAGCAACTCACATCCACCCAGTTTAGACATTACTCAAATCAGTAAGTGTTTATAAGAGACACAAGCACAGTATTTGTTTCAGTATTTATTGCCACATCTACACCAGCCACTTTATTAGATACCCCATGCTAGTAACGGGTTGGACCCCCTTTTGCCTTCAAAACTGCCTCAATTCTTCGTGGCATAGATTCAACAAGGTCTGGAAGCATTCCTCAGAGTTTGTCCATATTGACATGATGGCATCACACAGTTGCCGCAGATTTGTCGGCTGCACATCCATGATGCGAATCTCCGTTCCACCACATCCCAAAGATGCTCTATTGGATTGAGATCTGGTGACTGTGGAGGCCATTTGAGTACAGCGAACTCATTGCATGTTCAAGAAACCAGTCTTGTGATGATTCCAGCTTTATGACGCGCCTTTCCTGCTGAAAGTAGCCATCAGAAGTTGGGTACATTATGGTCATAAAGGGAGGGACATGGTCAGCAACAATACTCAGGTAGCTGTGGCGTTGCAACGATGCTCAATTGTACCAAGGGGCCCAAAGAGTGCCAAGAAAATATTCCCCACACCATGACACCACCACCAACCTAACCGTTGACAAGGCAGGATGGATCCATGCTTTCATGTTGTAGACGCCAAATTCTGACCCTACCCCCCGACTGTCAGCAGAAATCGACTCATCAGACCAGGCAACGTTTTTCCAATCTTCTATTGTCCAATTTTGATGAACTTGTGCAAATTGTATCTCAGTTTCCTGTTCTTAGCTGAAGGAGTGGCACCGATGTGGTCTTCTGCTGCGTAGCCCATCTGCCTCAAAGTTCGACGTACTGTTCGTTCAGAGATGCTTCTGCCCACCTTGGTTGTAACGGGTGGTTATTGAGTCACTGTTTCCCTTCTATCAGCTTGAACCAGTCTGGCAATTCTCCTCTGACCTCGGCACTCCACAGGCATTTCCGCCCACAGAACTGCCGCTCACTGGATGTTTTTTCTTTTTCAGACCATTCTCTGTAAACCCTAGAGATGGTTGTGCGTGAAAATCCCAGTAGATTAGCAGTTTCTGAAATACTCAGACCAGCCCTTCTGGCACCAACATCGCCACGTTCAAAGTCACTCAAATCACCTTTCTTCCCCATACTGATGCTCGTTTGAACTGCAGGAGATTCTCTTGACCATGTCTACATGCACTGAGTTGCCGCCATGTGATTGCTGCTTAGAAATTAAGTGCTACGAGCAGTTGGACAGGTGTACCTAATAAAGTGGCCGGTGAGTGTATATTCACATGTTGTCCATTGGCTCCTGGCACCATCAACACTAACACAAAAAAAAAAAAAAAAAAAACACTTCAATTTAGCTTTCATACTTACTGCAGAAACAATTATGGCAATATTAAAATTACTTTGACATCCTCAAACTCACTTTAGAGCAAAAACTTGCACGTAGGGTCACTCTGTTGGGCCACAGGCTTCACTGCTGCATTCTGGGGGGGGGGGAACAGAAGTTCGCATTAAAATAGAGGGGAGAACAGTGACAGACAAGATGGTTTACAACCACAACCTCAGAATAATGGAACGTTAAGGAGTAAAATCAAGAGTAATCATGGCAGATCTTTTCATCAAAGCAAGTGGTCAAATATTGTTATGGCACCATAGAATTCAGATGAAGGATGTGAACACTCACCAGTCAGTCTGCAGAGCCAACTCTTCCTGGAGAATGGGCAAAGAAATGAACCTATTACAAATCAGTCACAGGTTGATTAGATTACAGTTACTGGGTTACTCAGTAACATAAAATCCACATTAAATTCAGGTCAGACTTTGTTAGGACATCACTGAACCCATGTTAGCAATTAGGAATCTTGTGAAGGTGGCATTCTTACCTCATCTTTGAGGAAACCCACCTCCAAAACAATCATAACCCTGCTCCCATGACAGCCACAATCTGCAATTAGAGAATTGTTTTATGATAATAGTTTGATGTGAATTAAAAAAAGTACAACTTCTCTAAACCAATCCAGATCAGACAAAATGACAAATTTCCTCAATGGGATCAGAGACCTGATTCATATTCATCACATCTGAATATCAGCTACACAATGACAGTCTATGACTAAGTGACTTACCAACACAAAGCTGGCTGTGAACAGTCTCTGCAGCAAGGTTTCACATGTCTGGATGGGAAGAGAGAGAAAGATTTTAATATGGTGTATACAACACCTGGAGCCTAAATGAATAATAGCAGTAGATACATCAGCTAGGAGCGAAAGACAATAGATATTCGTCACGGTTTAATCTGCTGAACTATGCACTCATCATCGTATCAAGCATAATTAATGCTGTTTGGCGACAGCCTTTCAACGCACCTTCACACAGCCTTTTGTACCGCCAGTCTCATTTCTGTAAATAAAAACAAAAACCTTTTTAAAAAAACACTCCAAAAATTAAGTGGACTCACTGGTCTTTGAGGCCGACACATCAGCTAGGAGCGAAAGAC
>NC_045741.1:22192663-22199470 GCF_008692095.1 Etheostoma spectabile | reverse complement strand
GGTTTAATCTGCTGAACTATGCACTCATCATTGTATCAGACCACCTTGAATTATAAAAAGATATTTACTTGAAAAAAAAGAGAAAAAAAATTAAAAAACTCACCTGTAACTGAGCTAACACCGTTAACTAGATCCAAGAATAAAGGACCTGCATATCAGAAATGCCAGATATTAGCAAAGACACATTTTAAAATATGTAGGCACCCTTTATCTTCACTGCATCAGTAAAAAGTAGTCTTTCACTCTTATTCAGAGAGATTCCCATTGTTTTGTAAACAAGATCATCATTGACAGTTTTCTTTAGGACAAGGTAGGCAAGATATCAGTGCATTACCTGTTCTGATGTCACCGAAAGGTTAATTCTTCCAATGTAAGCACACCTGCAGGAAGACAGTAAAATGAGCAATCAAAACTATCTTAAAAACATTCATACATCAAATTTGACTGTGCCTCAGATATTCAACTGGTGGGTTGGAAGTATCGTCATCCATCTTGTCAAGAGTAGCAAATAATGTCATCACAGCAGCACGAGAGAGAGCAGAATAAGGCAGATTGATGCTTCTCTAGGTGCGACCGTTTGAGGGTCCAGCTAAAGCTTATGTGCATCTCAAGTGTGCATGGTATCGTGCGCTTTACATTTTCTCTGGTTTGGAAAGTCCAAGTTATTAAAAATAACTAGCACAACAGTCGTGCAAGTCAATGAAGGACGGATAAACCTAACGTTAAACTGCATCAGGAATCCCACAGAGAAGCATAAATCCATCTCTACTGCCATTTAAAGTAAAACCTAATCCTTAAATTACCTCTTTCCGCTCCGGTCGCTTCATGTCTCTGGACATCCCGAGACCTGTGGATACACATCCTTTTTAGTACCAGACTGGTCATGTTGGGAATACGCCAAGTATAGTTTAACTAGAAGTCTCAGTGTGAAATTATTCAGATATCACATCTGTCCACTACTCTTTACAACATCATCGACTTCGAGTTACGACAAGTATTTAATGCATGTCGTCATCAAAATAGTATTTTATTCATCCAAACGTCTTCGACCTTAAAATAAAAGCACGTAGCGACTACTGCACGCTGCTCCATCTTTATAATTAGTTAACGTTAGTGAAGTTACAGGTCAAACTTCCATCCTTGCTTAGCGTTAAAAAAGTTGTCATGACTTAAATTATACTTTATTCATCCCACAACGGGGAAATTCCATTACATTCAAGTTTTCCCTTACCATCTAAGGTCCACTTTTATTTGTACAGCCATCCAGTCGAAAGGCCTGCAACCAAAAAAAAAAAAGTCTACGTTTAAATACGTGTAAATAACATTACAAAAATGCTACCGCTTCACAGTTTAGCAGGCTATAATTAGCTGTAACAGCCAAGAGCTAAGCAGCAATTTGACCAGAAGTTGTATATTAATCCTTGTCCCATGCAGTCAGAGATGTTGGCATTCTTCACATTAATTCAGATGTCCCTACCAACATTTATTTCATCATATATCATGGGAAAACTGTAGTTAGTTACTAGATATAAATGGTAGATTAGCTCGTTTGCTAGTTAGCATCTCAACACGCGCATTGAGTCACGTGGTGCCGTTAGAGGCCTAACGTTACTGCGGTAACATTATTTCAAGCTGGGAAACATTTAAAATCGAAAACAGCATTAATGCAGAACAATGAATAAAGAAACTGCATATCACCACCTTAGTTTATAGCTAAAGCTTAAGAAATTGACTGCATCAAAACACATACACCGACTACTTACCAAGTGGACAGGCGAGGAGTGAGGACTACTGGAGGGTGCGGAGCGCTTTTATAAGGGATTTCGCACTGGCTGATGGGAAAGGGGTTCAACGGTTAGCGCCTCTGCTGGATATTCGTGTATAGGCCGTTCTCCGTACTATCCATGGTGTCCACAATACCATGTGGACAAAAAAGAGGACACTCGGCCCGGCCTCGAAACACAAATTCAGACAGGCTTTTCAGAGGTTAATGAACATGCTTTATTATGCCTCAATGTTATAAAAATAACTTATGTAATAAAATATGAAACAACGAACCTGTAACAAAATAATAGCTCTTTTCAAATAAATAAATAAATAAATAAAATAATGCTCTAAATATGACTTATTCTATGTCAGCTTCAAAATCCAGCTTCAACTAAATATCTCCTAAAACCTTTTCAATGTAATAAGACTTCCTGTGTCCACGTGAGCTTTGAGATCTCCAGCACCTTCATTAGACACTGAAACATACTAGCTTTGCACACGGTGCACTCCGCCTCTCACTTGTCCCGAACTCCGCCACAGTCACACAAAATTTGCAATGAACCATAAATTTCCGTAAAACGGCACATATTTGACCTCTACATAGTTGTTTCTTGCACAGAAAAGTAGTGAATTTAGTGATGCAATAGCAAAAGAACAATGTATAGAATTTCTGAGATCTGCGTGACCTAGAACAGAAGACTACCTGATCTCATATCAGTGGTGTAGCCTTGGTGAATTTCAAGGCGTGACTAAGATAGAGACCAGAGCCAAATAAGGAGAAGCCACATAGTTGACGTCAACTATGTGGCTCGTTGACATCTTCCCGTTTTCAGTGGCAGTTTCAAATTGTGAGATTTTTAGAGGACAGGGGTGCTAATGGGATTTTGAGGTTGTATGTCTTATTTACCGACCAAACTGTCGTTATTCATGACAAGGTAAAATCAGTTTTGCACTTCATCACCTCTTTAACTGTCTATGGGTATAAGCCTATGGTATAAGCAGACCCAGACCTTTTTTGCGGAGATGACATATTAGGAAAAGAGGGACATAACTATATTTGGAAGGATCCTTTTATCTAAAATGAAAAGCTATTCAAGAGTTGTATCCTAGATTTTCATTGGAGGTTTCAGACAAAATGGCTCAACTTATTAACAAAACCAATTTTAACTTTATCTGGATAAATATATGTCATTATATTAGGAAAATGGATGTGATAAAGAGTGTTGAAGAGGTTGAACTAAATGCTATTGATTTTTTGGTTATGTACAAACACACAGAACCTGCTTTTGGTTTGTGGTGTCTGAGCCATGCTGGATGATGTGTTGACAGGAACCCGCTTGACACTGTTTCTTGATTATTAAAAGTTTTATTTTTATCAAAGAATTCACCATCAATTTACAAGCTCTGCAGAAGCTAGGAGAGTGTCTCTGCCGAATTACCCTCCGGCTCCCAGCTTCTTCATCATGGTCTACATAGGGTCTCTGTTTATACAACATGTAAAAGAATGCGGGGTAGGGGCCCCACAGCTAGCGTGTCAACCATAGAACCCTTTCCACATCTGGTTCAACTTTGAGGCCCCTTCCACTAGGATGAGCAACCTTTAGACCTTAGGATAAGCAACCACCTTTAGATTTAATGGCTGCATTCCAACAACTAGTTTGACTTTGGTGATGTTGAGATACTTCAGGTTTACCATACCGGACACAATTTTCCAAAATTTGGGAGATATTGATTTTATAATGAAATGTGATAATGATCTATGTAAACTGCCAACAAAGTTATCAGATTTTCACCAGCAAGTTCTCATCTATTGGAATTTGATTTATTAACACAATTTTACTTTTCAGAATGAACCCCTATCTAACAACAGGTACATCATATCCAATGAAGTCATAGTTTCTAGACACTTGGATGGAAAAAGAAATTTGGACTGTGTTTCAGTTAATGGATGGATCTGGTGAATTTTGAAACCATACAGAATTCTGTGACAAATTTTGTTTTCATTGTTCATTTAGACAATACACTGAAGTGATTAAAGCCATTCCAATTCTCTTTAAAACAATGGCAACAACTTTCGGTACATGCAAATGTTATGTCAGAGTTGAGGACTCTTTGTGTTGAAGGTGTCAGTTTGAACAGCAAACAGTTCACTAACAAGTTTGTTAGGAATGCATAAAATATCATCCCTTTCAACTACAGAAAATATTCTGAGACTATAAGAGGCATGAAAGATTAGGAAATAATACTTATCCTATCCTCTCCCACCAAAAGTCCAAAAAGTGACATTTAAAATATTAAATATTTATCTATTAAATCAACTCCTACATGTCAAATTTAATTGGGAAAGTAGCCTAACTCCTATGTTTTCTGTGACAGTGATATTGAGACTGTATTACAAGATATTTTCTTTTAGTGTGAACCGATTAATAACCTGTGGCTGTCTTTTAAAAGAATTTAGAATTCTTGATAAATTACTTAGAACATTGTAAACCCTTTCTTTTTTCATAGGTGTAAAGTATTTAAATGTGAAACCCCACAGCAGTTGGAAATATGAGCTTAAACTTTTTGCTACATCTCAACACATGACAGAGGAAAACACCAAGATACTTTTATTTGTTGGACTTACATTCCCTACTTGATTAAAAAGACCCCTAGTATCTTTATTTTCAATGTTTTGTTGTATATATTGTCTCTACCTCAACGCTGTCAACACATTTTTGATAAATGTACAAACACATTGTGCCTTGCATGTTTGTATCACTAGTGTAGGCCTACAATAAAGAATGAAAAAAATAATGTCATAGTAGGAAAAGCACAGGTGTATTCAAAACCATTAATGATGGCTGCATTCCACTTAGGAGAGGCCCTGGTATTATGCACGGTGACTCACTGAAATAGTTCACAGGGACACTTGGTAGAACTGAGCCATCGTTAAGGTTAATTTCAACTGGGCTTTTCCCACTGTGACTAGTCAAAATTTCGGCTATAAAAAAAAAAAAAAAAAGGGCAACTGAGAACAAAAAGATGTATTTTTTTGTAATTCAGAGAAATTAATCATGGAAAAAGTAGTTTGAATAAAAAAATATTAACTCGCGGTCTACTTGCCCTTTCTAGGGCCTTAAAACCTATGAGGAAGCCTGAGCTGCTCAAAGGCGGAATTTCTAAATTGGTAAAGTTAACCATTAATCAGGTCCATCAGACCCCATGGTCCCCAAAAGCCTCCAAGTTCAGTGTGTCAACTGCTTTTTTGTAATTTAACGATTTTTTTAAGGAATTAGTGCACCATCACAAGTAAGGCTGGTGCTGTATTTTAGCTAATCTTGTTCTGACTGCGTTGTACAGGTGACCAGTGTCAATCTAGTTTTAAAAAGTGTTTTTGATTAGTTCTTTTAGGTTACTGTCAACTACTTGACACAAGTGTGTTTTCCTTATAGTAGCCTACATCTAAATACAGCTGTCATGTACTCTTTCCTCTGAATGTGACGTTTGGAGCAAAGATACTTGAGGCAATAAACATCTGAAATAACGACAAAAATCTACTGGTTTAGTCGGTCACGTCCTACCCTGCAGCCGACCACAAGAGGCACTCAGAAATAGAAAGTGTACGGATGCTTCTGTTGTAGTCTAGCACTGCCAGACCTGGGGCCTGCCGCACGAAACCAGGATAAGGGAGTAAGTCGGGATAATCAAGTTATCCTGGATGAATTTAGTTTTGACTTGGTTGCACAAAACCAAGTTGAATCAAACCCAGCCAAGTAAGCATGGAGATTTAATCTTTGTGGCTAGTCTGGTCCAGAGCAGGGTACCCGCTGCAAAATATATATAAAAAAAAAAATTCAGAAAAAAAACCCAAACACATTGCATAATTTAATTAGTTTCCATTTTATTGCTTAAGTATTTGATAAATTAGAAAAGCAGAATTTACTATTAGATACAGAAACCTTTGTTAGCAATTACAGAGATCATACATTCCTGTAGTTCTTGGCCAGGTTTGGGATTTTGGCCCACTCCTCCATACAGACCTTCAGGTTTCAGGGCGGTCGCTGGGCACTACAGACTTTAATCTCCCGCCAAAGATTTATTGGGTACAAGTCTGGAGACTGGCTTGGCCACTCCAGGACCTTGAGATGCTTCTTGCAGAGCTAACCCTTGGTTAGCCTGGCTGTGTGTTTCAGGCCATTGTCATGCTGGAAGGCTCAGCTGCAACTATAGACTGTTAATATTACTATACATAGACACAAACACAGTCTATGGCCACAACCCATCTTCCATGCTCTTACTGAGGGAAGGAGGTGGTTGGCCAAGATCTCGCGATACATGGCCCCATCCATCATCCCCTCAATACAGTGCAGTCGCCCTGTCCCCTTTGCAGAAAAACCTCCCTTAAGAATGTTTCCACCTCCATGCTTCACGGTTGGGATGTGTTCTTGGGTTGTACTCATCCTTCTTCCTCCAAACACAAGTGGAGTTTAGACCAAGAAGCTTTATTCTGTCTCATCAGACCACATGACCTTTTCCTCTTCTGGATCATCCAGATTGTCACTGGCAAACTGCATTCTTGGGGGAACAGAAAGAGTTCTCATTAAAATAGAGGGGAGAATAGTGACAGACAAGATGGTTTACTAACCACAACCTCAGAAATAATGGAACGGTAAGGAGTATAATCAAGAGTAATCATTTGGCAGAATCTTTTCATCAAAGGCAAGTGGTCAAATATTGTTATGGCACCCATAGAATTCAGATGAAGGATGTGAACACTCACCAGGTCAGTCTGCAGAGCCAACTCTTCCTGGAGAATGGGCAAAGAAATGAAATGCCTTATTACAAATCAGTCACAGGTTGATTAAGATTACAGTTACTGGGTTACTCAGTAACATAAAATCCACATTAAATTCAGGTCAGACATTTGTTAGGACATCACTGAACCCATGTTAAGCAATTAGGAATCTTGTGAGAAGGTTTGCATTCTTACCTCATCTTTGAGGAAACCAGCCTCCAAAAGACAATCATAACCCTGCTCCCATGACAGCCACAATCTGC
>NC_045741.1:22192539-22192653 GCF_008692095.1 Etheostoma spectabile | reverse complement strand
TTGTTTTATGATAATTAGTTTGAATGTGAATTAAAAAAAGTACAACTTCTCTAAACCAATCCAGATCAGACAAAATGACAAATTTCCTCAATGGGATCAGAGACCTGATTCATA
>NC_045741.1:22178637-22192514 GCF_008692095.1 Etheostoma spectabile | reverse complement strand
ATATTCGTCACATCTGATAAACTGAAACTATCTAGATTGACACAAGACCAGTCTAGGATAGGTGACTACCAACCACACAAAGCTGGCTGTGAACAGTCCAGCAACAGGTTCACATGTCTGGATGGGAAAGAGAGAGAAAGATTTTAATATGGGTGTTACAACACCTGGAGCCTAAATGAATAATAGCAGTAGATACATCAGCTAGGAGCGAAAGACAATAGATATCGTCACGGTGTAATCTGCTGAACTATGCACTCATCATCGTATCAAGCATAATTAGCTGTTGGACGACAGCCTTTCAACGCACCTTCACACAGCTTTTGTAACGCCAGTCTCATTCGTAAATAAAAAAACAAAAATTTTTAAAAACACTTTAAAAAAAAAGTGGACTCACTGGTCTTTGAGGCCGACACATAGCTAGGAGCGAAAGACAATAGATATTCGTCACGGTTTAATCTGCTGAACTAGCACTCATCATTGTATCAGCACCTGAATTATAAAAGATATTTACTTTCAAGAAAATTAAAAAACTCACCATGTATAGTGAACTAAGACACAGTTTTCATAGATCCAAGAATAAGGACCGCATATCAGAAAGCCGAATATTAGCAGACCACATTTTAAATATGTAGGCACCCTTCTCTCACGGATCAGTAAAAGTAGTCTTCACTTTATCAGAGAGATCCCATGTTTTGTAAACAAGATCTCTTGACAGTTTCTTTGGACAAGGTAGGCAAGATAGTGTCATTACACTGTTATGATGTCACCGAAAGGTAATTCTTCCAATGTAAGCACACCTGCAGGAAGACAGTAAAATGAGCAATCAAAACTATCTTAAAAACATTCATACATCAAATTTGACTGGGCATCAGATATTCAAATGGTGGGTTGGAAGGATCGTCATCCTCTTGTCAAGAGTAGCAAATAATGTCACACAGCAGCACGAGAGAGGCAGAATAAGGCAGACTGATGCTTCTCTAGGTGCGACCGTTTGAGGGTCCAGTAAAGTATGTGCATCTGAAGTGTGCATGTATCGTGCGCTACATTTCTCGGTTTGGAAAGTCAAGTTATTAAAAATACTAGCAAACAGTCGTGCAAGTCAATGAAGGACGGATAAACCTAACGTAAACTGCATCAGGGAATCCCACAGAGAAGCATAAATCCACTCTATGCCATTTAAAGTAAAACTAATCCTAAATTACCTTTTCCGCGTCGGGCTTCATGCTTCTGGACATCCCGAGACCTGGGATACACACTTTTTAGTACCAGACTGGTATGTTGGAATACCCAAGTATAGTTAACTAGAAGTCTCAGTGTGAAATTATTCAGATATCACATCTGTCACTACTCTCTACAACTCATCGACTTCGAGTTCGACAAGATTTAATGCATGTTGTCATCAAAATAGTATTTTATTCATCCAAAACGTCTTCGACCTAATATAAAGAACGTAGTAGTAATACGACTACAGTCACCGCGTTCAATCTTTTGTAGCTAATTAGCTAACGTCAGTGAATTACATGGCTTACTCAGTGCTAAACGCTAATGACTTACATTACTTAAAAGGTATCATTTTTCTTACATCTAATGTCCACTTTATTTGTACAGCCATCCAGTCGAAAGGCCTGTAACCAAAAGCAAAGCAAGCGACAATACGTTACAAAAAAATGCTTCCGTTTCAGAGCTATAATTAGCTGTAACAGCCAAGAGCTGCGCAGCAATTTGACCAGAAGTTGAGATTAATCCTTGTTCATGCAGTCAGAGATGTTGGCATTCTTCACATTATTCAGATGTCCCCAAACATTATTTCATCATTATAGCATGGGAGAACTGTAGTTTACTAGATATAAAATGGTAGATTAGCTCGTTTGCTAGTTAGCATCTCAACACGCGCTAGAGTCACGTGTGGTGCGTTGGGCCAACGTTACTGCAGGTAATTATTTCAAGCTGGAAACATAAAATCGAAAACAGCATTAATGCAGAACAATGAATAAAGAAAACGCTATCACCAATTAGTTATACTAAAGTTCAGACATTGACGCATCAAAACTACAAAGACATATATTTACAAGTGGACTGCGAGGAGTGAGGACAGGCAGAGGGTGCGGAGCGTATTATAACGGATGTCACACTGGCTGATGGGAAAAGTTTATCCAAACGGCTAGGCCTCTGCTGGCATCGTGAGTTAAAAGAAAAGATTAGGTGTATTTTTTTTATTACTTAAATCAGAAACAAATAGAGCGTTTAAAAGTGTTTGACCATAAATATACTAACTCAAGGTCCACTATCACTTTCGGGGCTTTCAACACTTAAGACTTGACTTAGACTTCTCTTTAAAATCCTTTTGGCATGACTCCGCGCGGAATTGAAAGTTTCCAGCAGCAGTTTTAGCAAGAATAAAAAATACTAAAAAAAAGATAAAAAGGCAGTATAAAGACAACAAAATAGCAAATAATAATTAAAACAATAAGAAAATCATCATAAGAAACCAAAGAAAAAGATACAATTATATTAAAGTGTCAGTGTTAGGCTAGTGTTAAAGTGATAAAGTGACCAGGTTGATAATTAGTCCAGTGTATGTATGTGTACTGTATAGCGCAATGACATGCTGTAGGTGTACTGTCATGTGTATGTCTGTATGTATGTATGTATGAATGTATGTATGTGTGTATTAGAGTATGTCCTCCTCTGCCCTATTTCCTCCTCCCCCTAGTGAGGAGTTGTACCAGTCTGATGGCATGAGGGACAAAGGAGTCCTGAGTCTGTTGATCCGGCACTTGGGAAGGAGCAGCCTTCCACTGAACCGGTCCTCTGGGTGCTGAAAACGGTGGCATGGGTGTACTGTGGGCAATTTTCAGTAATGTCCAGCAGTTTGTCCAAAACCTCCCTCTGCCACGTCACCAGTGAGTCCAGCTTTCATGCGACACAGAGCGGCCCACTGATCAGTTTATATTCAGCATGTTGAGTGTCCTTCTTTGATTGCTGCCCCCCCCCCCCCAGCACACCACAGTGTAGAAAGGACACTGGTGACCACAGACTGGTAAAACATCCACAGCAGGTGTTGCAGATGTTAAAGGAGCGCGTCTCCTCAGGAAGGACAGCGGGCTCGTGTCTCCTGTACAGGTGGCTGCTGTGTTGTCCAGTCCAGTTTGCTGTCCAGCCACCGCCGAGGTATATTGTATATTGTCAAGGAAGACTGATGAGATAGGTTGGGGGAAAAAAACTATATACTGTATGTGGACCTAGAGTTTAATTTTTATTTTTCTTATCAGTTAAAATTAAATAACCTAAACAAAACTTTACACTTGACACATGTAAATATTTAGTTACAAAATTTAGTAAGCAACAACAATAAACATGTTTTATTAAAAATGTAGTCTTTGTATGCTGAATCAAAGTAACACAATCAGATTTTCTGATATGATCATGACTGTCTGTGTAAAGATTTACTAATGAATATACTCACAAAGGCGGAATTTCCAAATGGGCAAAGTCATCATTAATCGAGACCATCAGATGCCATGGGCCCCAAACGCTCCAGGTTTAGGTGTTGTCAATTGTTTTTTAGAATTGATATCTACAATTGTTAAGGAATATTGCACCATTGCAAGTAAGCTGGTCCTGTAGTATAGTCATCGTTTTCTGTCCATGTTGTATTGAGGTGACCAATGTCAAAATCTAATTTGAAGTTTTTGTGTCACAAATAAGTTCTTTTAGATTTCGTGAACTAACAACGACAGCATCTAGTATGGCCGGTTTCTAGGGACACAAAAATATAGCTAGTGTCAGTTTTCCTCTTTGACCTGGCACAAACTGTTTGAGCAAAGAGACTTGACAATGCTCCTTGAAATAACCATGACACAAATCTAGAACTCATGAAGATTTAATATTATGCATAAATAAACAGGAAAATCTGATCACATCATGGTTTCATCAAACATGAGAAAAGAAAAATACATTTGATGCGCTCTATCAGGCGATACTAAAATGTATGGCAAGGCCACGATTCAATATATATTACAAACACACATGGAGGAAAAACGAGGTAAAAAATAAATTTAGCTTGGGACGCTGAATTTCCTTTGGTGCGTTTCAGGATTTGTGTATGCTTTAGCGCATGGATTAAATTCACACAGACTGCAACTAAATGCAGAATTTTCACTGATCCGCACACGCATCCGGAATGTACCCTCACCAAAATGATTGCTTTTAAGACTTAAGTCTTATATTCATTTAAATAAACCAGTTTCATACGGGCCAAATATCTGAACAGACATAACAATCTTGCATTTTAACCACAAAGATAACAAGGGACGTTGTGAGCTCCACTGCAGCATTGAAAGATACTTCTGTGCGTTTTTCAGGTGAAAATGTGTATTTCGGCAGTTCACCAAATTCATTGATTGTAGATCCACCCTATTAGCTGTGAGAGAAATGAGATGGTTTCAGAAGCAGAGGTGTACAGTAGGATTAATATGCCCTCTATTGTTGGGTTATCTCAAAAAAAAAAAACATGGACAAAAAATTGAGTTCACAAAGAAATCTAACCGGGAGAACACAGGTGGGTCTATAGTAGGACTATGAGAAAACAGCATTAGTCGTTTCAAAAGTCTACTCTGGTTTCTTGTTTTCACTGTCTCACCCTCGAAAACACGGAACCATTCCAGGGGATCTACTCTGAAATCTGTGGGTTTGGAGAGGAAAACAGACAGCCGATGTGCAGAACAAAAGGGAGACTTACATCTTTCCTTTCTGATAGATGCTGCATGAACCAGCGATCCAGAAAAGACAATAAACATGTTAAAACACAATTTGTTCATAACTGCCTTCAGGTACCATGGAAACAGTTAGACGGTTTTTTGTTTTGGCCAGATGAAAGTCCCTTTAGCCTTTTATCTTACATTTTTGGCATATGGACCCAAATTTGTCCTTTGACAGGCAATGGTCAATGTTCTCTAGATTGCATATATTCCACACACTTAACAACTATCCCAATCATGGGTTTGAGATGCTATGCTTAGTAGGGCCTTGCTTAGAAAACTTGGAAACAGAACCATGTGAAGACCAAATAGGCGCAAAGTTAACTTAAAATAGGAACAAAAAACCAAAAGGTAAATGGAATGATCCTAAAGACAAATTCATCCTCAAATATTTTTACACTATAGCCAAAAAGAAAAACAAATAAAAAGGTATTGAAAAAAAAAAGAAGATATAGTATATCCATCATATGTATACTATATATAACAACAGTTCAACCTGTTGCAGACAAGCAGAGAATTTCTCCCCCACCCTTTTAGATTCATCCCTTCCACGTATAAGGCGTCAGATCACGGAGGGCAGCAGCGCTTTCTTTTTTAAATCACCACGATCCTGAGATGTGGAGCCGGTTTATTTGTAAGGTTTATGATTTCAAACCCCCCCACCAAAAAAACAAAAACGTAAGGTTTGTGTAAGGAAATGAGTGCTGCCCATGAAGGGTGTGGTCGTGGAGCTGATGGAAGAGTTGAGAAAAGTGTCGACTCCCGTACATCTGCACTCCCAGACCTGTGCTGGGGAATTGGTGCCACGAATAAAAGAGGAACTTAACAGTGTTTCATGTACATCTCAGATGCTTTTCGTTTGATTTCATTCATTTCCATATGTTGTTTTACAGTCAACGCAAAGCTGTGTTACATATTCAATCATTAGTCAGTCATTCCAAGGCTTGGAAAAGAGTGGTTTTGCAAAGAGTTCTTATGAGACTTGTTGTGTGTGCATTCATATAGCATATGATGTTATGTGAGTACAGAGTATGTGTAGTCCTCAGTGCCTCTGAGGGACTAATCTTCTTAATAGAGGTCATCGTAGACCCAGCATCCCCGTCCTCGGGAAATAGCTAGCAGAAACACAAGCAATAACATTCTTACACTCAAAATGAAATTGACCATAAAATAAAAAACTGCATGATTCCAATTTATGTTGTTTATTTTACCCCATTCTGTTGTATACAGATTAGTAATTTACAGGTGAGAAGTGCATGTTACTGTTTCAACGTTTTGGTGAGTGTGGTAGTACTACACAGTTTGAGTTTCTTTCTAGAAGTTGAGAACCGACAGTTCCACCCTGGTACTACACCTGGTCGCTCTCCTTCCTCTCTCTGGCTTCGGCTCTCTGTTCTCCTCCAGCGGTGTGTGGCTTCTGTTGCTGCATCAATGTCCCTTGTTCAGGTTCAGGGGACATCTCTCACAACTGGCGAATTGAAGTGGAAAAGACAGTTGTTCTGATGAGGACTTCTTTCTGGTACTTAGGTTCTTGATATGCAAGTCTTTCTAGAAAACCAGTTTAATTTTCTCCCTTCGGGACTCATAGCGAGCTGGTCTTCACAGCTTCTCACTTCTTCTTAATGATGCCCTCCTCCAGTGTCTATAACACGTGTTCTCCTAGAAAAGCACACAAAACACATTATTCATGTGATTTGCTCTAACTTTAGTGTTATTCCCCAGTGTAATACTTGACTACATTTGTTTTGTTTCAGCTATAAATGATGACTAACTTGCCCTAGGTAATTATTGTCTAATTGATATGTACCCACCGCAGTGAATAAGAAAAGAAAAATGGAAATAAAAAGAGATAAAGACTCACTCCAGTGCACATGGCATACATCACTCCATTCCACTCTCCTTCAAGGAGCAGAAAGACTTCTTAGAGTTAGGTGAACGAGAGAAATCAAAAACCGAATTGTGTAATGTTAATAAAAAGGTCAGAGTCTTTTATCCATAGTCAGTCTTTGAAGTGTGATTTAAATTTGGATTGTGCCAACGTTGTCTTACAAAATCCAGCAGTGATCCTGTGCTTTTTTCCTCCATAGAAGGTTTGGTTGTGGAACACGATTAGACTGTAGCCCGACTTGGAGCAGGAGATGTTGCATCACACCAGCTCACCCAGGCCACGGTCGATCGACCTGAACAGACAAACTCAGTTCAGTGACGCACAGGAACATAGAATACAGAGAGATGTAAATAAGTGCTGACACGCACGCACCTGCCCATCGTCTTCGGAAGGTTGGATGTAATGTCATTCATGCTCCAAACACGACACGCAACCGAAACAAGCCACAAATAATTATCACAACTACACAAGCTGTGACCCTAAAGTGGGTACAAAAATCATCGTATTTTGGAGTATATGAAGCCGCGCTCTTAAGTACCTTGGCCAATATGTGGACAATATGGACAGCCTAAGAACTTGACTTGAGTCCAGATTGTGACGTTGAACTGGATCTTCTTATTTAACACTTCTGCGTTAGCTGCAGAACAAGAAACAAGAGAGGGGAAATACTCGTTGTAGAACATAGCAACGTCTTGTCACAGAAAATGAAGAAAACAAGCAAGCATGTGACAACAGCATATATAATTTTTCTTTATACCATTTTATGGCCCCTAAAAAGTAATGACAAAAAAAAAAAAAAAAAAAAAAATCAGTAGCTGTGGTATTATAAGTATACTTATCAAAAATTAGTCAGTCAGTGCAGTTTTATCCGACACAACATGTCATAGGATTTAGCAGTGCTGTGTGATCATGAGCAGAAGGTTGGACCATCACTGGGGGGGTGGTGAGAGACCTGCTCTGCCACAAAACACACATGTGTGCGAAGAACAGCGGTACTGGACCTTCTGATATGTCTCTGCGAGGGTGGAGGGACAGGAAAGGGAGTCAGAAAAGACAATTTTCATGCTACAAATGTAAAACTGATTAGGTGTAGGTTTGTAAACCTTAATGAAAGTTTGGTGCATTAGAAAAGTACATAAAAAGGAAACAAGGCCGAAGTTTGTTGAGTTACTGTTTCAAAAAGGTACTTAAAGTGGGGGGAGAACAAGTATGATACACTGCCAATTTTGAAGTTTTTTTTTTAACTTTATGAAGCAAAGTAGACGTCGGTATTTTTTTTTTTTTATATCATAGGGACACTTCAACTGTGAGAGATGGAATACTAAATAAAAAAACACAGAAAATCACATTGTATGATTTTTAATGAATTAACTTGATTTTATTTGCATGACATAAGTATTGATTATACCAACCAGTAAAGAATTGGGCTCTCACAGACCGGTTCTTTTTGTTGTAGAAGCTTCTGTTCTCACACTTTCCTTATTACCTGTATACCTGAACCTTTGAACTTGTTACCTGTATAAAAGACACCTGTTCCCCAACTCATTCAAACAAAACTCTAACATTAGTAACACCCTACACTGTCATAAGACTAATTGCTGCGAAGCCAACGCTGGCCAGGCCCTTAACGTTTTGCCAGGACCATCTCATGATACCAGAGGAGGAATGGGAGAAGAGCATGTGGTCTGATGAGACAAAATAGGATTTTTGGTCTAAATCCACTTGTCTGTTTGGAGGAGAATAAGGTGGAGTACAAACCCCAAGACACAATCCAACTGTAAAGCATGAGAGTGGAAACATTTTGAGGATGCATTTTCGTGCAAAGGGGACAGGCGACTGCACTGAATTGATGGGAGGAAGGATGGGGCCATGTATCGCGAGATCTTGGCCAACAGCCTCCTTCCTCAGGAAGAGCATGAAGAGGGCGTGGCCATAGACATATGTGTGTGTGGGTGTGTGTGGTGTGATATCATTATATATATTATATATATATATATAAAACGGTCTATGGTCGTGGCTAGATGTTACAGAATGACAACAACCTGAAACACACAGCCACGGCTCCCTAAGAAGCATCTCAAGGTCCTGAGTGGCTAGCCAGTTCCAGACCCAAACCCCATAGAAAATCTTGGAGGGAGCTGAAAGTCGTATTGCCAGCGGACAGCCCCTGAAACCTGAAGGTCTGTAGGGGGAGTGGGCCAAAATCCCTGCTAGTGGGCAAACCTGTCAAGAAACTGCAGGAAACTATGATCTCTGTAATTGCAAACAAAGGTTTCTGTACCAAATATTAAGTTCTGCTTTTCAATGTATCAAATACTTCAAAATACATGCAATAAAATGCAAAATTTTAAAAAAAAAAAATCACAATGTGATTTTCTGGATTTGTTTTAGATTCCGTCTCTCACAGTTGAAGTGTACCTAGACTAAAATAGACAGACCTCTAAATGCTTTTTAAGTAGGAAAACCGGCAAACAGTAGTGTGATCCAAATACTTGTTTCCCCACTGTATACTTACAATTCCAGAAGTTATTTGTTACCAAATACATTTCAATCAGCTTCAACAGGTCCACAAGCACTTTTGCAAACTACACAAATTTATACACAATAAACCCAGCATGAACTAAATATGAACTTAGTAAGGATATGTAAATGTTGTTACTAGTAACATTAACCTGAACAATTAATGAAAAATTAAATGCTAGCTGATTTATTCCCAGACAGAAGTTTATTACATTGTCCACAAATAGTCATGAAACCAGCAAGGGCTGCAGAGCATGTGGTCTCAACGTGTGTGGGGGAAGGCTACTCTGTGTCGCTGGGGAGATCCCAGTGGCAGTAGAAGACTCTCACGGATTGGGTTGTAAGGTTTTTGGCCACTGAACTTCCTCCTGCATGGAAAGCTGACAGGTACCATTTACCACGTGACCATGCGCTCCCCGGGCTCGGCTGCTCAGCGATACTAGTGGAAGTCAATGAGTGAGTAAACTACTTCATGTTTTACCATTCCTGAATGTTTGGATATATTAAATCTTGTGTGATACAATTGCTTGCACCAATCCGGAGAGGACAATTACCTTACAAATAAGTCGGGATGTGCAAAGAAGTCTGCGTAATTTCTACAAAGATCTCCTCGAGAGGATGAAGGTACAGTACCACCTGGTAAATATAACAAGGAGAAAAACCCATAACTGTTGCTGCGTGGGTTGTTCCAAAGAAAAGCCTTGCACGATGATGTAGTGATGTAAAATGATAAGCGAGAGAAATTCAGACTGATAAGGAGGTGAGGGAGCTGACTCATAATCAGCAATGTTGGTCAGTGTTCTTTACCTGGGAGGCCGCCCAACGAACTTGAGAGAGAAGATGCATGTAGACGTCTTGTGCTCCTCACCAGACTCCCCTCAACCTTCATATAGCGGTCATCGTGGCTGTCAAACAGGGCTAAAGACAAAGATGAAGACAAGTCTCACATGGCTGTAATAACATTAGTTATGTAAAGATCTTTTTTTTTTTTTCCATGATAAAACCAAGTTATAAACTTGAAGCTACTGGGAAGGTGTGGCTTAAAAACAAAGCACGGGAGTAATAACTCTAATTAATATCTCATGGTTTTATGCATTAAGAGGCACAAAAAACAATGGGAAAAGTTGCTGTATGTGTTTGTGTGCATCTGTTTTTTTACCTGCATCTGTTGGCCGTTAAGACGTGGACGAGTTGAGGGACTCGGGGTGTTGGTCGTTTCCAACGCGCTTGCTTTATTAGTGAGAGCCGAAGGGACGCTTGAGGCCTGAGGGCCTGAGGGGAGATAGAGGGAACAGAAGGAGGCAGGAAGCAGGAGAGGTAAGTGGATGGAGAATGAGGCGAAGTTCACAGTAAGTAATTGTGTTTAAATTTTGGATTTCCATTGCATTTTTCACTGACTTGCTAACGATATAATACAGTGTTGGTTTCAACAATAAATTCAACTGTATACCGTGGTGGTTTTGCAGTGACGGAAGAGTGTACTTTACTCACTCATGCAGTGTTTGGGAAGTACTGCTCTGGGAGAACTCGTCAGCATCGTAGAACTCGTCCTCGTGGAGCTAGGAGCTTGTCATGCACGAGTGTGAGAGGGGGGGATGTGATGCTGGGGAGGTCAACGCCGCTGCTGGGGCCTGATGGGACTCCCTGGAAAAGGAAAAAAAAAAATAAATATACATTGCGTTGTGTCAGTGCTATCTTGTAGCGTTTTCTCTTTTCTTTAGGATCCAATTAATAAGGCTTCTTTTATACAGTATACAGTTCATGGTCATATAAACGTATGTGTGTTAACTAAAACATCATTTGGATGGCCGATGCAGCTGGCTGTGTACAGTAACAATAGCTGTTTTTGAAATGTGACAGCTTGCTCGCAGAGCGTATCGACAGTGCTCTCGCGATACAGCTTGTCTCCTTAGTGCCAGCACTGCATTTTATATCTGCAGCACTCAGCATGACCTCGCTTCTACTTGGCTCTTTAATTTAATAGTTGGTGGACAGGCTGGGTGGAGAAGCATGGTAAAGTCATGATATAATACTATTGCTCTTGGTGGTTGAGTTATATGAATTAGTTTGGTTGCTGCAAATAAAGGTCTAACAATACCATAATACAATCTATAAAACATTCTAAGAAGACAAACACACTCCCAGCATTCCAGAAATAGTATGTCAAAAAGGCTGAGTAATCCACTAATAGTAAGTCAAATACAGTACCGTCAAAAAATCCCAGTGTTACTGCATTGGTCTTATTTTACAGTATGCAAGCCTGCGTGCTTTTCTGGATATGCTGACCACCATCTTGGGCAAGGATATAGAGCAAGAAGGTCAAAGGTCAGTGCATGTATGAAGAAGTAGTGTGGTCTTAAACGTAGCATATCGATGGACAGTAAACTAAAAAGTAAAAAGTAGTGATTTGGAATTCAGTGTTCTTTTCTAAATTGTGTAACAACAAAACCTCCTTCCTTATATAGTGTGATAAGAGTGAAGTAAACTTCACCTGTGACTTTGGGATTGTGGGTCTGGCATTGGATGCCCTACACCGTGAGCAATGGGACCAACTGGTAACGCTGGAGGGGGCGCTGGTCGGATTTACACCACTGAGAAGCGTTCGTTAGCAAAAAAGAGAAAGTCGTATTTATGCACGCCTAAGCTCAAAATGAAGCCAAAATCGCATTAAAAAACAGCAGACGAAGTCTAGAGGGCTGTGAAAATGATCTGAGACAGACGCATTATAGTTGTGAGGGGGGATTACACAGTTATTAATGACGAAATAGGTGATCGCCCGCGTTGCATGGTTCATTTTCAACAGTCAAGTCAATCTCATATGACCAACAATATCCAAAACTTATCGTGCGATCTTAGTCATCGCATGCAATTCCATTTAGTCAATTTTCTGACTAAAATACATAAAACCAAATTACAATACAAGGACAGGAATCGGCTCTTCCAAAAAAAGAACAACATTTAAAAGAGTCATTTTAAGAGAGAATTATTTCTGAAATGCAATTGATTACCTAACACATGTGTTAATTATATAGATATCTTGCAACTGGACCTGCGTGAGATCTTCAGACACAGTAACTTAAACTAACAAACACTAAAATAATATTAGTGCATTTATCATTATTTACCCTGAATGATCGGATAATATGTCATCTCCACTGTCATTATATCGCAGTGGACCAGTAGAATTTTAAAATGTCACTGAGTGTTGACTCATGTGAGTCTTTTCATGTCTATGTCAGTGACAAACTGTCAGCTTCACCATTATTGGATCCCATCACAGAAGGAGATTAAGGTGTGAACAACAGGGGGAGCGTTTGTCCCTCTCCCGGAGAAGTTGGGTGCGTTGTATAAGTCATGAGTGTTATACAACGTGTTCACACATCAAGCCCATGAATAATAACATATGTCCACATGTATATAGGAAATGGTGAGAAGGCAGTGTCTTAGTACCTGGGTAGTGGTGGTCTGTGTTGGCATGGTGTGTGTGATACAGGAGGGTCCAAGGGGCGTTGGTAGATTCCATCCACTGGGTTATGGTGCTCTGGATGGACAAAGAAAAACAACCAGCACATCAGTCACTTGCTTGCACATGATCACCCCCACTTCCCTGCCTGCTTACTAATCTAAAAACGACGTGGTTTTAACGACACATAAGTTGAGATAAAAATCCATACTGCAAAAGAGAGTTTAGCTCTGGATGTTAACATCCACGTACAGATCGAATAAACCTATTTTAACACATCTTAACCTAGAATGCTCAGACCACAATGAAACACCTATTCCTGTAAATTCAAGCAGAGGGTCAAAATGGTAAGGCCGTCACCGCGTCACTGGCCACTAGCTTCAGTTGATGTAATTTTGAGCATAAGCTTAAATGGTATACTATGCCATAACAGAACCGTGACAGAAAATATCACCACCCGCACTGGGCAGATCAATTCATTCCTTCATTTCTCTGGAAAGTGTTTCCAGGTTGTGATTAATCAAACAAACATAAAACCATGACCCCGCGAGTATTTACACCATAACCAACAGCACAACTGCGCACCTTTCCTCGCAGAAAGCAGGTATATAACCCACTGGGCTAAAAGACTAAATCCGTAACAGTTTAACTCTATGGCTCTAATTTCCTGTTTGTAAAAACCAGCAGGACGTTCTTTCGCAGTGGCCTGCCCTATCAGTGCCAACCTAAACAGTATGTTGTTCATGCATATAATAGTGGCAAAAAACACGTTGGCGCACCACGCCTACAAAGCGACTGTGTGCTCGATGTAATGGGGTCACAGGCACCAACGACAACTGACAGACACAGATGCAACACGTGCCACCAGCAAAATGCAATACAACTCTTATTCGTTCGTAAGACTTTCCCTTCGGGTGGTGTGCCTGCATCTAGAAGCTCAAGTCCATAATGACTGCATTCCCTTCCTCGCAAACTGGATGTAATCTGATGTTGTTACAGGTTTTTGTTTCGGCGCCGTTTTCCCCCCGTCCTTTCACCTCCCGGCCGCAGGCAGTGCGTCAGCCCACTCCCCCCTGACCCACCCAGGCCTTGTTGAGCCCAGCCCACCGACGCCACGGGGTTCCGTCACGGTTTAATCTGCTGAACTATGCACTCATCATCGTATCAAGCATAATTAATGCTGTTTGGCGACAGCCTTTCAACGCACCTTCACACAGCCTTTTGTACCGCCAGTCTCATTTCTGTA
>NC_045741.1:22177123-22177518 GCF_008692095.1 Etheostoma spectabile | reverse complement strand
TCATCCAAACGTCTTCGACCTTAAATAAAGAACGTAGCTAGTAATACGACTACAGCACGCCGTTCAATCTTTTGTAGCTAATTAGCTAACGTCAGTGAAATTACATGGCATTACTCAGCTGCTAAACGTCTATACTGACTTAACATTACTTAAAAGTTGTATCCATTTTTGCCTTACCATCTAATGTCCACTTTCATTTGTACAGCCATCCAGTCGAAAGGCCTGTAACCAAAAGCAAAGCAGCGACAATAACGTTACAAAAATGCTTCGCAGTTTAGCTAGCTATAATTAGCTGTAACAGCCAAGAGCTGCGCAGCAATTTGACCAGAAGTTGCAGATTAATCCTTGTCCCATGCAGTCAGAGATGTTGGCATTCTTCACATTAATTCAGATGT
>NC_045741.1:22142122-22176978 GCF_008692095.1 Etheostoma spectabile | reverse complement strand
AGCTGGGAAACATTTAAAATCGAAAACAGCATTAATGCAGAACAATGAATAAAGAAACCGCATATCACCACATTAGTTCATAACTAAAGTTCAAGACATTGACTGCATCAAACTACAAAGACATCATATTTACCAAGTGGACTGCCGAGGAGTGAGGACAGGCAGAGGGTGCGGAGCGTATTTATAACGGATGTCACACTGGCTGATGGGAAAAGTTTATCCAACGGCTAGCGCCTCTGCTGGCCATTCGTGCAGTTAAAAAGAAAAGATTAGGTGTATTTTTTTTATTACTTAAATCAGAAACAAATAAAGCGTTTAAAAGTAGTTTGACCATAAATAATACTAACTCAAGGTCCACTTACTCACTGTTTCTGGGGCTTTCAAACCTATAAGACTTAGACTTAGACTTCTCTTTATTAATCCTTTTGGCATGACTCCCGCGAGGAAATTGAAAGTTTCCAGCAGCAGTTTTAGCAAGAATAAATAAATAAAAAATAGATAAAAAAGACAGTATAAAGACAACAAAATAGCAATAATAATAATAAAAACAATAAGAACATTCATCAAATAAACAAAGAAAAGATCAATTATTATTAAAGTGTCAGTGTTTAGTCTAGTGTTAAAGTGATAAAGTGACCAGGTGTGAATTTAAGTCCAGGTGTATGTATGTGTACTGTATGAAGCATGAATGCATGTATGTATGTGTACTGTATGAATGTATGTATGTGTGTATGTATGTATTGTCCTCTCTGCCCTATTTCCTCCTCCCCCCTAGTGAGGAGTTGTACAGTCTGATGGCATGAGGGACAAAGGAGTCCTTGAGTCTGTTGATCCGGCACTTGGGAAGGAGCAGCCTTCCACTGAACCGGCTCCTCTGGGTGCTGATAACGGTGTGCATGGGGTGTACGGTGTGCTGGCATTTTCAGTAATGTCCAGCAGTTTGTCCAATGTCCTCCTCTCTCGCAATACCTACATGGTTCTACCAACGGGGACTTTCAAAAATGTTTCCAATTGTTTGATTCTGATCTTCTACAGATTGTGAACCACATCTCTTCTTTCAGGTATCTTTCCACAGGCCCTGAAAACTGCAGTAACTCAAGCCATCTAGAAAGAAAACCGAGACAAGTCACTAGAGCAACTATAGGCCAATATCAAACCTTCCGTTTTTAAGTAAATCATTGAAAAAGTAGTCTTTCAACAACTCAACCATTCTTGCACTGCACAGTTTTGATACCTTCGTCGGTTTCCGACCCCCACAGCACTGAAACGGCTTCTTGGCAAATCTTTAATGACATCCCTTGAACAAAAGATAAGGCGCAAAATTTCAATCTTAGTTTACTTGATCCAGTGCTCATTGACCGGTCGACCACGACATACTACGAGACCGATTGGAAAACTGCTTTGGCCTTTCTGGCTTAGTACTAAACTGGTTGAATCCTACCTAAAGAATAGGGATTACTTTGTGTCTAAGGTAATTATCAGCTGAGCGTACAATATGACTCGGAGTCCCGCAAGGCTCCATTCTGGCCTCTTCTGTTTAAACATCTACATGCTTCCACTGCTCAGATTATGGAGAAAAACAAAATAAGTTACCATAGTTATGCGGACGACACACTTTACATAACCTTATCGCCAGGGACTATAGTCCAATACAAAACTGACTAAGTGCATCGAACAAATTAACGGCTGGTGCCAGAACTTTCTGAAATAAAATGAAGGAAAACTGAGGTGTTGTTTTGGAGCAAGAGAGGAACGATTAAAGTCTGCGCTCAGCTCAAACAACAATGTTAAACAACAGACAAAGCCAGAAATCTTGGTGTAGTCATGGACTCAGACCTGAACTTAACAGCCACATTAAGACATTACAAAGTCAGCCTACTATCACCTTAAGATATAATCAGGGTTAAAGGACTTATGTGTCCAACAGGATTTGAAAAACTTGTCCATGCCTTTATCTTCAGTAGACTTGACCTGTAACGGGGTCTTACAGGTCTCCCTAAAAAATCAATCAGACAGCTGCGCTGTTCAGAACGCTGCTGCTCGAGTCTCACTAAGACCAAGAGACTGGATCACATCACTCCAGTTCTGACGTCTTTACACTGGCTCCTGTGTCTCAAAGAATTGATTTCAAAGTACTCTTGCTAGTTTATAATCCCTTAACTGTTTAGGTCCAAATATATTGCTGATCTGCTACTACACTATGACCCACCCAGACCTCTCAGGTCCGGGGACGGTCTGCTTTCTGTCCCCAGAGTTCAGAACTAAACAGGTGAAGCACGTTTCAGTGTTCTATGCTCCTCATATCTGAATAAACTCCCAGAAACCTGTAGATCCGCTGCTACTCTCAGTTCTTTTAAATCAAGGCTGAACACCTTCTATTTGATGCTGCCTTTCTTTAAATGACTAATCATTTCTTAATTTCTTATGCTGCTGTAAATTTTTATTCTTGTGTTTATGTTCTTCTTTGTTTTTAACTGTCTATTCATGTGTTTTTACCGGTTTTTAATGCTTGTGATTTTTAACTGTTTTACTTGTGTTTTATCTGTTTAATTGATTTTGTGTAAAGCATTTGAATTGCCTGTTTCTCTGAAATGTGCTATACAAATAAGCTGCCTTGCTTGCCTTGCCTCTGCCACCGCACCAGTGAGTCCGCTTCATGCGACCACAGAGCCGGCCCCCTGATCAGTTATCCAGCCTGTGAGTGTCCTTCTTTGATATGCTGCCCCCCCCCCCCCCCCCCCAGCACACCACAGTGTAGAAGAGGACACTGGTGACCACAGACTGGTAAAACATCCACAGCAGTTTGTTGCAGATGTTAAAGGAGCGCAGTCTCCTCAGGAGGACGCCGGCTCTGTGTCTTCCTGTACAGGTGGCTGCTGTGTGTTGTCCAGTCCAGTTTGCTGTCCAGCCACAGCCCGAGGTATTTGTATGATTGTCTAAGGAAGACTGTGAGATATGGTTGGGGGAAAAAACTATATACTGTATGTGGACCTAGAGTTTAATTTTTATTTTTATTTTTCTTATTCAGTTAAAATTAAATAACCTTAAACAAAACTTTAATCAGTTGACACACTGTAAAATATTTAGTTACAAAATTTAGTAAGCAACAACATAAACATGTTTTATTAAAAATGTAGTCTTTGTTATGCTGAATCAAATGTAACACATCAGATTTTCTGATATGTTATCCTGATGTCTGTGTAAGATTTTACTGATCATACTCACAAAGGCGGAATTTCCAAATTGGCAAAGTTCATCATTAATCGAGCCATCAGATGCCATGGGCCCCAAAAGCCTCCAGGTTTAGTGTGTGTCAATTGTTTTTTAGAAATTGAATTATCTACAAATTGTTTTAAGGAATTATTGCACCATTGCAAGTAAGGCTGGTCCTGTATTATAGCTAATCTTATTCTGTCCATGTGTTGTAGAGGTGACCAGTGTCAAAATCTAATTTGAAGTTTTTGTGTTCACAAATAAAGTTCTTTTTAGATTTCTGTGAACTAACTGACAGCATATAGTACTGGCTGGTTTCTAGACAAAAATATAGTCATGTAGTCTTTCCTCTCTGACCCTGGCACAACGTTTTGAGCAAAGAGACTTGACAATGCTCATCTGAAATAACCATGACAAAAATCTAGAACTCATGAAGATTTAATATTATGCATAAATAAACAGGAAAATCTGATACAATCAATGGTTATAATCAAAATGAGAAAAAAAAAAATAAAAAATACATTTTGATTGCGCTCTATCAGGCGATACTAAAATGTATGGCAAGGCCACGATTCAATATAATTTACAAACACAACATGGAGGAAAAAACGAGGTAAAAAATAAATTTAGCTTGGACGCTGAATTTCCTTTGGCTGGTTTCTAAAGGCATTTTTGTATGCTTTAGCGGATTAAATTCAACAGCTGCAACTAAATGCAGATTTTTCACTTGATCCGCACACAGCATCAGGAATATGATCCCTTCACCAAAATGATTGATTTTAAGACTTAAGTCTTTTAATATTCATTTAAATAAACCAGTTTCATACGGGCCAAATATCTAGAACAGACAATAATCAAATCTTGCATTTTAACCACAAAGATAACAAGGGACTGTTGTGAGCTCACTGCAGCATTGAAAGATATTCTTGTGCGTTTTCAGGTGAAAATTGTTTATTTCTGCATTTCATCCAAATATCATTGCATTTAGATCCAACCTATGTAGCTGATGAGAGAATGAATGATGGTTTCAGAAAGCAGAGGTGTACAGTAGGATTAATATTGCCCTCTATTTGGTTATCTCAAAAAAAAAAAAAACATTGGACAAAAAATTGAGTTCACAAGAAATCTAAACCGGTAGAACACAGTGTGGGCTCATAGTAGGACTATGAAAACAGCATTAGTGTTTCAAAAGTCTACTCTGGTTTCTTGTTTTCACTGTCCTCACCCTCTGAAAACACGTGAACCATCCAGGTGATCTACTCTGAAATCTGTGGGTTTGGAGAGGAAACACAGACAGCCGATGTGCAGAACAAAAAGGGAGACTTTACAGACTTAGTCCTTGCCTTGCATGAACCAGCGATCCAGAAAGACATAAACATGTAAAACACTAATTTGTTCATAAATGCCTTCAGGTAACATGGAAACATGTTTAGACGGTTTTTTGTTCTTTGCCCAGATGAAAGTCCCTTTAGCCTTTTATCTTACATTTTTTGGCATAATGGACACCCAAATTTGTCCTTTGACAGGCAATGTCAATGTTCTCTAGATTGCATATATTCCACACATCTATCACAACTCTCCCAATCAGTGGGTTTAGATGCTATGGCTTATGTAGGGCCTTGCTTCTAGATAAAACTTGAGACACAGAACCATGTGAAGGACCAAATAGGCAGCAAAGTTAACTTAAAATAGGAACAAAACACCAAAAGGGTAAATGGAATGATTCCTAAAGATCAAATTCATATCCTCAAATATTTTTACACTATAGCCAGAAAGAAAAACAAATAAAAAGAGTATTGAAAATAAAAAAAGAATATATATGTATATATCCATCATATGTATATCTATATATAAACAACAGTTACAACTAGTTGCAGACAAGCAGAGAATTTCTCCCCCACCCCTTTAAGATTCATCCCTTCCACTGTTATAAGGCTGTCAGACTCACGGAGGGGGCAGCAGCTTTCTTTTTTAAATCACCAGATTCCCTGAGATGTGGAGCGCCGGTTTATTTGTCAAGGTTTATTTGATTTCAACACCCCCCCACCAAAAAAACAAAACAGTAATGTTTGTGTAAGGAAATGAGTGCTGCCCATGAAGGGTGTGGTCGTGGAGCTGATGGATAGAGTTGAGAAGTGTCGACCTCCCGTCTCCACTCTGCACTCCCGACTCTCGTGCTGGCGGGAATTGGTGCCCCGAATAAAAAGAGGAACTTAACTAGTTTTCATGTTACATCTCAGATGCTTTTTCGTTTGATTTCATTCATTTCCATATTGTTGTTTTACAGTCAAACGCAAAGCTGTGTACATATTCAATCATTAGTCAGTCATTCCAAGGCTTGGAAAAGAAGTGGTTTTGCAAAAGAGTTCTTATGAAGACTCTGTTGTGTGTGCAGTTCATTATGCATATGTATGTTATGTGTATCAGAGTATGTGTAGTCCTCAGTGCCTCTGAGGGACTAATCTCTTTAATAGAGGCTCATCGTAGACCCAGCACTCCCCGTCCTCGTGAAATAGCTGCAGAAACACAAGCAATAACATTTCTTACACTCAAATATTTGAAATTGACCATAAAATAAAACTGCATGATTCAATTTATGTTTGCTCATTTTACCCCATTCTGTTGTATACAGATTCAGTCATTTTACAGGTGAGAAGATGCATGTTACTGTTTCAACGTTTTGGTGAGCGTGTAGTCTATTACCACACAGTTTGAGTTCTTTCTAGAAGTTGAAGAACCGACAGTCTCACCCTGGTCTCCCACTGCTGCTCGTTCTCCTTCCTCTCTCTGGCTTCGGCTCTCTGTTTCTCCTCCAGCCGGTGTTTGGCTTCTGTTGCTGCATCAATGTCCCTCTGCTTCAGGTTCAGGGTCACATCTCTCCACAATCTGGCGAATTGAAGGTGGGAAAAGACAGTTTGTTTCTGACTGAAGGACTTTCTTTCTGGATCTTAGGTTCCTTGATATGCAAGTCTTTCTAGAAAACAGTTTAATTTCTCACCTTCGGGACTCATAGTCGAGCTGGTCTTCCAGCTTTCTCACCTTCTTCTTAATGATGCCTATCCTCCTAGTGTCTATAAACACTGTGTTCTCCTAGAAAAGCACACAAAACACATTTATTCATGTTGATTTGCTCCTACCTTTAGTAGTTATTCCCCAGTGTAATACTTGACTACATTTTGTTTTGTTTCAGCTAATAAATGATGACTAACTTGCCCTAGGTAATTATTGTCTAATTTGATATGTACCCACCCCGCAGTGAATAAGAAAAGAAAAATGGAAATAAAAAGAGATAAAGACTCACTCCAGTTGCCCACTTGGCATACATCACTCCATTCCACTCTCCTTCAATGGAGCAGAAAGACTTCTTATCGTTAGGTGAACTGAAAGAGAAATCAAAACAGAATTGTGGTATATGTTAATAAAAAGGTCAGAGTCTTTTATCCATAGTCAGTCTTTGAAGTGTGATTTAAATTTGTATTGTGCTAACGTTTTCCTCTTACAAAATCTCAGCAGTGATCCTGTGCTTTTTTCCTCCATAGAAGGGTTTGGTGTGGAACACGATGTTAGCACTGTAGCCCGACTTGGAGCAGGAGATGTTGCACTCCCCACCCAGCTCCACCCACGGCACGGTCAGAATCGACCTGAACAGACAAACTCAGTTCAGTGACGCACAGAAAATAATAACCAGAGAGATGTAATAAAGTGCTGACACGCACGCACCTGCCATATCCGTTAGGGAAGGTGAGGATGTAATGTTCATCATGCTCCAAACACGACACGCAACCTGAAACAAGACCAGCAAATAATTATCACAACTACACAAAGCTGTGACACTAAAGTGTGTACAAAATCATCGTATTTTGGAGTATATGAAGCAGCGCTCTTAAGTACCTTGGCCAATATTGTGGACACCTATGGACATGCCTAAGAACTTCGACTTAGTCCAGATGTGAGCGTTGAACTGGATCTTCTTATTTAAACATTCTGCGTAGAATGCAGAAACTACAGAAACAAGAGAGGAAATACTCGATTGTAGACAAATAGCAACGTCTTAGTCCAGAAAATGAAGAAAACAAGCAAGCATGTGATCAACAGCATATATATTTTTCTTTATACCATTTTATGGCCCCTAAAAAGGTAATGACAAAAAAAAAAAAAAAAAAAAATCATCAGTAGCTTTGTTATCTACTACTTATCAAAAATTATCAGTCAGTGGCAGTTTTCCTGACACAACATGTCATAGGATTTTAGCAGTGCTGTGTGATCACTGAGCAGAAGGTTGGACACTCACTGGGGGGGTGGTGAGAGACCTGCTCTGCCACAAAACACACACTGTTGGACGAAGACCACGGTACTGGACCTTCTGATACTGTCTCCTGGAGGGTGGAGGACAGGAAAGGGAGTCAGAAAAGACAAGTTTTTCCATGCTACAATATGTAAAACTGATTAATTGTAGTGATTTTGTAAACCTTAAAATGAAAGGTATGGTGCATTTAGAAAAGTACATAAAAAGGAAAACAAGACCGAAGTTTGTTCCGTTCACTGTTTTCAAAAAGGTACTTAAAGTGGGGAGAACAAGTATTTGATACACTGCCAATTTTGAAGTTTTTTTTTTTAACTTATGAAGCATGTAGAAGTCTGTAATTTTTTTTTTTTTTTAATCATAGGTACACTTCAACTGTGAGAGATGGAATCTAAATAAAAAAAAACAGAAAATCACATTGTATGATTTTTAAATAATTAACTTGCATTTTATTGCATGACATAAGTATTTGATTACCTACCAACCAGTAAGAATTTGGGCTCTCACAGACCGGTTACTTTTTCTTTAAGAAGCCTTCCTGTTCTCCACTCATTACCTGTATTACCTGTATTACCTGAACCTGTTTGAACTTGTTACCTGTATAAAAGACACCTGTCCACACACTCATTCAAACAAACTCTAACCATTAGTAACACCCTACACTGTCATAGACTAAAATCCTGCTCAAGCCAACGCTGGTCCAGGCCCTTCTAAAGTTTGCCAGTGACCATCCAGATGATCCAGAGGAGGAATGGGAGAAGAGCATGTGGTCTGATGAGACAAAAATAGAGCTTTTTGGTCTAAAATCCACTTGTCTTGTTTGGAGGAAGAATAAGGTGGAGTACAACCCCAAGAACACCATCCCAACTGTAAAGCATGGAGGTGGAAACATTTTGAGGATGCTTTTCTGCAAAGGGGACAGGGCGACTGCACTGAATTGAGGGGAGGAAGGATGGGGCCATGTATCGCGAGATCTTGGCCAACAGCCTCCTTCCCTCAGTAAGAGCATTGAAGATGGGTCGTGGCCATAGACTATCTGTGTGTGTGTGTGTGTGTGTGTGTATATATATATATATATATATATATATATATATATAAAACGGTCTATGGTCGTGGCTAGATGTTACAGCATGACAACAACCTGAAACACACAGCCACGGCTCCCTAAGAAGCATCTCAAGGTCCTGGAGTGGCCTAGCCAGTCTCCAGACCCAAACCCCATAGAAAATCTTTGGAGGGAGCTGAAAGTCCGTATTGCCCAGCGACAGCCCTGAAACCTGAAGGTCTGTATGGAGGAGTGGGCCAAAATCCCTGCTGCAGTGTGCAAACCTGTTCAAGAAACTGCAGGAAACATATGATCTCTGTAATTGCAAACAAAGGTTTCTGTACCAAATATTAAGTTCTGCTTTTCAAATGTATCAAATACTTCAAAATACATGCAATAAAATGCAAATTATTAAAAAAAAAAAATCATACAATGTGATTTTCTGGATTTTTGTTTTAGATTCCGTCTCTCACAGTTGAAGTGTACCTATGATAAAAATGACAGACCTCTAAATGCTTTGTAAGTAGGAAAACCGGCAAAATCAGTAGTGTATCAAATACTTGTTCTCCCCACTGTATACTTACAATTCCAGTCAAGTTTATTTGTGTAACCAAATACATTCTCAATCAGCTTAACAGGTCCACAACAGCACTTTTGCCAAACTACACAAATTTATACACAATAAACCCAGCATGAACTAAATATGAACTTTAGTAAGGATATGTAAATGTTGTTACTAGTAACATTAACCTGAACAATTAATTGAAAAATTAAAATGCTAGCTGATTTTATTCCCAGCACAGAAGTTTATTCACATTGTCCACAAATAGTCATGAACCAGCAAGGGCTGCAGAGGCATGTGGTCTCACCGTGTGTGGGGAAGGCTCCTCTGTGTCGCTGGGCAGATCCCAGTGGCAGTAGAAGACTTCTCCCAGGATTGGGTTGTAAGGTTTCTTGGCCACTGAACCTTTCCTCCCTGCATGGAAAGCTGACAGGTACCACTTTACCACGTGAACCATGCGCTCCCGGGCCTCCGGCTGCTCAGCGATACTAGTGGAAGTCACATGAGTGAGTAAAACTACTTCATGTTTTACCATTCCTGAATGTTTGGATATATTTAAATCTCTGTGTGATACAATTGCTTGCACCAATACGAGAGAGGACAATTACCTTACAAATAAGTCGGGATGTGCAAAGAAGTCTGCGTACATTTCTAACAAAGATCTCCTCTCCAGGATGAAGGTAGGCAGTACCACCTGTTAAATATAACAAAGGAGAAAAACTCTATAACTGTTGCTGCGTGGGTTGTTCAAAAGAAAACAGCTTGCACAGATGATGTTAGTGAGTAAAATGATAAGCGAGAGAAATTCAGACTGAATAAGGAGCGTGGAGGGAGCTAGACTCATAACTCAGCAATGTTGGTCAGTGTTCTTTACCTTGGTGAGGTCCATGCCCAAACGAACTTGAGAGAGAAGATGCATGATGACGCTCTTGTGCTCCTCCACAGACTCGCCCTCACCTTCATCATCGCGGTCATCGTGGCTGTCAAACAGGTCTAAAGACAACAGATGAAGACAAGTCTCACATGGCTGTAATAACATTAAGTTATGTAAAGCATCTTTTTTTTTTTACCATTTGATAAAACCAAATGTTATTAAACTTGAAGCTACTGGGATGGTGTGGCTTAAAACTAAAGCACGGGAGTAATAACTCTAATAATATCTCATGTGTTTTATGCATAAAGAGGCACAAAAACAATTGGGAAAAGTTGCTGTATGTGTCTTGTGTGCATTCTGTTTTTACCTGCATCTGTTGTGCCGTTAGACATGGACGAGTTGAGGGACTCGGTGGTGTCTGGTCGTTTCAACGCGCTTGCTTTATTAGTGAGAGACGAGGACGCTTGAGGCCCTGAGGGACTGAGGAGGAGATAGAGGGAACAGAAAGGAGGCAGGAAGCAGGAGAGGTAAGGAGATGGAGAATGAGACGAAGTTCACAGGTAATAATTGTGTTTTAAATTTTTGGATTTTCCATTGCATTTTTCCACCTGACTTGCTAAACGATATAATTACAGTGTTGGTTTCAAACAATAAATTCACTGTATTACAGTGGTGGTTGCAGTGACGCAGAGTGATACTTTACTCACTCTATGCAGTGTTTGGGGGAAGTACTGCTCTGGTAGAACTCGTCAGCATCGTAGAACTCGTCCTCGCTGGAGGAATAGGAGAAGTCTGGCACCGAGTGTGAGAGGAGGGGGATGTGAGCTGGGGAGGCAACGCCGCTGCTGGGGCCTGACTGGCCACTCCCTGAAAAAGGAAAAAAATAAATAAATAAAACATTGCGTTGTGTCAGTGCTATCTTGTAGCGTTTTCTCTTTTCATTTTATGGATCCAATTAATAAGGCTTCTTTATTTATACAGTATACAGTTCATGGTCATATCAACAGTATGTTGTTTAACTAAAACACTCATTTCTGAGCCCGATGCAGCTGGCTGTGTACAGTAACATCAAGCTGTTTTTGAAATAGTGACAGCTTGCTCTGCAGAGCGTATCGACAGTGCTCTCGAGCATACAGCTTGTCTCCTTAGTGCACAGCACTGCATTTTAATACTGCAGCCTCAGCATGAACCTCTGCTTTTCTACTTGGCTCTTTAATTTACTATGTTGGTGGACCAGGCACTCTTGGGTGGAGAAGCATGGTAATAAGTCATGATATTAATACTATTGCTCTTGTGGTTGAGTTATTATTGAATTAGTTTTAGGTTGCTTGCAAATTAAAGGATCTAACAATACATAATACAATTCTAATTAATAACATTCTAAGAAGAACACACACTCCCAGCATTCCAGAACTAGTATGTCAGAAAAAGGCTGAGTACGTCTCACTACATAGTAAGTCAAATACAGTACGCCAAAAATCCCAGAATGTGCTACTGCATTCGGTCTTATTTTACAGTATGCAAGCCTGCGTGCTTTTCTGGCTATTCTGACCCACCATCTTGTGCACAGTATATATGAGCAAGAAGGTCAAAGTTCAAGGTGCAATGTTATGAAGAAGTAGTATGTCTTAAACGTATGCATACTGCATGCGACAGTAAATACTAAAAGTAAAAAGTATGTGATTTGGAATTCAGTGTTCTTTTTCTAAATTGTGTAACAACAAAACCTCCTTCCCTTATAGTGTGATAAGAGTGAAGTAAACTTTCACCTGTGCTGTTGGGAGTTGGGGTCTGCAGACTGCCCATCACCGTGACAATGGGACCAACTGGTAACGTGGAGGGGCGTTGGTCGGATTTACACACCTGAGAAGCGTCTGTAGCAAAAAAGAGAAAGTCGATGATTTAGCACTGAAGCTTCAAAATGAAGCCAAATCGCATTAAAAAACAGCAGCCTGAAGTCTAGAGGGCTGTGAAAATGATCTGAGACAGACGCATTAGTTGTGAGGGGGATTACACAGTCTATTAAGAGACTGAAATTAGGATCGCCCGAGTTGCATGGTTCATTTTCATACCAGTCAAGTCAAAGTCATATGACCAAAATATCCAAAAACTTTAGTCCGATCTTAGTCATGCCATGCAATTCCATTTAGTCAATTATTTTCTGACTAAAATTACATAAAACACAATTACAATACAAGGACAGGAATCGGCTTCAAAAAAGAACAACATTAAAAGATTCATTTAAAGAGAGAATTATTTCTGAAATGGAATTTGATTACATTAACACATGTGTTAATTATAATAGATATCTTGCAACTGGACCCTGCGGTAGATCTTCAACAGCCAGTAACTTAACTAACAAACACTAAATGAATATTTAGTGCATTTATCAATTTATTTACCCTGAATGATCGGTCAATATTGTCATCCCACTGTCATCAATATCGCAGTGGACCAGTAGAATTTAAAATGTCACTGAGTGTTGACTCATTGTAGTCTTTGTCAGCATGTCAGACAACTGTCAGCTTCACCATTATTGGATCCATCAACAGAAGGAGATTAAGGTGTGAACAACAGGGGGAGCTGTTGTCACCCTCTCCGGAAGAAGTTGGGTGTGTAAAGTCTATGAGTGTTTATACAGACGTGTTCACACATCAAGCACATGAAATAAACACAATTGTCCACATGTATATAGGAAATGGTGAGAAGGCAGATGTCTAGTACCTGTGGGTAGTGTGGTCTGTGTTGGCATCGTGGTGTTGACTACAGGAGGGTCCAGAGGGGGTTGGTAGATCCCATCCACTGGGTTTATGGTGCTCTGGAGGAAACAAAGAAAAACAACAGCACATCAGTCACTTGCTGCAACAATAGCACACCCACTTCCCTGCCTGCTTACTAATCTAAAACGTTGTCTTAACAGACAATAAACGTTGAGATAAAAATCCAATACTGCAAAAGAGAGTTTAGCTCTGGATGTTAACATCCACGTACAGTACGACTAACCTATTTTAACCACATCTATAACCTACATGCTAACCACAATGAAACACCATTTCCTGTAACATTCAAGCCAGATGTCAAGGTAAGCTCTCACCCTCAATTGGGCACTAGCTTCAGTTGATGTATTGTTATATATCAGCTTAATGGTATATCTATGCCATAACAAGAACAGTGAAATAAAATATACACCACCCAGCCTGGGCAGATCAATTTCCATTCCCTTCATTTCCTGGAAAGTGTTTCCAGGTGTGATTAATCAAATCAACATAAAACCAATGACACCGCAGTAGTTTTACACAATAACCAACAGCACATCTGAGCAACCTTTCAGTCCAGAAAGCAGTTAATTAACCCCACTGGGCTAAAGACTAAATCCGTAACATGTTTAACTCTATGGCTCTTAATTTCCCTGTTGTAAAAACCAGCAGGGACGTTCTTTTCTGCAGTGGCCTGCCCTCATCAGTGCCACCTAAACAGTATGTGTCCATGCATATAAATATTGGCAAAAACACGTTGGCGCACACACGCATAAAAAGCAGCCTGTTGGCTCGATGTAATGGGGTCACAGGCACCAACGACCCAACTGACAGAAACACAGATGACAACACGTGCCACAGCAAAATCATATCAACTCTTATTCTTCGATAACTTACCCTTAGGGATCTTGGTGCACTGAAATTAGATCAAGTCAATAAGATGCATTATCCTATCACTCAAAACTTGATCTGTAATCTGTGATTTGTACAGGTTTTTGTTTCAGGAGAAGTTTTAAACAAGTCATTTAAAATCAACAGGACCAGGCAGTGAGTCAGAACATGACCCGACACAAGGCTGTGTGAGTACAGAAGCTGGTGTAAGTATCACAGTTGGACTAGAATACCAGGACGTAGACAATAGGCATCCACAATCCCATGGTGCAACACTTGAGTATGTTACAAAATACACTGACAAGTTGGCTTTAGGCACTGTGTCATCATGATCGATGTATTTTCTTTTTTAGTGAGGGTAATATTAATGGAGAAGGTAGCTCGAGCAGCAAAGCAAACCTAAACTAATCATACCACATCAATTATTTTGACAGATAACTACCAAACAGGGTTCTGGTGCACTGTGCTCAGTTTAAATGATTTCTGCACTTTACGGCAATTCCCCTGATGGTGCAGCGCTTGACTAGGTCAATCAAACACGCTGCTGGTGGTTTAAGTCTAGTGCATCTGTTGCTCCACATTATTGGCATACAGGCAACACGACAGACATTTAGAAGTTCTATATCTGCAAAGATATATTTAGCACAAAGCTTATGGCATATAAAAATGTCCATTTAAATGTTTAGACAGAGTATATGCTGTGCTCTTTATGCTATGTAATACTGCCCTTAATGACTGAGATTAAGTCAGCTATAAGAGCAGTGCAAGCCTATGAGCTGTACAGTCCCCTGTGAGATTCTTGCCTTAAGGATCACACTGGAATTTTTCCATGCATTAGTCCATTACCAACAAACCATTCATATTTTCCAAAGCATACTGAAAGGTTTGAGATTGATTTTCTACCTTGCAGTTACCCAATGGGTTTTCTTCTCTGTAGAGTGGTCTAAGTTCTCAGTACTTATGTTTCATTTGCCCTGCCCAGTCCTCACTTTTCTTGCATTATACACTCCACCTCCCTCCTGCTTTCATTCCTTCTCGACCACTTCCCCAACCTTTGCATTGGTATAAAACTCAACCTGTACTATAGATATGTAACCCATCACAGTTTGGTTCATTTATTTAGTTTCATTTATTTATAAGCATTAGATTGCATGGCATGTGAGCCAGAACTATTTGAAAACAATTCCTTTTTGGCTGAAAGCATGGGTGCCAAGGTCAGAGTCACAGTTATTTAAAATAAAGAAGACTACATGTTTACCGTGATGGGTTTTCAATTTGATCCATGTTCTAATGCAGGTTTTGTGATTTGTGGTAAAAACATGCAAAACTCCCGGTATGACCCCTGAAATGAAGACATGGCACCTGCAGAGCCAGTAAAGTTCTCTCTGGATGGATTTCTGACTGTAAGTAACTGATGGTTCAATAAGCATGCAGTGTGTACATGATAAATCAAATGATGAATTAGACGTTTCTAATTAGAGGGTGAAGTGATATGCAACATTCTGTTACAGGCATGCAAACACACGCACACGCGCACACACACATACACACAGTCTAAGGCATACATACTCTGCAGCAATGTTCATTTTCTGGATTAAAAGTTTGTACACACATTCGCATTTGTATGGGAAACAAATAGTTCCCAACCATTACTAAAACAATTTACATCTGAGATGAAATCAGAAAATTATATACTAAATCAACAGGATAGTTATGGAAAACATAAGGCTAAAGAGTTTGAGGTATCTACAAATTAGACAGCATGCACTAAAGGTCTGATTTATCTGATTTTCTACAGTGGAGAGTAAATTAGGCAAGAAAAGAAAGTTAGCAGTTTGTTTGATTTGAATTTTTGTCATGGACGGAGAATGTCAAACTTACTATAAGTCCGTTTGCGTGTTGCTGTTCGTTACTTTGGTCCTTAAAATTTTGAGAAGACAATGTTAGACTACTTGTGGTAGGAAGGTTGAAGAGTCATTTCATAAAGCATCCTTAGCATATGCTGTGTGGAGAGCGATGGAATCCATGCCTCTCATTATAACATGGAGCTATAATATTCACCAATTTGCCACATGCAGTAATCCTTTCATCACGCGTTAAAATCCTCCCATCATTTCTTTCAGTACCAATAACAGGATTACTCTACCATGCCGATCTGTAATCTACACGTTTACTGGAATGAGTAAAAGTGTTCCAAGTTTTAAAAAAAAGCTAAGTTTCACCTAACAACCACATGAAGCAGAGATGATGGCTTCATTTCCTTTTCAAGGGCTGAACAGAACATGTGATGAAACGAATACCAGGCTACACCCTCATCAACCAGGGACCCAGATAGTAACTGTAAGCAGGGAACCACCCCAGAGACACACAAGAACAATGATTATGGTGAAGTAGCAGAGCAAACTATAGACAAATTAATCAAACATATTGTGTTTACCTTGGCGATTTGCAGCAGTACAATACAGTGCTTGATGGACTCTACCATGCTCTGAAAAAAAAAGACAGAAAGGGAGCTCAATAATTAGGAACTGACTTGCAAACTGAAAGACAGGAAGGAAAATGTGTTAAGTTCTGACTTACACAAGTAGTCTCCTTCAAATTTTCAATTTTCTGTAAAATGAAAAGAAAACAGGCTCTTAAAACAGTAAATCAAAAAACAAATACAAAGTTCAAAAACACAAGTGCTGACACTACCAGTTTGTCAGTAAATACAGCACAACAAGTAGATAACATTGAGGTAATGACGTCTTAACTTAATACAGCAACTTTTTTGTTCTTTGGAAATCTACGGGACAATTTGCCATAATGAAGAGATTGGTGAAGTCACAGTGACAAACAAATCAAGGTGACCAAAAGCCAGAGATTAATCTCAGGGAGGAATCACACAGCTGTCGGTGAAAACCTGAGACACTGAAACTGAACTGTTTCCCCCAACAACAATAAACACCTCTGACTTAACAACTTAAAACTAAAATGTTGAGTCAAAAAATATAACTTGTGTTTTGGACTGAATGGAAAAAAAAGGCAGAAAAAGAAATATTAACCCAAAACCAATAATAAGTCATTATAGTATAATGGTTCTAACAATGGTCCCTCAATTACATACATTTTTATTTTTGTTAATACACAAGGATGGCCTCTTGTTCATCAGCTAATGTTGATACCCTTAATGTTCCATATTTAGCTACAGAGCTAACTGTGCCAGTTCGTTAGTCAATTCATTATTCTACAGAAAACAAACCAGTGACTATTCTGATAAATAATAATGCATTTGCTGATTTGTGCTGTTTAATATAATTGTAAAACTGAATATCTTTCGGTTTAAGCCGGCTGCTCCGACAAAACAAGACATCTGAAGACGTCATATAAAGAAGCCAAGCCGGAGGAGACAAGGACTGGGCAGATGAGCTGAATCTGTTTTTTAACAGATTGACTCTGCCTCCTGCCCTCCTCTTCACACCCCCCAGCCCCCTCTTTCACACCTCCCCTGGCCTTCTCCTCCCCCCCTCCCCTCCTCAGCCTGCCACTTCAACGACCCGCATCAGCAATGAACCCACCAGCCCGTCCTCCCCCTCTCCCCACTCATCAGTTCACCACCCCCTCTCCCCCTCCCTGAGACCTCACCTCCTACCATCCACACACCCCAGTCATCCTCCACCACTTCTCCATAACAGATGATCAGGTGAGAAGTCAACTGAAGAAGCTCAAGGCAAGGAAGGCCCGGGCCCGGACGGCATCAGTCCAAGTCTCCTCAGGGACGTGGCTGACCAGCTCTGTGGTGTGTTCGGCACTTATTCAACCTGAGCCTGAGCCTGGAGAAGGTCCAGCCCTGTGGAAGACCTCCTGTGTGGTCCCGGTTCCAAAGTCACCGCGACCCAAGGAGCCAAACCTTCAGGCCTGTTGCCCTGACTTCTACCGATTAAGACCATGGAGAGGATCATTGCGTCACCTGCGACCCTGGTGGGCACACAGCTGGACCCCTGCAGTTTGCTTACAGCCTGGGATTGGAGTGGACGACGCAGTGATCTACCTGCGCACAGATCGCTGCTTCACCTGGAGGACAGCGGGAGCACTGTGAGAGTCATGTTCTTCGACTTCTCCAGTGCTTTTAACACCATCCAGCCTTCGCTCCTCAGAGTGAAGATGGAGAGTGCCGGAGTGGACCAACATCTGGCTGATGGACTACGGATACCTCACCAACAGACCACAGTATGTGAGGCTCCATCACTGTGTGTCTGACGTGGTGCACTGCAGCACAGTGCCCCTAGGGTCGGTGCTCTCCCCCTTCCTTTTCACCCTTACACCTCGGACTTCACACACAACACCACCCTGCCACATCCAGAAGTTCTCTGATGACACAGCGTGTTGGTTGTGTCTCTGAGGGGACGATCTGGAATACAGGTCGGTTATCAAGGACTTTGTCAGCTGGTGTGAGCTCAACCAGCTTCAGCTTAACACCAGCAAGACAAAGGGATGATAGTTGACTTCAGGAGGAAAACATCCCCCTTCTCACCGGTGAGCATCCAGGGATTGGACATTGATGTAGTGGAGAGCTACAAATTCCTGGGTGTTCACCTAAACATAAAACTGAACTGGACTGATAACACCCAAGCACTCTACAAGAAGGGCCAGAGTCGCCTCCATCTGCTGAGGAGACTCAGGTCTGGAGTGTGTAGGACTCTCCTCAGGACTCTATGACTCTGTGGTGGCCTCTGCCATCCTCTACGCTGTGGTCTGCTGGAGGGGGGCAGCTCGGACCGGGACAGGAGCAGACTCAATAGACTGATCCGGAGAGCGAGCTCTGTCCTGGACTGTCCTCTGGACCCCATAGAGGAAGTAGGGGAGAGGAGGATGTTAGCCAAGCTGACATCCATCGGACAACACCTCACCCCCTACTGACACTGTGGGGTCCTGAGCAGCTCCTTCAGCAGCAGACTGATCACACCACGGTGTAAGAGGAGAGGTACCGCAGGTCCTTCATCCCGGCCGCGTCAGACTCTACAACACCTGCCTACCTGATAGTGTTGTAGTTTCTGTTCCTGTTTTTCTCCATCTACATCACACACTTTCTGTTTATCTTTAAAATTGGTATTTATATTTATTACAAGTACTTACTTTTCAATACTTATGGTCTCAGGTTAATAATTTAAATTATGCTACGACCTCTTGCTTCTTTGCTTAATACACATTCAACTTAACTTAATTTTTAACGTCACTTACACGCAATATTGTTTCTCTTATCATGGCAACCGCACTTTAAAATCCTTTGTTTGACGGCATTTTACTTACTCAGTCTACATATTTTCATTGTCTATTTCTGCCTGTATTTCTTGCCTTGTATTCTTGCCTTGTATTTCTTTCGTGCTTACTTGTTGGTGTTATGGTTTTTTTCTGTTTTTTTGTGTTGCTGCTATGCTGTACTTGTAACGACAGAATTTCCCCGTCGTGGGATAAATAAAGATCATAATCTAATCTAATCTAATCTAATCTAATCTAAATGGGTATTTTCTTTCCATTTTGAGACATTGTGCAGACAAAATAATTAATCAATAATAAACTTATGATTAGTTGTTTAGTCGTTTTAAACCAATTTTGTTAGTTTTTCAAATACAAAGACAAATTTGTAAATTATTTTCTCAATACAAATGCTGAGAAACAGATCATAATGGACGGTCATTTTTGAACCAATGCAATAACCTTTAAAAATATTCTGACGGCTTAAAACCGACAAGCGACAGATATCAAACATTGTATGATACCACGCTGACAGCTAGAAGCACGTCAGCCTGCTTCTCCTGCTGTTAGCCTTGGCTCTAATGACAGCGAGAACAGCGGACCAGAGAGCCGAGACACGAGGCCAGAGCTGCACTGCTCGTACTCACTGTGCGTGATTCATCCTCTTTGCAGTCCTTGATCTTCTCATCAAACAGCTGTGTGAGAGTGACAGCAAAAAAGAAATGAAAAGGGGTAAAAAAAAAAAAAAAGACATGGAATATTAGCCATGATGGGTACAAAGTACAGCCTGACTGATCTGGGATTTTTGAGACTGATCCCGATTTTAGAGGGGGAAAGTTACCGAAAGGGCTTCCGATATAGTGAGTTTTTGACCTGGAAAGAAAATTGACTTTTTTATATGGATTGTGAACCGATTTCGCACCCATATGACTCTACAAGTTACTGCTTTCTTAAACAAATAACTTTATTAAAGAATATTTAACATTATACATTAAACAATATGTTACATTGCCATACATAATGATTGTCAATAATAAATAAATAAAATATATATATTAAATGACTACAGTATTGAGGTTTATTCAAAGTTCAGTATAAGTCAATTGCTGATAATTTAAATAAAGAACTACGTGATGACATTTCTTCAGCATTGTTTTCTGCATTATAAGTTCTTTAGAATTTTTTTTATATCATTGCACATTCAATAACATAACCGCCGATAGCCTTATGTCTGTGATTTGCCAAAATTTGATCAGCCAACCCATAAATCAGCTGGGCTCTAGTACACAGTCAAATGAGTATTGAAATGAGAAGGTAAATCTGTACAGATGATGCAGCTTGAGATAAGGTGGTGGCAAGTACCTCTGCTTTATTACCATGCCACCACAGATCTTATTTCTGATAACTTCTGCTTAGCAAAGTTGAGGGTGAGATCAGCAAGGAAATACCCAAAGGAAATCAAGGAAATACCCAAATGAAGAGACAAAATAAACAAAGATCATGACAGATTTGAATGCAAGCCATGTATATGATACATATATAGATATAGGGTCAATTACAAGTTGCAATTTGCAATACATTATTATGTGGAAATGTTTTTAAATGTACTGTATTGCCTCAATAGAATAAGCCAAATATGTAAAAATGAGTGTAAAATATTCCTGTATTATATATAGATATATATATATATTTTACATATTCCAGATAAAATAATGATTTCAGTTAGGTGTGCTCCATGGAGTCCTACCTTTAACTGGTCAATCAGAATCTGTAGGTAGGCGTCAGCTTCAGCTAGCTTCTTATCAAAGTCTTGAACGCTCGGAACAAATCCTGTCTCGGCCTCCTGAGGATGGAGAAACAAACCCAGTGAAGCATCAGTGCAGCCTTAACCAAATCCATGTCAAATGCCATGCTAGTATTTGCATATCCAAAGTAAAAATACACAGCCACTATCAATTATATAGGCCATGTAGTCACTTATTATCCATTCTTTAAAAAAAGTAAATAATGATAATAATTAAGGAGCTCGTATCTGTCACCTCCTGGTTAGGTAGGTTTTGTAAACTATCACACAAAATGGAGGACAGAAACATCAACAGTTCAGGAGAATCTTCCAGCAGCGTACTATACTAGGGGAGATATGAATACTATTGTTTAAAGGCTAGCGAGCATAAAAGGCCAGCAGGTCTGTCTGTCTGCCTGACTGTAGAGCAACAAATTTCAGGAATCAACTAAACTGAATCAAGGAATCATATGTGTAAATAGGTTGAAGTGCACTCAAAGTCATTGTTTGTTCATTAGCTTGACTTAATAGCTCTATCAGAATCAGAAACACAGACTCCACACAGAAACTCAGGCACAGACAACTGCAGTAGATAAAAGCCATTAAAAAGGTAATTACTAGACTATAGGCAGGACAGACGTGACTGGGCATTTGTCTCTATCGGTCTGAGCTCACCCAACCACGAACAACCTAGCTGGCTGTGACACGAAACTGAAAACAGGAAAACGAGCAGATAAATATACACACAGACAAGATGTGCTTTAAAAAAAAGAAAAATCAAATCACCCCATATTAAATGCTGGAGCCTGTCAATAGCAAGGACACTCAGCATCAATGACACACTCAGAAACACAATAACACCTTTATGCCAAGCCAGACAAATCAGTAAGATAACTAACAGAGCGTGTCAGTAGTTACTCTGACATGGAAAAACACAGAACACCTCCTGCATGAAAAAACAGAGAGAGTAATAGTAAAGCTGATGACAGTTTCTTGTTAGTCCTGTTAGTAAATCAAGCGCTTATCAAACCGTGTTGGGTGCTAGCACTGCATTGGATTCTTTGTGCCGCCAAGTCTTGGTGTGTCCTGAGTTTGTGAGGGCTTTTCTTCCTGCAAAAGACGACCTCACAGGAAAGTGAAGAAAAGCCATTAACAGCCAAATGCTGTCAGTAGCCTGAGAACTGCCAAAGTTTTAACTGTAAAAACATTCTAGCTTTATAGAGAACAAAGTCCTAACTCAGCAGTCGTGAAGTCTGCAGTTAAGTAGCATTACTTCCTCAAAGGATCAAAGGTCCTTTTATTGTTGACTGCAAAATATAGCTGGCCAGATGGGGGCCTGAGCAAAAGTAAAACATTTCTGATGCAGATGTGAATGTGCATGGATTGGCACAGTCATTGCAGGGAGAGCAACTTCCCCTGTCTGCGTTCTCACACTACACTGAAAAATCCCTCCAGGATCATCAGGAAAAGAGCTGCCATCTTTCTGGTAAGGGATTACAGCATAATCATTTTTACTTTTAAGCAAGTCAACAAAACACTACATTCAGAGGAATGCCAAAAGATGATGTAAATACAGAGAGTGGACTACCTTTGTTGCAATTTTTTTTATCTTAAAATTACCCAATGAAGTGTTCACTCATCATGACCCCCCCCCTATTTACTGTCGGGATTAATGCCATGCATTTTGCTCCCACACAATAGTATTTACAAAATACCAGAAACACAAATGTAAGAGTTTAATCAAAACCTTTATGCATCTAAAAGGTCTTGTATGGTAGACTATATTTACTTATACAGGTATTATACCATACATTAAAATGGTTTGCTTTGTAGGCCTAAATACATACATAAATACATGTGAAAAGAAAGCCTATATGGTGAAAAGAAATAAGACTGAGCCCCTATCATTACGTAGTCAACAACATCTCATGTTGTGTCAACACACATAATGGAGGGAATGTATTTTTTTTTAACCAGGTCAGATGCAGGTGGTTAACAGCCACTGTACCTACATGTCATGGTGCTCACTTCTTCTCTGATCCTGAAATATTTTCAGATGCCTGCACCTCCAATCCCACTCATTCCTAACACATACACTGTGCATCCAGTGACTGTGACATAGGGGGAATATTTTATAGCAGCCCCTAAAGTCTCACACAGGAACACTCACAAACCTACCCTACCACCCCCGACTTGACCAACAACACTCTTGCACCCTCCCCCTCCCTCCCTCCGGTTTCTGTTTTTCTTTCCACGCAGTGTGACCCACTTTAAAATGTTGTTGTTGCCCCAGCAGCACACTGCAGCCATATAAGTTCTCTATGCTCTGGTGCAGTGTCGTTTGTGTGGGTTTTACTTACTGGATGCCTTGCTTCAATGGACATGCTGCATTAAACCTTGTATATCTCCCCCATCAGGCCATTTAGCTTGACACAAGATTGCTTTCTCTGCCTCCGTTATTCTGTTTTTCTCTCCCTACAGCAACAAACCAGCAGCTCTGGTGAAGTTAGTGTTCTTTCTCCTCCGTACAGATACAGAATCTCCTCCTCTTGCTGTCCACTGCTGTCTGCCAATATATATACGGGTAACTATATCTATACCCGTATACACAGCAGCAACTAGCTGTGCAGTCAGTCTGGCTACAGTACGTTATATCCTTCGGCGGCAGTTATCAGCTGAGCGTTTGGTATGAGGGCAGACAGAGCTGAGTTAATCCAGGACCCTCCCCTGGCAGGAAAGGCACACTTCCTCTCACACGGTCAGAGGAGAAAACACACAAAGCAGCAGCAATTGCTGACAGGGACACGCATTAACTGCCACTCTGATTGGCTGAGGCAGCAGAGGCAGATGTTTGGTTGTTCAAGCAAGCAGGTCCCGGATTGGTTATTGCTGGGTCCCATGATGCTACTACAGCAGCGCGCTATCACTGCATAAGTGTGTGTGTGTGTGTGTGTGTGTGTGTGAGTGTGTGTACACTGAGCAAGCAGGCACATGTAGCACATCGGAGGGATTTGCCACAGAGGGAGGTAGGGCAGAAAAAAGGAAGGGTGGGGGAGAGCAAATGAAATGGTTGGTCATAAGGGTGAAAAGAAAAGATGAGTGGAAAGAGTTGCACATAGATGATGACGATGATGGGAGGGGAACAAGTAGGAAAGTTTGGTTTAGGCAAAGAGAGCAGGAAATAAGGTTGGCCAGAGAAACAACTGGAAGGCAGGAACAGCATGAGAAAGAACTGGCTGCAATAGTCTAAACACTCATTACACAAGACATTATAACCAGACGAAAACATAAAGAGACAAAACAGGCAGCCAGCAGGTCAGCAGTAAATTAACTTTCCAGTTTCCATAAAACTAAGCCTGGTCCCAATACCAGCCCAAAGCAGCCACATATTGCTAAAACATCCTCCATTCATGAATGTCACTAATATTTCCATTTATACCGCCAAGACTTATCATAAACTCTCACCTGCTCTATTGAGCAAAGAAATTAGGTGTGAGAAAGAGCTGATAACATGACCTGAGATGCAAAGGGCCTTTTAAACTTATCATATGGTTGTAGCACAACACATGATTTATAGAATATGTAAAATTGCATGCAATAAAAATCTCACAATGACAGCTTTGATATCTAGACAACTATATCTATACCTGTATACTCTTCAGGTATTACAAATAATAGCATGTTTGCTTATGCAAATCAAAGACAAAATTACTGTAATGTAAAATAAAAGTAATGTAAATATATTACTACACAGATGCTGACATAGGAAGTAGCAGTAGTAGTAGTGGATGAAATAGAAGTAGTAGTGGATGAATTAGATACACCGACAAATAGAAACTTCCATATTTACACACACATTTACCAACAAGTGCATGGTTACATACTTGAAGTTGGAGGGTGTGACGGAGGATAGTTCCCTCTAAGGCATGGATCCATTTCTCCCGCTCATCTGCATCTCGGGCTGAGGGCAGAAGCACACAGACACACCCAGTGAGCCAGGTTTCCCATGCACACACCCTCAGTAGTCATTGCTACACACTAATGAAACCAAGACGCAACACTGAAATGACATGAGCACTGGTGACACAGGGATGGACAGTATACAGTTTGTCAATACCTTAATTCTGCTTAACCCTATTTTCAGGGCTGAAAAATCTATAATAATATGTGTAAGCGTTTCCCAAACTAAGACAATAACCATAAGCGTCATTTGTATAGCCCATAGTATATAGTAGAGAGGAAAACAATGTGTTTTACAGTTAAAGGAAACAGCACAGATCAAAATAAAAGGATAAGACAACAGAAAATAAAAATAAGATAAAATAAGACAATAAAAAGAAAGATGTCTGGATATTTCATATTGCACCTGCCTATAAATCTCCCTTAAATGAACAATTCAGCATGTTAATCTGCGAACGGCCAGCACATGACCCTGGATAGGGCCAGGCTAGCCGTTTCCCCCCCGCTTTCAGTCTTTATGCTAAACTAAGCCAACAGTTTCCTGACTAAGTGCATTATATTACCATACAGATAGAGTGGTGTCAATTTTCAAGCAAATAAGCTTGTTGCCTAAAATGTCAAACCGTTCCTTGCTCCTACATTAGAGTAATGAGCAAGAGTAGTCAAGCCTGTGCCTAAAAAAACAGCTTAAAAGGTGCTCTAAGCGATGTTGGGTGATGTTACTTCTTGTTGACCTCCTAAGTCTTTTCAAACAAATCAAGACTAGCTTGCCCCTCCCTCCTCCTCGTCCCCTCCCCTCCCCCTCCCTTCTGTGCTTCCGCGCACTAAGGCCCCCCCAACCCTAAATCCTTCTTGTCGGTTATTGGCTGGAAAGTTGGAACACTGTTTGTGTATGTTTCGTGGTGCAGGTGGGCACAGTTTGTTTTTGGTGCAGATTGTAGACCCTGGGCTGTCTACAGAGACCGCGTTTTTTACAATGTGTTCTGGGGACAGAAAGCTCGCGGATAGTGAGGAGATGTTTGCTGTATGTGACAACAAAATGTTCTAGCCTAAAACACGCGTAACATCGCTTAGAGCACCTTTAAGATTTAGCGGCTATTTCTGTGCTACTGTACTAAACAACTTTCATATGACAGATTAGGAAACACTTTCAAAAGGAGAATATTTAAGAGAAGCTAGATAGGGCTGTAAATAAATATAGTAATAATGTATGATTTGAACACATAGAATCTGAGTACTCACATTCATCTAGAGTATTCAGCTTTGATAACCAGACTTGTGTGATGCCTTATAGAGATGGGTGAATCATTATCAAAATAACAATCAATACCCATATGATCCTTGTAAAATGAGGAGTTAAAGCTCCTTGAGAATGGTGAGGCTGTACTTCTCGCATGGATTGTTCACATGGAGCCTTATGGATCGGAGTGCGAAATGGAGTCAGGCGAGACTGTACTCTCAGAGCAAAGAGAACAAACAGACTGCCAGTGACATTTAACAGTGACCCAATACAGGCCCTGACATGTGCCACGCATGCACACACGCACGTACAGTATTAAAGATTTTCAGTTTTTGCATGGAATGTAGGTTTACTTATGCCTTGTGCATGTGTTTTTTTTGCCACCACACAGAAAAGCTATAACTCTAAAAGCTGTGAAAGAAGGACTTAAGATGCTGTATATGCCATTGAATAAATTGACAAACTATATCCTGTGTAAAAGTAATTTTTCATTGAGTCGGAAACAAGATAGTGCAGCATATGAATGGGTGAGATAGCGTCACAGCAGAAAAGCTTTTTAAAGACATTAAAAAGGCAGCCGAGGCTCAGGCCAGTCCACTCAGACAGTGCCTCTCTTTCCCCTCAGCCAAACAGACTTTCCAAAGGAAACGATTACTGCAGCTAACGTTGGTGAGCTCTATTCATGACAGAGGAGAGGTAGTAGCAGGGCTGTTCAACAAAAACAAACACTCAAACTGTGTCGCAAGTCCAATCTCTCTCCAATCTTGCGGCTCGCTGTTAGTCAACTCAGCAAACCTACAGTGTTGTCAGCCAGTGGGCCAGTCACATGAGGAATACTCTGCAAGTCATCTGACTTGTTATCTATTAGTTAGAATTACATATACAAAGAAAGTCCTTTACATATTTACTTGTCTTCATACAGACAATGGGGAGAAGGACAAGCCAAAGTTAGAGGAATGGAGAAAAACTGAAGCGCAACACTGAGATTACCTCTGTCAATGATAGGCCGCGTTAACGCAATTAAAATGGCTGCACTCCCAGGTTCTACCTCTTCCACAACCTGCCAATATTTATACCTAAAGAATTCTTCAAGCAACTAGATTCAATTATCTTACCATTTGTCTGGGGGTTTAAAGTTCACCGTATTCCTAAGAAGCATATAACTAAGGCCAAATCTGCGGGGGGCCTTAGCTTGCCTGTTTTAAGGCACTACTACCGGGCTGCAAATGCTAGAGCACTAATGTATTGGCAAGACGCATATCCAGGTAACATTACTGCTTCTACCCCACCATGGCTTGGAATTGAGCCGGATATTCCCGAAAGCTCTCTACCTGCTCTTCTCATCAACAAAACCTCTCTCAACCATATCAGGTAATAACTTTATGGTATAAAGCTTTCTAAAAATCTGGTATCAAATAAGGAAATCATTTAATTTGCCTGAAACGTCTATTGCCACGCCTGGAAAAATAGAGGCATTGTCACTATAGCAGACTTATATGTTAATAACACTTTGCCACCTTTATTCAGTTGAAGGAGAAGTTCACTCTCCCACCCATACACAATTTCCGTTACCTCCAGACTAGAAATTACATCCGGACAAATTTCCCACATTTTGAATTAATGTCAGCCAGTATGGAACTTTATCCTCTAATGAATTAGCCCCTTGATTTGTTGACCTGTTTACAGCATTTAACCAAACTTCCACACAGAATTTAAAGGAGGCATGGAAAAGGGATCTGGGTGTGACAATTACAGATGAAAACTGCTTTCTTATTTTAAAGAAATTCACAACTGTTCTATAAAAATTCTAGGACACCAGCTAATTCAATTTAAAGTGTTCCATGTAACCTAGTTAGTATTAGTGTTCCTAATCTACATTTTTTCTAACCCGCTGTCTACCAAACCTGTCCAAAATGTAAGTTTGCTGAGGAACACCCTGGGGCACTCCTTTTGGTCCTGTCCTAAGTTTAACAGGTTTTGGTCAGATATCTCTGCCTGCCTCTCCAATGTTCATGACTGCGATATAGCATTAGAACCGTGTATTGCGGTTTTCAGCAGGACCAGTAATCTAAAAATGTTGCACCACCTACATCGTAAGATGGTTCAATGAGACGATGATTATTGCCAAACGAAATATATTAAAACATTGTGTGAAAGTGAGGTTGTTCCTTATTTTAAGACCTGGCTAGCAGCGATATCTAACTTGCTAAATATGGAGAAAGTACGATACAATGTCTGTCTCAAATCTGTAACCTTTGACGAAATGTTGCAACCATTATCAAGAATGTTTGAAAAATGCTTGATTTTCATTGTGTCAACTGGTTTTATCGTTTCTCGGAAAAGCAACCCCCCTTTTATTTATTTATTTTTTACTTTACTTCTTTTAATTGGACTTGTGTTTGTACATGTATATATAATGTATGCATACTTTATTACAGAAAAGCTAAACCTCCAACCTGGTGACTTCAGAAGGTTACAAAGACTTTTAATCATAAGCTGCACATATAAAATAGACCCAGAAAGAATGGATGTTAGGGTTTACTATATCAAGTATGTGTCTTTCATTTACTTTAAGATAAGAAAATGTTCCTGGTTTCTGAATTCACAGTGACAATACTTTAAAGTCAATTATAGTGAAAAAGGGCGTGCTACATGCGGTTTTACAGCAATTATCAAATTGTATAGAGAAACAAAAGGGGCAAAAGATTAACAGTCACTAAGTTACTTTTTCTAGAATTGCACACACCTGACATTAATAACACATTCTTGATGCTGTTTTAAATCCGTAAGTGTGTAACAAAGTCTTAAATAGTAATTAGTTACAGTTTCCAGTTAACTCATTAAAAAAAACTCAATTACTGATTACTTCGACCAAAAAGTAATGTGTTACTGTGACAAGTAAGTTTTTAAATGTCTACTTTGAAATGCTGCCGTTTAGTTGTTGGTGTGTAGGTGTATCGGTTTGTCTGCAGCTAATCTCGCGTACTACGGGACCCGTCAGTCTAATGTTTTTTTGTGCACATTTGTGACTGTATGCTCATGGGCCTCTCATGATTAGCAGTCGTTGTTCAAAACATTCAATAATGTCAGCCAGAAGCCGATTGCCTTTCTCGGTTAACTCATCACTTATGGTGTGGATAGACTGGGGGACATTTCGGGCAATGAGACAGGGCAATGTGCTTGCCAACATTAATGTACACTGAATGCCTTCATACATTTTGCAGTAAATCACGGTATAAAACAGAGCACTCAGTAAAAGAGTAAAAACAAAAAACAATTTAATTGTGAATATCCGCACAATAGGTCCATGAGTATAAAATCATAAATTTGCAGACAGCCACTGACAGACAGAAACACACCTGCACACACTACCAAACATATGATCACCTCCGGTCTTAAAAGCAAAAGCCACAACGCTTACTTAGGTTACTTATGGTAGAAGCACAAATATCAAGGAAAAATGAACAAACAACAAAATGTGCAAGTCAACAAGTAAAAAAGCTTTCAATAATAATTTAGTAATTTGGTAATTTTGTTACTTAATGTGTTAGAGTACTAGTTACTGCAAAAAGTAACAGATAATGTAACGCATTAGTCCCAGCACTGCTGCAAAGTAGTGTCATAAAACAGAGAAAGATGTGCTGACTTAACTCTTACCATAGGCTCTAATGCTTCTCTGCTAAACCCCAACCTTTCCACCTACACACACGTACACACACCTTCCTAATAGTTACAAAGAGACCCTGGGAGATGTTGGATAAAGACTTATGATAGACAGACATACAAGGCAAGTAGCTTTTTGCAGTTGATAACTGAAATGTCTGAAAATAAGATACTTGAAAACTGATGCCAAATTAAACACTGAAACTGGATTTATGTTTTGCGGGGCTTTATGCACTGGTGTCTGCACCGTTCTAACGTATATCTTTCAGAAAACAGCAGAGCTGACATGTGTATGCGTAGGGAGTGTGGGATAAAGCGAGTGAGAGACTGACGGGGATTAGCTTCGGAGCGAGTACCAACTCTGGAGGCGTAGAGGGAGAAACAAAGTGTCTTACCTGTGCTTTCTGACCACGGTCGGAAAGCTGTAGCAGGAAAAGTTAACCCTCTTCTTGATTTCATGTTGTTTATGGTGAAGGAGAACCCGGAAAGGAGTAGGGGGGAAATATGATGCTACCAAGCCACGGTTAAGCGGAACAATCACAGTTGTTGCGGTCTGAGTTGCCGCGATGTGTAGGTACATTTTTTGAGAGGTGCATGTCAGGCTACGGCGTAGGGCACAGTGTAGGGTCCGTATCTACACCTAATTACTGCATCAATTTATTATTTCATGTATATTGTTGGATATTGTATCCTAGTATTTCATTATATTCTGTGCTGTGTGACTGATTTTGTTGATCCAACACTGTAATTTCCCATTTTATTGGGATCAATATCCATCCATCTATCTAACAACATACAGCCATCACAGAGCAGCAGTCCTCTGTCAGGGTGCAGTTCAGTAGCCTGATGTGCACATTGACAGTGGAGGTCAGCTCATATCCAGCATGGGGAACTGATACATTTCCCATAAAGGGTAGATGGTTGATTTCATTTCATCACATGACACAAGCCCTCCACGGACTAGAAAAACAAAGCTGCTATAGATGATATTATGGGTCGAGTTACGGTACCAAGAGGAAAACCAACAAATATCTCAAACTATTTACTGTGAAGGTTATCAGAATCAAAAGTTTTTTTTGTGACGTACCACAATGAACAAGTCAACAAAACCATCGAACAGAGAACATTTTAAAGGTCATTTGCATCTTAGAGTCACTGAGTATCCCAAAAAGGATTTATAGTATTACTTGACTTAAAAATGTGACATACCTTAGACCAAACCACATTTTGAAACCAGGATTTCAAGCGTCAATAATAATGTGCTCCTAATCTCTTTATCCATCAGTTGTTACGGCTGAATTCATTCTCAAACTGTCCACGCAGTCTCATACAGCTCTTTTGTTTTTCCAGTGCATTTTGACTGGTGAAAACACCCAGCAGATGCCAAATATTTGGGTGTTTGCTCGTCAGGGGGAAGTGACCAACTTCCATGTGCAGTGATATCTTGTACATCCCCCACTATTCCATCCAGTTCATTTTGATACTCATTTCATGTTTCAAGTATCTCTTTGCCATTATTTGCCTTTATTACATAGTGTACACTACAGTAAAGAGGTGAATGGAAATTAGGGGAGATAGAACAGACTTGAACTGAGGACATTGTTGTTATGTTGCGTCTTTAACACACCTATATTTTGTTTCTTTTTTTTCCTGGAACTGCATTCTGCAAAATGCAATGTAACAGTGTTATCATATATGAACCAATATATTTGCATACTGCTGGCATCAGCTTATATCCTTAAAAAGTATTATTAATATTGGTCTGTAACATTGTTATGCTAATACTTGGTCAACTATAAAGCACTTCACTTCATGTTAGTCACAAAATAAAGGTATCATGGCAACGGACAAACCTAAAAAGCTTGTTTCCAGGTTATAATTCTCCTGTAATTGTTTATACTGCAGGTTATTAACCAGCTTCTGGAATTATATTTGCCTCCAGGTACTCTTCTGTCTCTTACATCTTGCAGACTTGACTTTTAGAATCAAATGTACATAAATTAAGCTACTGGTAGTTAGTTACCAAGACTCCAGAAAATGACAAAGACAGATGGAACCAATACACAGTTACATCAATAAGCATGGTAGTACAATTACCATGTCCAGACAATTCTACATACTCTAACAGCACCAGTAATATATTCCTAACCCAAGGTTTTGTCTACCATCTCAGTGGTCAGGGTGTCCTATCACAAAGATTTCCCTTCACAATGCTCAGCCTCTCCCCATAATGCTGCTCCTCCTTTCTCCAAAAGGCCTCTGTGAATTATTCATCCGTCCCCTCATCTCTCTCCTCCTGCCATCTTCCGACAAGCTGAAGAAATATGTCCGTACATGCTCCGGTGGGAGGAGAGAAGGTGTGATGCACAGCACTGCAACCTGCCAAAAAGTGGTAGCAACCCAAATGTAGTGCAAAGAAACTGCACAATTTCTGTGGTCAATGAAGTAAGGTTGTCTGGGTGGTAGCACTTTTTTTGCCACTAACTGTGGCAAAAAACTAAAATGAACTCATCATATTGCTTCGGACTGACTGAGTCATGCATGCGTGATCTGCACTTGAGAACATGTTTCTACATAAATACACAAGCCCAGATGCAGTCATGAAAGAACACGCAAGTTAAACAATAATGACCAAGGTGGGATATTTAAAAACAGATGATAGACAGTGCAGGTGATACTGAGGGGAGGGAGGACCCTGGACACAAGGTAGCGAGAATGAAAGGGGATCTCATCTTGGACTGATAGTCCAGGCCGTCAGGCCTGACAAAGAGGGCGGAGGAGATGAGAGACTGATATCTACAGCAGAAAGCAAGAGGCAAGTGAGAGCAGAAAGGGGAAAAGAAGTAAAGCTAAAGGGCTCTCAGGCAAAATGCACCGCCGGGGGAGAGGGACAGATGAATAATGGATGCCTCTCTAAATAGAAAGACAGTACAGAGCTGAATTCCGGGCTAGCACAGCGACTGGCCGGCTCAGAATACACTTCAACCTGTGAGCTGGACTGTCCCGTAAGAGTTTGTATCGTGCTCAATCCTGGAATTTTTTTCACTTTAATACTGTGTTACAACAGATGCATTGGTCACTGGAAATATAAATTCCGGTAAATGGTATCTGTCTTTTAGAACCGTTTTTTACCCCTGTAAAGCTTGGCAGTGAGGCTCTACCAATCACAGTCCATACCTTACCCACACAACAGTCCATACATAATGGCACACAAGGAGATATATATATATACATACATATATATATACACACACACATACATACACTGTATATATAGATGGACACATTCAGACAACACTGTGTATCCTGGGAAACTGACTTCATAACATGATCAGGTTTGTTTTACAGCAACAGAAAAACCTCCTCCTGCACAACATCCTGCGCATCTCTGGATATCCAAGTTAACAGCAGAATTATCCAGAATGTCATGCCCAGACCACATTTTTCTGTCCATTCCTCTAATGGTGATAGGTGACATGGTACCGTGCTCCTCTAGGTATCTGGAACAGATGTGTCTTAGTGACATTTCGTTGCTTTTCACTCAAACAAAAAGATGATCATGGAGGGGTCACAATGTGCTACAAAGATTCAGATTGTCCTGTGCAAGGACATGCTGCTTTCAAAATGTGTTGTATTGTCTTTGTTGTCTGTACTGCTTTTTCATGCAAGCTATACACCCTAACAATTTTTTCTCTTTGACTGTGTTAATGGTTTTTGAATAATGCGTATATATTTGGACTCAATAAATTAGAATATAATTTACATGGCTTTGGTTTCACCTGTTCTCCGCTGTAGAAGTCTCTCAGACTCAGGTAATTCAGTTAATATCTACCACCAGCTGAACATCGAAAATTGATGAATCGAACAAATGGATTTTTAACTCACTGAGGCGTTATAGCTGATGCCAAAGACTCAGCGAAGAGCAGAACAAACACCAGTAACAACAAACATCCTTTTCTAAATAACACACCTAGCCTGTACAAACATTTGATTTGACTGATTAAGGACACTGCACACACTCCTCTCTCCTTAATAATTCCTCACAGCCGACAGCCAGAAAACATTCTAATTCACAGAGCTCTGAACTGTCCTTGAACCTCGATAACAAACCAATACACCCAGGCGCTACAGAACATACTGCTCTACCCTGACTGCACGTCCCAGAACACAAACAAACGACGACTCCTCTCAATCACTTTGTCTGTGACCGGCATGCATGTGGACCATGAGACGTGCACGGGTTTCTCCTTACCCTTCCTTTTGTAGAACCACAGCATACAGCTTCGGAACACAGACATGGGAGAGGGCATGGAGGAGGTGAGAGGGGCAGGGGCCCATGGACTGTGGCTGGTGACCCTCAAGACGGAGATGAAGTGAAGGAAGGGGGGTGGCAGTAGTGAAGTGTGAGTGGTAAGGTGTTGGAGGGGGGGAGAAATTGATACAAATAGACAGATGGAAGGACAGAAATGAAGGTAAGGTGGAGAAGGTTAGTTAAAGACCTGGTGGAGTGATCGGGTAAAACAGAGTGTCAGCGTTGTACTGGACAGCTCCCTGTCAAAAAAGAGAGAAATGTTGGGAGGGCGGGAGGGGTGCGATGCCGTAGCTGGAAGCCAATCCAATCCCTATGGAGTGATTGGTTGGTATGTAGCGAGCGGCAGCAGCAGTAGTGTGGCGAAGAGTGAACAGCGGCAGAAACCAGAAGAGACCTGAGCTCAGCTTCCAGCTCAGCAGTATTCCCTTATTATTCCCAGAGGCTCAACTGCAGAGACACACAAGCAGCAATCTTCCTCCTCAGCCACAGTCAGGAGGGCAGAGAAAAGAAGAAAAAAATGATTTACTTCTGTTCCAGAGGATTTTGACTAGCTTGCAGTGGAACAAATCTTGTTTATCTACAGAAATTTGTGTCAGTCCAACTTCACAGAGCTTGAAGAAGTTCCACAGGGAGGGAGAAAAAGCTCAAGTGAACGCAGCACACTTGTGTAGATGCCTGAGTGCATGCGTTTCCTGGCATTAGAGCAGACCAATCCAAGTCTTTGAAAGGTGGGGAGGGAAAGAGGACTGAGAAAGAGAGAGAGAGAGAGAGAGAGATAGAGAGAGAAAATGAACAGTAGGGATGGATGCAAAAGAGATCACAGAGAAAGAAAGACAGTGATGGTTACACAGATAAAGGGAGCATAAAGAGAACAAAATACATACAGGGGGACATCTCACCTTGGAAATGGAAAGTCTTCTGATCCACAGTGATGGTGAATGTGCTGTCGTCCTCGTCATCAATGCCGATCACAGCTCCCTGGGCAAACAGGGGAGGGGGGGGGGAGCATGCAGTCAGAC